>NC_089250.1:155388495-155688495 GCF_963930625.1 Muntiacus reevesi
GTAAGGTGCCCGATGGAGTTGGACTTTTTCGTTTTTGGTTTTTTTTAAAACTCTAAAACATACACACACACATACACACACAACGGAAAAAGAAAAATGACATGACTTTTTTCGTTCTGAACTTTTAGCCCGTGACTATAAAAACATGCTTTATGATTATTGTTTAATTCGGACGCGAATATCCGGGACGGGGGCGGGGGGTTGTTTCTTTTGGCCCCACCAAGTTAAATTCACTTAAACGCTCCAGCTTCTTGACTCCCCTCCTCCCTGGCTCTCCCCAAATATTTTCCTAAAGGATTGGCCCTTTTCTACTTTTTGTATTTTTTCTTTCAAGACCCAGTTTCTCTCACCTCCATCTCAAACTTCTTTATCTAAAACAACGTAAACAGAACTTTGTTGCTGATGTGGAAGAGAACCGTGGGATGTAAATGGACTGTCCCTTCAGAGTTTATTTCTTCTCCACGTTATTGTTAATTGCATGCTGAAAGGAAAGGGTCCTTTTTTTTTTTTTTTTTTTTTTTTTGTGAGGGGGGAGTGGAGAAGCATTTGAGAAAGTTTACCAAAAAAATCCCACAGAACTTTGCAGCCTTCGATCACTATTTTTTTTTTTTAATGGAAATGTTCTAAGTGTGGATGTACTTCTGACAAATTGGGGTGCCTAGGGGACCGACTGGGAACGGTTGGACAGTGGGACAGCATATTTCTGGGAGCGTTTTCTTAGGAGGGGTTAGTTTGAAGAAATTCAGGAGATTTCCATGTCCTTTTGAAGGAGGAGGAGGTCTGTCTGGAATGTGTTGGCTCCTCTTGCTGTTTCCATTTTCCTTGTCTTTTGAGAAAGCCAGAAAATACATTTCTAGTCCAAGTTGCCCATCCTGTTTGCTGAATGATTGGGAGCTGTCCATCAACGGGAAAGGAACTTGCAGTTTACTTAAGAAATTGCATGTGTGACAAAGGCAGCTGCCGAGTGTGGTGGTCCGCGTGAATAGAGGGAGGGGAGGCAATTAGGGGCTGTGTGGTTGGGGCTTTTTACTTGTCAAACTGGAGCCTCATTGCTTTTGTTACCGCCATGTAAAGGGAAATGGCAGGGTTTTGTTTTGGTATTAAGGGCCTTAAAGCTTACTGCCTGACACTTACACAGGAAGGCCGAATAAAGTCCAGAAAGAGTGGCCACAGAGCAGTATTTTTTAAAAAAAGAAGAGAAAAATTAAGAATCCTCACTTTTTTGTTACCTTGAAGCCCTTCCGTCCTTGTGGTTTTTTTTTGTGGAAGGGGACAGCGTGGGCAGGGGGAAGTTGCGAGGTGTACCAACTTGTCTGGTACAGTAACAGATTGCTTAAAGACCGACATCAGGAAAAAGAGCCCTGTGGGTTTGCAGATAAACAGCTGGACAGTCGAGTCGGTAAATTAAAAACATCTCCTGTATGTTAGGTGTCCCGCGCCAGAAGAAACAGAATCTTTGCCACCGGTCTTGCTGGAAGCAATACCGGGCCAGCCGGGACCCCATGTGGCCGCCGGGGTGTTTTCTTACCTGCATGCAAATCGGAGTTGTGTATTTGCTTTTGAAGAAGGTGAAAAGATTTCACACTTGGGGAGGGGAAGGACCGGAAAGGCGCTCTGGGTGAGTGTTGTCCTCTGCAACTTTCTTCTGTCTTTAACCCCTCCTGGAGCAGACACCCTCCCACAGTCCCCTCCTTCATGGAAAAGAGGACGATTTCAGGCCTGTGATGTCTGGGTCTCTCAACTCCAATTAAGTTAAACCCACACACATGTACCCAGCCCTGGATCCTAGGAGAGACCCGGGAAAAGTAAGTCTGGTTGGGGGGACTCAGGGGTTGCCTGTTTTCTCCTTCTCCTCTCTTCCCTCCCTCCCTCTCTCTCTCTCTCATTCTGGGGAAAGCTCACAGAACTTACAGTCAGAAAGCCAGTGAGCGTTCAGACTCCTGGAATGCCAGAGAACGCGGGAAGCTTCCGTTCTTCTGCTTCCAGAGAGGTCAACTGAAATATCTTACAGGCTCAGTCTCTTGCTCTGGAAGGAAAAGAGGGGTGTGTACGTGTGGCAGGCAAGGCCCTACCAAGTGTCACTCCCGTGTCACTGTGACAAGAAAATACACTTTCCTTTCCCCATCCCCCAACCCACGGCAGCCCTCTCCCTAAGAAATTTGTTTTGAGGGATTTGACAGTCTTGTAGATAAAGTGCCTGCCTCCTGCCTTCGGTTAATCATTTTCCCTCATGGCTGACTGTAATTTCTTAGCTACTCTTAGCGGTGGCTCTGGCCCCGCTGCCCAAGGTAACGGGTGAGGGAGGGGGGACTCCCTTGCTTAGAGCCCGAGCTGGCTGGGGAAATGGGCCTCCCCCTTCCTTCAAGGGTTTTGCAGTGGTACAGGGTAGAAACTGGGAGGAATTTCTTTTCATTAATTTTTTAAAAATTTAATCTGTAACCAGTCGAACTAGATGATTTGGTTTCTTTTTGTTTGTTTTTGCTTTTTGTTTTTGTTTTTGTTTTGTTTCAGAGGGATGTGTGTGGAGAGGGAAGAATTAACCAAATAACTGCAGGCATCGTGAGCCAGAACTTGGGGAGCATTTTGAGTGTCCCAGGGCAGAAATTGGGAGCCATCTCCATCTTCTAAGATGCCTTTTTTCAGCTCTTTAAAATGAAAGGGAGAAAGGGAGGGGAAGCTGGGAGGAAGAAGAAAAGTGAGAAAAGCAATAAGGGAGGAGAAAAAAAGCTGGCCCAGTCCCATCTTGAAGGTACAGAGAAAGTTTTTTTTTGAGGTGGAGAGAAAGAAAACCAAAGCTATTATGGACCCTAGGAATACCATCTTAGTGGGAGTGGAAGATCTGAGTGGGAAGGGAGGCGCGGTGGCCTCTGGGCTCACTCTCTTCCACCAGTTGGGCGGTTGGCACCTCAATTTGAATTGCTGGGTGAGTAGTGGGGTGGGTGTGTGTGTGTGTGTGTGTGTGTGTGTGTGTGTGTGTGTGTGTTCATGTCCTTGCTTATATATAGTCTTGACCATTAAACCTTTGTGCTTGGCTTTTTTATTTTTTGATTCAGACAGTGGGAAGGAAAAACAAAACAAGAGTAAATGGTCAACTCAAGCTATGCTCTCTCACTATGTACTTTTCATAGCAGTTTTTTGGGGAAGGGGGAAAGGGTTAAAAAAAAAAAGATGGGAAGTAGATAAAGCTTGACTTTCATCACCATCCTTATGGTTCTATAGCAACGCAGACCCGGCTCCCCAAGTGCAAGCAAGCTAGAATCTGGAAAAGGGTGGTGGGATTTGGGATTTCTTCTAATAAATAATCCCCCCCCACCCCTTCACCCATCAGGGTGGGCTCCACTGGAAGAAAGAGAAGGAAAAATGACATGCTCTCATGGAGGAGCATACTTTGGAAGCTTGAAACATTTTTGAACAATAAGGCTTTTCCAGTAGCAGGGCTTGTGTAAACTGTGTATTTTGGTTTCATATTTAATGCTAACTTTGTGTTGCTCTGTCTTTGGTTGTATTTATTTTCAATCTCCAAATTTAGATGCTGCCAGCCTTTTAGGGCTCCAGTCTTGCTTGTGGTGTTTGTATTTTGTAAATGTAATATAAAATGTGTTTTGGAAATGTAAGCAAAGACTGATGACAGCCTATTGTGCTGTAAATGATCAGGGAGAAGGCCCCTTTGCAGTACCTGTTTGGGGCTTAGAATACTTGATACTCTGTTCAACTCTCAGGTCAAATCCTTTGCCACAAGCTGTAAGGGCATTCTCTTGGAGGTGATTCCTTACTTGTCTTTATTATTGCTTTTTATTATTAATTTTTGTTGTTGTCAAATGGCCAAAGAAACATTGGCGGTGGTCAGTCAACTCTTAGATCTGATATTTAAGGGAAGAAGGAGTGAAATATACTACAGACTATAAGAGTCCTTATGTTTTCAAAATCGTGAATTAAAATCCTCTGTGTCATATTGAACTGTCAGAGTGGTAGGTAGTTCTCTAGCTGAGCATGAAGGAATGACAAATGTGTGTCTTGGTTTCCCTCTCTGGTTCTGTGCAACTTTCCAGCTCAGCGTATGATGGTGTAAACTGTCAAGAATTGTGGGGAGGAGTGCAGGCTGGCACTGCAAATGTATAAATTGTCTTGCCACAAATTTCCCACCCGTTTCCAGATTCCTGAAAGGTTCCAGACCTTTGTTTATTCAAATTACTGGGGTTACTTCATAGCAGTCCTGCTGTGTTGGTATGGGGAAGCCTCTGTTCTTGATGGCTTATGGGAAGGGAGTTCCTTTGAAAGGGTAAATTCCTGACTCTGATGATACAGATATTATGATCTTTGTATTGTCACAACAGGCTGCTGCCTCCGCATTTTCTGGAAGCAACAGAGCCTGCAACCTTATATTTTTAAGGAAACCTCCCCTCTGTGGTTTGGGGATGGTGGGGGGCCTGGCTGAGCTATGTCATGGAATTCTTTCCTTCTGCAATATTTTGGAATGTGATGAAATCCTGACATGCCGTCCAGATTACATACTTCTGCACACATTTGAAGGCTTTTTTTTTTGTAAGTGAACTTTGTCTGGGTCATTCTCTGGTTACCTTAAACTTTCGTCAGCTGCAGTCAGAGAGGGCAGCGGCCCTGCGTCCTTCTCACTGCAGGGTAGCTCCGTGTCCTCCTGCATGTATCGTTTATGGAGGCTGTAGATGTCCGTTAAAGAAGACCCATGTTTGGGACACTAAGGACAAAACAGAGCAGAACAGTGTGGTTTTGCCTTTGCGTTCGTCTTCCCTTTAGTCTGGTTTTGCTGAATTCCTGTCGAATCCAAGTTTTGGTCATTTGTATCTGTGGGGCCACGTGAAAATGGCTATCCCACCTCTCAGTTCATCTGTTTGTTACTAGGGAGAAATTTACCTGCTCTCTGAAGGTGACTGTTTCTTGAGCTCTTATCAGACTCATGTAACAGGTATGGCTTTCAAATACTGCCTCGATTGGAAAGTTAGGCACAGAGTGTTTAAGAACATTAAAGACATTTTTATATAGCTGGGCATTGTAAATAAATTAGAAAGGTGGTATCAAATTTTGTTCACTGCTTCTTTCTTGAAATCCCCAGGATGTAATAAACCATTATGTACTTAAAATTTATTCGAAATCAAAATTGGTGATTTCCTTTCCATCCTATTTAGGAATCCTTAGATTTGGGGTGGTTGTGTTTTAGGGGAGATGGTCTGGAAATCATTATTTTTTAAAAAGTTGTTTTGAATTTGAGCTTTTGGATTTCTTCATTTGGAATAGGTTAGTTTTATCCCTGGCTCTGTTTTGAAAATTGACTCTCCTAGAAACAGCTGTACCCTCTTACCCAAGTCCCAAACATTCCCTGCAAACTCGGACACTTAACAAGATTGATTATGCTAACGCTAATCATTTAATGCCCAAGTAGTCGAAAAATATCTTGCTGGCTGGAGGGTGGAGGTTGCAAATTCCTGGGAAATTACTTCAGGGTGAAGTGGTTGGTCCTTCATCTCTGAGACCTGGTGGAGGGTTAGGACTGTCAGAGGGCCCCCTTGCACTGCTGTGCACACCCCCCCCCCCCAGCCCCCGCCCACCAGGATGCTGAGGCAAGTTACTGAAGGGAAGGCAGGAGGCAGGAAGAAAACCCTGGGAACTCCGTGGTCAGGGATGATCCTGGACTGGGTGTGCAGAGGCTTAAGCTCCCAAGTGCTTTAAAGGTTAGTTGGGGGAAGCACAATGGGATGCTTTCTTTCTGTTGGAGAATAAATGAGAGTGAGTGGAAATAAATTCTGTTTAATGAACTTAACTGAAAGTAATTGTTCAAGAGTCTGTGAAGGCACAGGTTTGCTGGGTCGGGCCTCGGCTGCAACATTCCCAAAGCCAGGCGGCTGGGCCACATCTTTATTTTCAAGGTTTAAATGTTCCCTTTAGTGCGCCCACTCCACACCCTGACACCTCCACCCGCCGCGTCCCCTCCCCTCCTCCTTTTGGGGGATTGAGACATGGTCATTAAGAAGAGCTGAATTTGGCCCCCTAGACCCTTAATGCTCAGCAGTCTGGTTATGATACCTGCTATGTTGTAATATTATAGAAGGGGCAAAAAAACCCAAAAAACAGCAACAAAACCCATCCAAAAAAGGCCAAGGACTCAGGATGGTTTGTGTTAGTTCTATGTATATTCATGTGTGTGTGAGAATTTGGATGAAAATTGGCTGCACATTTATCCTCTCCCCGCCTGCCCCGTTCAATCATTCCCCTGCACGAAGAATTTTAATGCCTCTGTGAGTGCAGGAGGAACTGTGAGTCGGCAGAATTTCGTAGATGGCTGGCGGAATCTTCTCTCTCCCTCTTCTTGCTGTCTAAATGGATCTGATTCCAGAGAAAGAAGAGGGGAAGGGGGGAAGAAAAAGTCAGCCGTTGATAGTTCACAAAACCAACAACATCCTGAGTGTCAGACTCAGGTGCTAGTAGAAGCTGTAACTTTGCAGCCTTGTTGGGCGCGTGACTCAGGCCAGGGGGTGCGCGGTGGGTACCACAGTTGCGGGGCTGTGTTTCTTTTCTGCATCTCACAGGCAGACCTCTTTCCTCTGAACCACCTCATTTCTTCAAGAAAACTCACACCCTGCGCAGCTTTCTTGGTTTTCCCATTTCCAACGGGCAGTGCTGTAGCCGTCCATAGAAGTCTGACCCCCAGGAAACAATGCCCCCTTGGCCCAGGTTGGGGGTGGGGGGGGTGGGACAGAGCCTTAGGCAGACAGGAGCAGCGCCCAAGCATGAACAGCCCCTCACCTGGGGGGGCGGTGCAGGGAGGCCCTCGCTGCCTGAGCTTTCTGAGCGCTGTGAGGGCACAGGGTCACATTGAAGGTGGGAAACAGCCCTTTCGGCCTCAGCCCCCGTGGAGGGCCGCTGACCACCTTTCCTTTCTGTGCGTGTGTGCGTGCGTGCCTGCGGGAGGTTTACAGGATAGAGCAGTGAGATGCTCCGCAGGTGAGTCTGGCTGTGAGCGCAGGCCTGGTTCCAGGGCACTCCCTGACGTCATCATCTCAGCACTGCAGCGGTTGCTCACTGTTGGTGCGATGGGTTGTTGAGGCAGGAAGACTACCATCGCTGACCCTTTCACCCTGGTTCATAGCCCCCCCAAAACAGGACTAGTTGAATCACGCTGGCGGGGGGGGCGGGTGGTTGATGAGGAAGAGACAGCGCTTCTTCGTCCCAACCCCTCTTGCCCTTCAGTGCCCCATGGCCCCAGTGATGTGCAATGTCTGTTGTTTTGCTGGGTGCCGATGGCCATGGTACAGCATAGGAAGCAGTGTCCGGGAAAAATGTATCAAGATGAGCCATAAACCCATTAAGAAAAAAAAAAAAAACACACACAGTAAACAGAGCTTGAAGAGTGGTCCTTCCCGATGCTGACTTCAGACCCTGGGAGGGCCGGCCATCCTAGACCCTGAAGACCCTGGCTCCCCACCCTGGGGAGGGGAGAAGGCTGACAAGTGCTCCTCTGTGCTGCCTTTGTCTTATTGTACTGGGCTCCTAAAGGCACTTTCTGGCCCCATTTTTCTTGTGCAGAAAGGCAGAGCTATAGGGGAGTATTGAAGAGGAGGGCCGGCCGCCCGAGAGGCCAGGGCCAGCAATGGCTCTATTTGTTTTCAACGTCTGTTGATTAATAGGTTGTGGGGTGAATGGCGAGCTTTCATTCCCTTTGGGTTCCCCACAGTTAGGGAAGGTGGAGGGGTTGGGGTGAGCGGAGGGCCGGCAGGGGGATCTCGAAGGGCCTGAATCACCCTTTCACTTGCTGGGTTCCCCGTCTCGAACAGCATTCGGTGGATGGTGGACGGGTGTGTGGGCACAATGAGGGTGGCAGGGCCGAGCTGCAGAACACCGGGCTTAAGGGTTCTCCCGGGGTCAAAGTTCAGCCACAGGGGGCACCCCCTCCCCACTCCCCCCCACTGCAGTGGGATGAATACTTCGTGTGGAAAGGCTTTGTGTGCTTTGAGGTCTGTTAAAGGACTCTTTCTTTCTAATTTAACCATTCAGTGCTCAAAACCGAGATGAACGGAACTGGGAAAGAAATGAGTCACAGCCACGCCTCCAGGTAGAAAACAGAAAGCCTCCATGATTTAGTCACATGAGGATTTGGATTCCTTTTAAATAGTTACTGTTTACCTCATAAGTTCGGGTTTTCAGCTGACTTTTCCTTTTCTGCTGGGACTGACCACGTCTGTCCCCTGATGTCACTTGTGTCTGTATTTGAGAAGCAGAAATATCCCCACTGAATGTTTCACACCCCTCCCTCTGTAAGCAGCCACATCGTGTGAAAATCCCTACTAAAAATGCTTCATGCTCCGTGGCAAGGGTGTGCCTGGCTGAGGCGGAGAGCCCTGAGCTTACTTCTAATTGGGGGTTCGGGGGAGCACTGTGTGCTGAACTGGTCTGGGTTCCAGAATGTCCGCTAGCGATCCTGAAGCATCTGTATCCAGTGGGGGAGGTCGGCCCAGGCTGCATTTGTTGGGTGCAGTTCACGACCTCCACCTGGCAGTCAGCCCCATCCAGGGCCCATGTCTGCAGACACAGCAGTGGAAGGTGGACCTGGGACCCGTGTCCTCACCTGCTGGGTGGAGCTGTTAACAAATGCAGCTACCACGTAGGTTTGTGAGGACTGAATAGTCTGTCGCAGTCAACACAGGGGCCAGGGCGCCCTTAGATGTGGCGGCCACGACCTGCACTGCTGTGAGCTAGAGAGGCCTGAGTGAGACGGCCGTCTCGACAAGGGGTCCGGAGCGACCCTCTGGGTGAGTTTCAGGCATTGCTAGTGCTGGTGCATGTGGGCAGCTGTGGCCTCACTCCCTGAACTTCCGTTCTATGAATGTTTTATGAATGTTTGCTGGTGGGTTTTTTTTTTCCTGGCTCACAGATGCCTAGTGCTCATCATATTCTATAAGGCTTAAGCTCTCCAGGCAGCCTCCCATGATTGCCATTCTCTCAACCTTGAACTTCAGTTAGCTGTCCCTGCAGGTGATGATTTCGTGCAAATGCTCAGGTAGTTTTGAAGACATATTTAATATTTAGATAAAACACTTTCCTAAGAGGCACCTGGTTTTATGTTACAGTTGTCTTGAACACTGGACTCTGTAAAAAGATTAAAGAGGGAGGAGATATGTATTTCAGCTTGTTTACCCCACCAGCACTCCCAGCATACAGTGTGGCTTTGATTTAGATTTCCCGGATGTGTTTCTGGAAAGTTTTCTGTTGTCCTCCACAAAAGGAAATTTTCACATCCGAATTTGGTTTTGAACACAGTCCGTAAAGACAAGACCTCCTTCTTAAAGAAGTGGGAACAGCACTGGAGGAACTGCACATCAACTCAGATTCATCCCCAAGGCCTTAATCTGAAAAGAATTATTTCTAGTGATGATTTCATTATAGCAGTTATAACCCAGTTCCATTATGACCAAATGACTTGGAAAATCCACAAAAACTTTTAAAATGGAGTTTTGCCTCTTTATGCTGTGTCTAGCATATAGTGGTACTCTTAACACATTCACTTAAAGAGTTCTAAAAGGGTTTGCTGGAAAACCAAAGCTTTTCAGTTAAAAAAAAAAAAAAAAAGGAAAAGCTATTTTCATAAAAAAAAAAAAAAGTGGGAGCTGGTCATAGAGAAGGGGGAAGTCTAAGGGACTTTTCCTATGTGGGTGGTGGTTCTGTGTATCATTTGTATCAGCTTCTGCTTCAAGGCCCTACCCCTACTTCTTGAAGGACCTTGCTCATCTCCAGCTACCAAGGTAACTTCCAACTCTTCTGTGACAGTGTTATTTATTAGCATAATCAAGTGATGGTTTTTATCAAATGACATAATTAACTATATGTGTGGACTAAGTGTTGCATTTTTAAGAAAGGCGTGCACCTAAGGAAAGGTGGCCACAGAACACCCCTGTACTCTTGCCCTGCCATGCATGTCTTGGCCTTTGCAGTAAGGAGTGTGGGCTATGGTTGCCTTGCCCCCTGTGAATTTTATTAGAAGAGACTGGAAGGGTAGCAAGCGTGACCTTCACCGAGCCCTCATCGTCAGCACTGGACTGTGTTTTTCATTTTTCAAAGCTTCTTTGCGTTACATGTATGGGTGTGTGAGGCACTGGGCTAATACACACTTCCCAAACATGATCTCTTTAGATTTTCACAACCCTCTTAGGTAGACCCAGTTCTCACTGAGAGTTCGCACAGAAATGAAGGCTTGTGAGAGGTTACACAGCTGGATTGAAGTAGGATTTAAACGTGGGTCTTCCTGGAATTTTCTGACTTCACTCTTGGTCGTCATGTACAAGCCAGTGGGCTTGAAAACCAATTTTTTTTTTCCCCCCAAAAGACACTTGCAATAAGGTTTTAGACTGGATGGTTACTGAAGGCTTCCCCTGTCCCCAGCTCTGTTCTGTGATGTTGAGTAGACTCCATTTAAGAGCACTGCCATTTGAATGAAATGAATCTGGGATACTGGCTCTAGCCTTCTGTTCTTCTGGTGCTTACTGTTGGAGTTTATAAGTGTGCTCATCACTCGCACAGGCTGAGCAATACAGGGTTCACAAAGGTCTACAAGACACTATCTTTGTCCTTCAGGGACTTAGCTATGGTGGGACCAAGGAAGGTGCATCATAATCCCAGCAGTGGACATAGTGTGGTGTAGACAGAAAGGATTGTGGGTATATGAGGCTGGAGAGACACGGGCATTTTCCAAAAGAACATCCTCCCATCATAAAGGCAATCTAGGTACAGACAGGTTCAGTGGGAGTGGCAGTTAGACCCTGGTTTCTGCCCACATGGCTGCATTCCCCCACCTTGTTGGGGAACCACCCAACATAGAAAGACTCTAGGGACCTGCCTAATATGTAGTCACATCAGGAAAGAGCTCCATGTCCCAATAGCCCTCTCCCTCCCCCGCAAAAGCCGGACAGCAGTTAAAACTTCATATCTCTTCACTCCCTTCTGCCCCCGCTCCCCCAACCCATACTATAGAGTTTTCAATGAACAAGAAAAAAATAGTTGGCTTACAGACTCAGGTGTACAAAATAGTATGACAGTGATGGTGGCCCCAACAGGTGTCCAGCTTTTGTTGGAATCCTCTTCTCATGCGTGTGTCTAACTGGAAAAGGGAGAATTAATTTTTCTCACGCACCCGTGAACTTCTCTGTTGCCGAAATACTGTCTTCATCCTTCTATGCACAAATGTAGAGAGAGGATTTCCCCTGCATTTCTTGCCTGGAAGACAGTCATGAAATTTGCGCTTCTGAACTACAAAACAGAACTGTGCCTTCCTTCGAACAGCTTCTCCCAAAGAATAAAAATAACAATAAACCAGCATTCCTGTGCTTACCGTGTCTCAGGTTTTACATTTAATACTAAGCCCTTCCCATGAATTCTTTCAGAACTAAGACTTGATCCATGATTAGGATTCAAGTCTCTTAACCTTTTGTGCTTGTATGGATCTTTGTGGTTCTCTGGTCTAGGGGTCATGACTGAACGGAAGAGGTACCTGTGGCCCTCCATAGGCAGATCCAAGATGCCTGGGTTCTGAGCCCAGACCTACTGAATCAGGTCCCTGTCAAACTTTCTTAGTAATAGGAACCCATGTTTGTGATAATCATCTTGATAGATGCCTGACTCAGCAAAGCTGAGAAATGTTGAAGTCTCACTGCTCTTCTCCCATCATAGACTTACACACTTGTTTTCTTTCATTGTTTTTTTGGTCCTATTCCCTCAAAGTCCTTCAGCTCCTCGATGACAATCTCCCCTCCCCTGGCCTGGTGCTTCTTCCCAGGGGTCCCAGAGTTTTTCCACAGTTATTCTAAACTGTCTGAGACTGGTCTGTGTTCATTTCAGCGGTTGTGTATCTCTCCAGATAGAAAACTTGTAGAAGGCAGCAATCCTCATGTTCCTTTCCTCCTGATGGTCTCCAGTCCATCTGATATGTGTGTCCCTTACTTTTTTCCATCTCCACCCCAGCACACGGTGTGAGTGTTTTTGTTGGGTAGTTTTCAAGTTGTCCTGGACAGAAATGGTTTCTAAAAACTTCTCAGCACATGTCTGTGAGATGCTGGCCCTGGCCTTGGAGTGACAGTCCTTCACTCTGCTCACTTTGGTCATGTCCAGACTTTTGTGGCTGCTGACGAAGGAAGTGTTACTGGGTGCTTTGAATTTCAGTGTTCTGATTGCAAAATGATAATTCACAGTACAAGGCTTCTGTGAGCCACTAGTTACCATCTGTCTTTCTCTGAAAGTGTCCAGTTGCTGGTAGGGATCATTATTAAGCCTGGCTCTTGGACATGTGACTTCTTTTTCTGTTTTTTGTTTTTTTCTGGGAGCATCTAGAAAGTGTGTATTTTCCTTTCCAAACATACCCATGGAAAATTTAGAAGCACCTTTTTAAATGCCTTCCTCACACTTAACGGTGGTAAGAAATACTCTTACTCTATCACACCCCTGCTTCACCTATTTTTTTTTTTTAAAGGACAAGAAAAACGTAAAGAGAACTAACTGCTTGGTGGTCCCTAAACTCAAGAGGCGCTAGTGGGCAGCACTGGAACCCTCCTTCTTTTCTTTTAATGCAATTCCTTTTCCTTGATGTTAATGCAAGTTGTGCCTTCCTAAAAGTAATAAAAGGAAATGAAGACACGTTCTAAAATGAAAGTTGACTCTAATCCATTCATCATCTAATACTAGCCTCTTTATCTTTGCTGGTACCTAATCTGGTTAAATGTCCCTGTTGTAGGATTTTAGTGAAAATCCTCTATTGGGAATAGGGTTTTTTGCAATTGGATTACTCTCGGTAAATGGCCCAGTAGTTCGCTTGTTTCAGCTTAATTTTTTCTTTGTGATCTTGCTGGGCTAAGTTACAGCATCGCATGGGGAGGGGGAGGGATGGTTGAGAGTAGGGTAGGGGAAGGAATGGAGAATAATTTGGGCAGGTCTGATCATTGCAACTAGAAAAATCTTTAAGATGCTTTTCTTTTTTTTTTTTTTTTAATCCTCCTTCTCTCCACCTATCAACACTTCCCAAACAAAAAATTGCCTGTATGTTGTTTTCCAGAACTGCTTGTTTCTGAAATGTGTACATACCCTTTATTAGCCCAATTCATCATCATCCAGTTAATTTGTTAGCATTCCCTGTGACTTCCTAATGAGATTCGTAATGAATCCAGGCTGCTGTAATCTGCATAAAATATGCAGGTGCTCGCCTGGCAGTTTAGAGCTTTCTGGTAAAGTTCACACTCCCATCCAGACCAGAGTGAGGCTTTTCATCCTGGCTGCCTGTAAAGGATTGTAGCTTGCCCACTGGTTCTAAGGAGCCGGGAGGGGTTCAGAGCCTGGGGTGGTGGATAAGGTGGCTGGGATTAGGGCCCTGCCAGTTTCTTGTAACGGAAGCCTCCCCCCCCACTGCCCCCCACCCCCCGTGAAGCCTGCCTGCCTGCCTCCCGAGGGTCCCTCCCGTGGGGCCCTGGGGTAGGAGAGACCACCACCTGCAGAAGCACAGTAGGCCTGGGGGATTAAAGCCATCACTTCCGATTTACCTGCCAATGGGAAAAGTGCAGATTCTTGGGCTCTGTGATGGGGTGGTGGTGGCGGTGGTGGAGAAGGTATTTTAAAAGCCAGGCTCGGTGGTGGGGGTGGGGTGGGGGTGTAAAGACCCAGGCACACCTACCCAGAGAGCTGAATCATCACTCTCTGCTATTCAGTACACGGACCAGGGCCAGGACGGGTTGCCTGCGCTTACAGAATCCAGGTGGGAGGGTGTGGTCAGGGCTGCCCGGGTCAGGCTCCTGGGCTGCCCGAGCCAGCGTGACGTGTCCTCTTCTGTTCTTCGCCTCCCTGCAGTCGAACAAAGTGCCGGTTGTGCAGCACCCGCACCATGTCCACCCCCTCACGCCTCTTATCACCTACAGCAATGAACACTTCACGCCAGGAAACCCGCCTCCACACTTACCAGCTGACGTAGACCCCAAAACAGGTAGGACGCATGCTTGGGTGCAGAGAAGGCGTGCTGGGCCCGGGACCGCCGGAGGACCTGCTGCGGTGGGGGGTGTGGGGGTGCTTTGGGGACTTGGGCTGGGGGCAGCAGTGGAGGGGTCCCTGTTCCTCTCCCACATGTTGGCCGGGAACCTCTTTTGGGAAACCAGAGCCTGGTGAGGGAGTGGATCTCTCATCCCCTTTGGAGAAGTCCATTTTCAGCGCTCAGGTCTCTCCAGAGCTCCAGGTACCCCTGAGGGGCTGTCTTGGGAACCTTGCTATGAGTTCTGTTCTCAGGAGTAGCTATTCTCAGGAGTGGCTTGTAACTCCAAGAACCTCAGACAGACTCGGAGACAGTAATGGTTTTGGAGGCATCTCATGGACTCCTCCTCAGCTCCATGGGAGTGTAAGAGCCCTAACAGCTTGGTTCCCTGAAGCCCCAGCTTCCTTGGTGGCTAAGGGACTATA
Source organism: Muntiacus reevesi (assembly GCF_963930625.1). Lineage (NCBI taxonomy): Eukaryota > Metazoa > Chordata > Mammalia > Artiodactyla > Cervidae > Muntiacus > Muntiacus reevesi. The sequence continues at coordinate 155,402,947 of NC_089250.1, forward strand.
TATAGTCCCCTGGCAATGACTTGGTGCAGCCTTGAGAGATCATGTCACTGGGTTCTGCATTCTCTTTGCTGATTTATTTGGGCTCTTCCTCCCCTGTAATATCCTGAGTCTTTATCCTCAAGTCCATTTTACAGACAGGAAAACCCAAGTCCAAGATGGTTTCCTCATTGCATCAAGCAGAAGATGCCACATGACTCCAGCTTTTATACTTGTCCCTTCCTTTCCATCCAACTGCTTTTTCTCCAAAGTGGGGAGAGGAAAAGGCGAGGTTACTTGAAACTCCCCTGAAACAAGATTTAAAACAAATTGGGGTGGTCTTAGGAGAACAGCTAAGGCCAGGTTGTCTCTTTCCGGCCGGGCGATGCACTTGCTGGCATTGGTTTCTCTTCCCAGCTGCTTAATTAGCAGGATGAATTCAGAATGGCTATTCCACGTCACTTGGTCGGAAGGAATTGTTGGATGCTGGGCTGAGGTAGACTGCCTGTTCAGGCCGTCTTTGCCGCCCCTGAATGAAGCCACACATTAGCTGGTTTTCAGCAGCCTCTGAGCCCCCTTTGTGCTCGTGGGGGACCGAGCCTGGCGCTGGGATGGCTGGAGGAGGCCGCCAGCCGGCCCCAGGCTCCACGAGTGAATGGCAGTTTCAACGTCTCATTTAAATAATGGTAGTACAGGGAATAGCTTTTAAATGGTTATCGTAAAACATATGATTAACGTCTGCGGACTGTTTACTTTTCCTCTGCGAACATTCTTTCAAGTGTGCGAGTGGCTTGGTGTAGGGTCCAAGCCCAGCTAATCTGTTTGGTTTTTGTAATAGAGAGAAAGCAGTGTCTGCATGAAAATGTCACCCAGGGAGGCTTAATTTACAGATTAAAAGCTTCCTGAACGAATTTTTTAAAAAATGAAATAGTTTTCATCTGCAAACACACAGCTCACTCCCTTCAGTCCTGTTTTAATTCTGAGCAATTGTTCGTTTTGCTTTCCACTTGAGCAGTGTAGGTCTGCTCCTCTGGGCCTGAATTGTTCCCAGCCCTCTTGATTTCTAAGAAACCAAGGATTTCTCAATTGCAGGATATGTGCCTATGGAACTAATGGGTGTGTGGTGCATGGACCTTCAGAACTCACTCATCAGCTCCATGGTCCAGCAGTACCCCATCTGTGGTGGGCTCTGTCCTCTAGAAAGCCAGGTTCTAGATCCAAGTGTACCAGGCCTCCAGCATCTCCTGGTCTGGTCAGTTCAGATTCTTCCCTAAATATGATGTCAAGGCATTGGTTGAGTTTCTCCTACAGCTCATCTTCAAGGCAGAGTTTAACAGATCTAAACAGTGGTAAAGAACCCGCCTGCCAATGCAGGAGATGTAAGAGACACTGGTTCAATCCCTGGGTTGGGAATCCCCTGGAGGAGGAAATGGCAACCCACCCTAGACTTTTCACTTGCCTAGAAAGTCCCATGGACAGAGCAGCCTGGTGCTGTGATCCACAGGATCGCAAAGTTGGACACAATTGAAGCGACTTAGCACAACTTTTTTAAATGTTAATTTTTAGAAGCTTATTTCTTTTTTAGAAAGAAGTAACCTTTCTAAAAACCATAACTCAAAAAGTATGTTAGAAACCAGAGAAGTAACTCTCATGCAGGTAAGTCATTAGAATCAAAGAGAAGAAAAGGACAAGTTGTGAGGACAAAGGGATCTAATATCACTTGATCCCCTACTATGTACCAGCCCCTTTAAATTTTTTTTTTCCAATTCAAATAATCGCACCGATCCCATGAGGCAGAAATATCCAAGCAGGCATTTTCTAAGTCTGTATGTGTTTAGCCAGTGTATGATCCATCTAGAAGAAGATGAATTTTTCAAGCTGGTGTAGAGGGATAATGAGATGAAACTTACTGACAAGTCTTAGGATCAGACTCATGGAAAACAGCTCATGCTAGGATTACAGAGGTGATGTCTCTCTCTATCCTGTCCTTGTTCCCATCACTTGATGGTTTCTCTTCCCTTCTCTCTTTCTCTTGCACCTAAACTGTGGCTTCTTCTTCCAGGAATCCCACGGCCTCCGCACCCTCCAGATATATCTCCGTACTACCCACTGTCACCCGGCACCGTAGGACAAATCCCCCATCCGCTAGGATGGTTAGTACCACAGTAAGGAGTTCCATTTTTTAATTTCCTTTTTGTTTCTTACATGGGCATGCTTATTACTTATTCTTTGTGTGTGTGTCTCTGTGTGTATTTAGAAGACAGTAGAGGGGAGGGAGGGGAGTGGGGAGTCATGGGGAAGATGCTTGTTGATCTGCTCAGTGGAACAGCAGGCAAGTCAATAGCCATTCAGATGGATGATACAAGAGAAAAGCTATTGATGTTCAGCATTCTGCACCCATGGTCTCCAAAGGCTCTGGGTTCCTCTCTGTGAACTTAGATACTGTTAAGGTACTTTGGGAATTGCAGGAGACTCTGAGGGCTTCTCTCCTGTGAAGCCTATCATGCCTCTTTGGGTGGCAGCCCAAACTTGAGTCCTGTCATTGGACTGAGGCAGCAGAGGAGTGGGTTAGCTTTGAAATCCGGGAGTGGGAGACAGAGGGTCACAACCCCACCCTCCACCGCAGCCATCATTCCCAAGATTGACAACCACAGTGGAAGTTTGTGTCTGTTGAGAAGTTCCATGTTCTCCAGCTGGCATCTCTCTGAGAGTATCTGCATATTAAGTGGCTCACCAAACTCTGAGGGAAGGGAGTGTGGGGCCCTAGGTCCTGGCAGCTCTCCACATCATCAAACTGCCTTTTACAGTTTGTCTTCCTATCACCTAGTCTTGCTTTTATAGCACCACCCGTTAACCTTTCCTAGACAACTTTAACATGTATTTTAAAATCAGAGCAGAAAGTCCTTTAATATATAAACATACTGTGTTTGTATTTGTGTGCATGCATGTAATAGCGTGTTTTATGATGGTGTGCTTTTGTATATATCTTTCTCCATGTTTATCAGTGATCTCTGCTATTTAAAAAAACACAGGACAATTTGTTGAATCCTATCAGGAATAAATCCTGGAAAAACTCTCTCAAGTTTGGGTCTTGGGAAAGTTAACCTTTCATGATCTTAAAGAAGGTACAGTTTTGAAGTAGTTCACCTCTTTTCCCCAGTTCCACCTTGATTTCTCCAGCTCAGCATATTCTACAATTACTTTTTTTTTAAAAGAAAAAAAACCAAAAACCTTGTATTACACAGTAGCTGTACTAAATACAAAGCCCAGGTGTAGTTTATTTTTTGCTCCTGAATTTTGTTAGGAAGGGTAGATGTGGATGGGAATATGTGTCCTATTTCTTCTTCTTCAGTGGGTGGGGCCATGCCTGCACTAGTCCTCAGCCATCAGTTGCCCCATTCAGCTGATGGGGAGATATTTGAAGGCTAGATAAAAAGGAATAGCCAACTCAGACAACCCTCTGTCAGGAAAAGTTGTGTGTCTTTCATGAGGATGCTATTTTGCATGTTGCTGTATTTTTTAATTATTGTAATGAGGTGTGATTGTCTATTGGTTACCCACAATTCTTCTTGGGGATTCTCCCCCCGGTAACTCTTGTCAACACTTGTTAATTTGACAAAAGGCTACAAATTAAGCTCTGTTAATTTAATGTTTTCTCACCGAGATCTAAATACCGAAAGAGGCCCAAAGCGCAACTGAAGTCCTTTGATTCACTGTACTTTATTTTGGTATAAATTTACATTCATTATTGTTTTCCTTTGGATGTGTAGCCCTCAATTAGTGTGATGGCTCCATTAAAGCAAGCGAGACTTCGCCTTTAATTATTACAACAAAACACCTAGTTTCAGCTTGGGGAGAGGGTCTCTATTGACATAAGCAAAGGTTATAAAATTTAATTAGCCATTCCTATCAGATTTATGGCATTCAAATTGTTCTGTGTTTCTTCCCTTTGATCCTTGCTGTACAATCCCCAAGATTTTTGTTCTGATCAAATGAGAATAAAGCTTACTGTGCAGAGAGAACTTCTCCTTTTTCTTCTCTTCCTTTTCCCCACCCCCCACCCCCCTTTGCACGTTCTTACCGTGTGCCCCACTCTTTGTAGGCAAGGTCAGCCAGTGTACCCCATCACGACAGGAGGATTCCGTCACCCCTACCCCACAGCTCTGACTGTCAACGCTTCCATGTCCAGGTGAGTTCCAAGACCCAGTGCCTTCAATCGAAGCCATGAGTCACTTTTCAGAAAGTTCTCTGGATGTTGCCAGACCATCTGGGCATGTCTGCAACTTGTAGGTCTAAGGGTGTAAGACCCATAGAGGGTTAGGCTTTTCTCCTAGAAAATACTGAAAAAATTGCTCTGAACTTCCCAGGTGGGTGATGCCAGAATTTTAAGGTTGAATTTCTGAGTCAGTATTTTTAAGAACTTAAGAAGGCAGGAAGAAATAATTAGGACGTGGGGAGCTTTTTAAAGTGTTATTCCTCTGTTGCCTGAACCAGGGAAGGAAGGAAAGAGTGTAGGTAAGGTTATTACTGTATATACAAAGAGGAATTTAAGGGAGGGTTATTGGTCTTTTCAAAGCTCCAGGCTCTTAAGCATAAACAGAAAAGAGCATTCCCCTCCTGCCCACCTCCTCCCCTACCCAAACACATCTCTGTCTAAAGTAGCAGTGTCCAGTAGAAATGGAAGGTGAGCCTTGTATATAGGGAATATACAAAGGGAATTTTAAGTTTTCTAGTAGCCATATTTTTTAAAAGAAGAGAAAAGGAAACTCAGACAAAATTATTTTTAATGATTGATTTTATTCAACCTAATAAGTTAAAATATCATTCTGACACATTATAACTGTAAAGCAACTATTAATGAGTTCTTAACTTTTTGTGTACTTAGTTTTGGAATCTGATGTGTATTTCACACTTACAACACTTTTTAATTTGGCCTGGACACATTTCAAGTACACACTAGCCCCATGTGGCTGATAGAGACCATGGTGGCCTGTGCAGCTAAAATCCTATGTATGTGTACAGTCACATATCTTTAAGCATATAAGTGTATATATAACATACAAATATGCCCGCATGTGTGTACCTAGATCTTTCTAATCCCCATGTTCTCCTTTCCCCCCTTTCTAATTAATTCTGGCTAATTTTTCAGTGACTGCTAGTTTATTTACAAACTGGTTGGCAGCAGTATGTTTAAGTAGTCACTAATTACACCTAATGATAGTTTTATTTTCTGTTCATCTGATTTTCAGTCAAGTTAATTAAATCGGTGGAGGTTTAGACTTTCCTGATAGGCTGCAACAACAAATCCATTTTGAGGATGGCACCTAATTTAATGAGCATGCATTTACATGGCAGGGATGCCATCTCCCAGCCTCCTTCCCCAATCTCTGTAGCCAGTGTGAGGACCCTAGACCAGAGGAAGGGTTGGAAAGATGGGCCATGATGCCTCTTTTCCTACTTACGGAACAGTGATTTTGGTGGAGGAAAGAGTAAGAACCACACTCATGAAGAAGCATAAATTGTAGCATCTCTAATGTTTGTCATCATGCCATGGGTATCGTGCAGCTGCAAAGATCTGTTTCCCACATGTGATAAATCATGTCAGTTTCTAAATCCACACCAGTATTGGTTAGGCGGGAAAATGCTTGTGTGTCCTCTCCTCTAGCAAGAAGAGGAAGGTTATTTTCATTAAATAATGTCACCACAACCTCGCAAAGCCTGGGAACGAATAGGGAGTCTCCCAGAAGGAGAACTGCTTCTGAGCACCTTCGGACCCATGACTCACCCTTCTCCGAACCAGCATTCCTCCACCGCACCGGGTTGTTTTTCGTGTTTTGTTGCTTCGGAGCATTCCAGAGGTTAAAAGCGGTGCAGTAATCGTAGGATAGGGATTGAGGTTAAGCTTATCGATTGAATTATCATTAGGAGGTTAGCCGATGATTTCTAGGTGGGCAGGGGGTGGAGGAGAGGAAGGGAACTGTGGGAGGGAAGGTTAGGGGGCTCGAGGTGTGGGGTGGGGGGGGGAGGCGGCCGATTCCCCAGGTAGGCCTTATGAAAGGTAGCTAGTTAAAAAGCGTATACAGCAAATTAAATACATTATTGTGGTAATGGGGCGACAGAAGTATGGGTCTATTATACTTATGGCAGTTATAGGGAATGTAGGCAGCTTGCCCTGTTCCAGAACACCCTTTGATATTCATTCTCTTCAGCAGCGGGGCCAGGGCTTCTCAGAATTAAGTGATGGGTCATTATACTTTAAACACCATGGAGAAGCCTAGATTGGCAATTAAACAGCTCTTGCTGACACTCACTTGTGCCACCCTGTGACCCCCTTTAGATTGAGATGTTGGAGCTCCGGGCCCTCAGCCTGCTAAATTGGCGCAAGGCTCTTCTCCTGACGAGAGCGGGCTCTGAAATCTGCCGGCTTCAAAGGGAGCGAGATCATGTATAAACCATAATGTGGGTGCACCGTGGCTCACAAAAAATAAGGCAGGAAGAGATGAAATGTTACAAGTGCAAGGGGGGAAATGAGAGAATAATGACAAACCTAATGCAGCTCAAAGCAGGCTTGTTGCACAGGAAAATGCATCCCACTGCTTGTGCATAAAATCAAGGCCAGCAGATGACATCCAGTTAACAGAAACGTGTCAACAGTGAAGGAAAGCGCGAGTGGGGAAGGCAGAAGCCCCTGAGACAGCCAGAAACAAAAATTAGTTGTCCTTAACAAGTTAAGGTTCATCATTATATTCTGGCTTGGAGCCATGAAAGCAGACGGGGGGATATAATGAGCTGCTTAGAATTTTTAGGGTGTTTATTGCATTGCACGAAATAGTTGTCTGCAGAAAGGAATTGCTTACATGAAAGTATGTGTATAGCCCATACACACACACACACACACACACACAGAGGAGTCCCTTTCTCTGCCATAAATTTCTTAGGTATAGGAATATGTGTGTAGGTATGTGAACTTGGAAGTATTTGGTCTTCATGGCTACACTAGAAATGTTTCCCCACCCCAGAATGTACTCAGATTCTGGTGTCTCACTGTGGTGTTTGGTGTACACACACATACACACACAGACAGACATGCACACAGAGTGTTTTTTATCTCTCCCCCTTCTCTCTCTCTCTCTCTGTCTGTACACATATTCTCATTCAGCAGGAAGGCAACATATGTATTTGAGGAATGTCAAGCCTTTAAAATTCACAGAAAAAACTGCCGCTCCACCCACCGCTTCACCCAAGGGCTTCGACGAACACATGTTCTTAACTTACGTTTTCTCAGAGGCCTTCAAACTCTGGGAAGGAAGAGGGTGTAACTTGGGAGCCCAAATACCTCCCAAGCTTTGTTCTGTATTTTTTTGTTGGGGGGGGGGGGATGGAGATAGAAGTTACTTTTTTTTCCCCTCTGTCAGGGTTTTTCTTTTCTTTTCTTTTTCTTGACACCCTAAAAGAACTCACATGACTCTTATTTAAAAACTCATACTATTGTTACCAAACTTCAGTAAATTTGTCAAGGCAGCTATGGCAGAAAGCCACATCAGGGTAGAAATTCCAAGTCAAATGTCCACTGTGATTCTGGCCCCAAAATCTGCATTATTTATTGGTAGTTTCTCTGTTGATCTCTGCAGAGTCAGTTAGAACTTTAATTTTTCATCTTTCTTCTGATGAACATTTGCTACATTCTTTTGGTAAAATGAAAACTATTTAGATTTCCAGTCCACATAGGAAAAGAACCTAGTAAATAAGTACAGGATCCTTGTGAACTAACTGTCACAGTAAAGTCTCACTAGCACCTCCAGTGACCAGCAGAACTGACTTTCTAAAGAGCAGGTGGTCCTTCCCTGGTTGGTACATGGGGTGGTCATGGTTTAGATTTATGCTGAAAGCAGCAGTTGCTTGGTCTGGGTTCCCCCTTCACCTAAACTTGCCTGATCTTGTCAGGGCAGAACCTAGGGGCTGCCCTTTTGTTTTCTTTGGGGGAATCGCCCCTTGTAATCCCTCATTCCACTTTTCTCTACAGTAATGTACATTCCTTTAAGAGGGTGGTTCTTCTAACCGAGAACAAATTGTGATTCCAAGTGTATCAGAAAAGACGAGAGCTATAGGTTGTATCCTGTTGTCAGTTTGGAGATGAACCAAGAGCACTTTAAAATTAGCTCTGAATGTCCTGGCTAGTTTGCATGGTTGAGAAATGCCAATTCATGACTTAAACCATGTCCAAAATAACATGCCTGAAAGTAAACAGTATTAGAGGAAAAACACAAACTATTCTTTTCTTTATTAATAATTCTAATCATCCTTTATAAGGTCTTCTAATGCATAGGCAGTATTTTAAGTAAAAGTAATTTAGGAACCCTTGAATTTTAGAGTGGGAAAGGATATACAAATCCCAGAATTCAAAGCTTCACTCGGGGGGATGTCTGTGTAAAATGCTCTTTTGGGGCCATCTCTGATACAAAGTTATTTAAAACATCCGTGACGTATGTTGGGAACCAGATGGCAGTGATTTGGATTCCCCCCATCTTTCTGCCTCACCCTCTCCCATTACTGTCAAAACGATGGGACCACAGCAGCAAAAGAGAAATAAAAATTTTATTGCGTTCGCATCAACAGAATGAGGCCTAATGAGGCATGCGTGGCATTGTCAAAAAATGTATGTATACTTCAGCTGCGTTAATATTTTATTTAGCTGTCAATATGCAACAAAAGATTTCATCTTTCATTCTAGTGCTGATTAGGACTTAAGAAATAGTCTTAGATGCCACTAATAATGTCCTCCCAAACCAGTGGACTTGTGATCTCCAGCAAGTAGTCCAAGCCTACTTTGTCAGCCAAGTATACTGGCTGAACTTGTCTTTTGCTGAAGATGTTAGCAATCGTAATGTCTCGTGTCAGTAGCAATAATGAAGGGGAAGATTGGCTTTAATGACATTACGAGAATCATTATGTTTAATTTATCACTAATTAATGCTGACAGGTTTCATATGCTTTGGGTTGCTTTCATGTGAGTGTTACGTGCTGTTTCTTCTTCTTTTTTTTTTTTAATTGTGTGTACACATCCCTCCCCATTCATTCATTTTGATTCTGACGATTTACACAGCTTTCTGTCTTCTAGGTTCCCTCCCCATATGGTCCCACCACATCACACTCTACACACGACCGGCATTCCCCACCCGGCCATAGTCACGCCGACAGTCAAACAAGAATCCTCTCAGAGTGACGTCGGCTCACTCCACAGCGCGTAAGTGTCCCTCTTCTTGGCGTGTTATCCTTCACCGTGTGTTTAGCCCGTGGTGCCTGGGTGGTGGCCCTGCCCAAGGTTGGCCAGACTTCAGTAAGCACCTGCCTTACAGAGAGGGAGGCGTGTGCCCACTGTGAGGGAGAACACAACTCTTTGTGTCCTTGGAGGGACTGGGATTTGCAACCACTTCTGCCTGCCAATGTAGGAGATGCAGGAGACTCAGGTTTGATCCCTGGGTTGAGAAAGTTCCATGGAGGAGAAAATGGCAACCTAGTCCAGTATTCTTGCCTGGGAAATCCCACTGACAGAGAAGCCTGGTGGGCTACAGTCCATAGGGTCACAAAGAGCTGGACATGATTGAGCGCACACGCACCTACCATCCCTGATCCCGCAAGAGACACTGGCTGAGATGGAAACTGTCACAATGTGCTTTTCCCTCTGGCTGGGGAAAATTTTGTGTTTGTAAACCTTAAGAGTCCCTTGAACTGCACGAGATCCAACCAGTCCATCCTAAAGGAGATCAGTCCTGGGTGTTCATTGGAAGGACTGATGTTGAAGCTGAAACGCCAGTACTTTGGCCACCTGATGCAAAGAGCTGACTCATTGGAAAAGACCCTGACGCAGGGAGGGATTGAAGGCAGGAGGAGAAGGGGACGACAGAGGATGAGATGGTTGGATGGCATCACTGACACAATGGACATGGGTTCGGGTGGACTCTGGGAGTTGGTGATGGACAGGGATGCCTGGCGTGCTGCAGTTCATGGGGTCACAAAGAATCGGACATGACTGAACTGAACTGAACTGAAACCTTGAGGAAATGATTTCAAACTCTCTCTCATCCCCCCACCCCCCAGCCTGTTTTTGTTCCATTTCCCAGGATGGAGAAGACCCAAAGTAGAAGTGTGCTTCTCCTTCTGAATCGCTTAGGGTGTTGAGCAGGCAAGGGGGCGGGCTTTCTGCTGTGGAGGAAGCTGACCTCGAGATCGTTCATTGGATTGCGTCTGTCTGTTTTGTCCCCATCCAGAAAGCATCAGGACTCCAAAAAGGAAGAAGAAAAGAAGAAGCCCCACATAAAGAAACCTCTTAATGCATTCATGTTGTATATGAAGGAAATGAGGGCAAAGGTCGTAGCCGAATGCACGTTGAAAGAAAGTGCAGCCATCAACCAGATCCTGGGCCGGAGGGTGAGTGGCGTGCCTGCTGGGAGAAGAGGGCCAGAATAGGACACGGTGGGTGGGGTGACGTGTCGCTGTCCCCATTGGTTTGGAGCATCCTTTTCCTTCAGCCATGCTCTGACTCCTGCCATGGTCTTTGTGGAGTTGGAAGCAGTAACTCTGCCTTCGAATGATGTTCACAACAGCCACACCCTGGTGTTCCCCACCTGCAGAGAGCAAAGACTCAAACATCATAGACGACAAGTCAGGTTTGGTCTGGGCCCTCCTGTTAGAGCCAGGCCCCTGCAGCCCGTAGGCATCTGCAGATGACACCATTTGCGACGGAAGCGCTGTCCGTCCCCTGGCCACAGTGTGGTTTGTGACGTTTCTGCATGTCTCTCTCTCCCCTCACCCTGTCCCCTCCAGTGGCACGCGCTGTCCAGAGAAGAGCAAGCAAAGTACTATGAGCTGGCCCGGAAGGAGCGACAGCTTCACATGCAGCTGTACCCCGGCTGGTCCGCACGGGATAACTATGTAGGTGGCTCCTTTTTTTCAGGACTAGAGGCTATAGAGATGTGGTTGATGTCCATCTGGACAAAGGAAATGAAACCTGCCAACCTGAATTGGTCTTCGGTACCACCCAGTCTGCCCAGTTGGGACTGTTAGGACCTTACCTCAGCACCAGATTGGAGGATTCTATTTTAGCCTCCAGTAGGGCTCTATCAACATGGGATAGCTCTTCAAGGAGGAGGAAGGGGGCTGGTTTTCCAACTCAGGGGACCTGTGGGGCCAGGTTAGGGCTGTTCACACCTTCTTGCCCATGTTTTTGAAGAGACATGGCTCTAGAATACACCCAGTGAGGCTTGTGTGTTTCTCAGCAGTGATGCCAGCTGGAAGGAGAGCATTTACTTCTTCACAGCTGTCCTAGCAGGGCCTTCACCCTTAAGAGGGTTAAATGAAATCATTCGTTTAGGGTGTGGTACAGTAGAAGTTGGAAGCCCAGTGCATCTTGAGAGAGGCATGATGGGAATATCCCGGAAAGTAAGTAGCCATCTTTAGGCAGAATGGATGAAGTGACGTAAGAGAGGTGTGTGAGTTGGGTGATTTGTGTGTCCCTCAGCTTTTTGTTGGCTCTGGGATTTGCCTAATCTCCTCTCCTGAGTTTTAGAAAACACCGTAGGGGTTGTTGTCTTTACTAATCTCAGTGATTGTGACAGTCCGGATTCTTCTCCTCCCATAAACTGACTCTCCATTCTTTCTCTCTCACCATTCTTTCTTAATCTGTTTTTTTGCCCAGGAGCTCAAGTTCTGGGCTCATTCTCCTCTCTAATGGGTGAAATGTCTCATTTTGCCTCACACTTCATTGCATGACATTTAGTTTCATGAAGTGATTTTTACCATCCACTCTTTGGAAGGAGACAGAACCCGTCTTAATGCTGGCAGCAGGCATCTCCTCCTGTTTCTTGTTGATGGTACTGAGCCATGGATGATTCTTCTACCATCCGTGCTCCCTGACCTAGCTCTCCTCTGGCCTTCACCTGTGGTGGGGAAGCTCTCTGTGTGTGTGAGTCGAGATCCATTCAGTTACTGCTGTTGGTGAGCTTACTGTCAGCACAGTATTATGGGGATTGAGTTAAATCAGAGCTCTCTCAGAACTTAACCAGGAAGCACAGACATCTGTATTGAATGGTGGGTCCGGGGCAAAGACAGCTTTCTGCTTCCACTGCCCAGCTGTTCCAAGTGTCATCACTCTGTAGTCTCATACCTTTACGCACACGCTTGCTTCTCTGCTCTTTGCCATGCGGATGGGGAGGACCGAGACACCTGTGTCTCCATCTCCACAGCCAGCCATCTCCTCGTAGGTCCCACGCACTGCACTCGGCAGTAGAACATATTCCTCCTGGGGAGTCGAAACAGGAATCAGTGCTTGTACTTCTCAATGGCACACTGGCTCCTCTCAGAGCCCTTGTCCGTCACAGACGGTCAGGTGCAGGGTCTTACCCACTTGGGACTTTTCCATTCGTCATCAGCATGTGTGCAGTGGGGGAGCCTTTCTTCTGGAGCTGAAAGGAAGAGGATAAGAAAGCTAATGCTCTCCCACAGGCTTGCTGTTCACCCCCACCTGACCTCGAGGTGGAGATTGCCAGCAGCGGGCAGGCCCTGCAGCTCCCACACATAGAGCCATCTCGTTTCCGGACACCTGCTCTCCTGGTTTCGGGTCAGAAGTTCTTAACCAGCTTCTCCCTGCTACAGACCCAGTTCTTTGAGGAATCTAGAATGGTGCCACAGAGAGAAATTCAGCTACTCTTTAGGTATCCTGTCCCCAGTAGACATTTTGGGTCAGATGAGAGTCTTCATGTATAGCTGTGCAGGGCGTGCACTGCACAACTGTAGGGTGTGCCATTCACACTGTGGTCTGTGTGCATAGCACCTCCTGGAGGTGTATAGGGTGATACCTCCACAAAGGTATGGGCTGACTTTGAGAGCTTCAAAAGAATACTGCCATGGACTTGCCTGGACTCAAGACAAGATATTGCCCAAGGCTTCTTAAGAAGTGTTTTCTAGGTTTCAGAAGGTTCTCATGACACTTGAAATAATTTTAGCTTGGTTTTACACTGGGACAAGGTTTGATATAATAGGGGAACCCCTGAGAAGACTTGAGAGATCAAGTTTAGAGGTAATATCTGGACTTGGGGCTATAGGAGCTTTACCACTTATAAGGGGACTGTCAGATTCCTTCATCAGTGGCTCACTGCACATGGCTTTGAACACACACAGCCCTCCATTTGTTCCTTCTTTCATTGTTTCCTTCCTCTCTCATTTACTTCCTCTCTCATCTCAGGAAGTGGTCTGTGGAACAAGAGTTAAATTGTTCAGAGATTCAGTTGTGGTAGAAACTGTTTAGCGTTTTTTTTTTTTTTTTTACACCAACTTGACATAGGAGCTTCTATAAATTATTCTGGATGCTGTCAAGTTCTGAAGGTTCTTCTGGAAAAAGTTTTCTGAGCTAATATCCTTATGCCTCTTGCACGTTCCTGCTTTACTAGCCCAGCGGGGATAGAAGCCTTTATACGCTACCTTAGCTAAATAGAATTGAGTAAAACAGTCACATTTGGGGGGTTGGACTTGGTACACACTGTGGAACACACGAGAAAAGATTTTGGTCAGAGAGTGATGTCTAACCCGTGACACTGTAATAGAAGTTACTTCGTTTCTAGCTTTTCTATACTGAGTCAACGAGATAAATCCCCAGTAATCTGTATACCTTGAGTTTTTCCTCCCTCACCACCATATTTGAGGCCTTTTCTTTCTTTTGTTACATTTAAAGAGATAACAAGGTGGCCGCCTCCCTTGAAAGGCATCTATCTCCCTGTTCACTTTGCAGTGTTGATGCATTCTTTCATATCCTCTTCCAGTTAAAACACAGTCCCTGTCCGCTAGAAGCCTTTAGTCTAAACGATCATTGCCTCAGTCATGAACGTCTTAGTTTTGTATACCACATGGACAGCTTCCCAGGGGTGAAGGAATTGTCACCTGCCTTTCAGAATATATTTCAGGAGATTGAACATGGGTGAGCCCTGTATTAGAGATGACTGCATGGATGACGCACTGCCTGGAATCGAACCATTTCTGTGCCTGGCTGAGATTTTCTGTCAGGCTCCTAAATAAACTGAAACTAGCTCCTCCTGCTTGTCCCATGATGGCCAGGCAGTGCTTTGCTCCTGATGTGGGAGAGGCACAGACATGAAGGTGGGCTGCTAGGGCTCATGAGAAAGCACACCAAATCCTTTCTTTGCTCCTTCTTTAAAGTTGTATGCCAAGGAACAGAACATGTTTCTAGTGGAAACAGTGAACTGAGGGCCCAGACAGATTTCCCTGATGCCACAGGCCCCCAGATTTGAGAGGCTTCCTGTAGGACTCTTGACCCTCAGCCCTCAGGTAGATCTAAGACTCGGGCATCTCTGCCTTGGTGTCCCCCTCACAGGGCCGTGTGGGTTCTCAGGTTTTCTGCCTATGGCTTTTCTTTCTTGTTCCTTCTTGAGTTGATGTCAACATACCATGAGAACTTGTGAAAGTCACTCAGTCGTGTCAAACTCTTTGCGACCCCATAGACTATATAGTCCTTGGACTTCTCCAGGCCAGAGTACTGGAGTGGGCAGCCTTTCCCTTCTCCAGGGTATCTTCCCAACCCAGGGATCGAACCCAGGTCTCCCGCATTATAGGCAGATTCTTTACCAGCTGAGCCAACAGAGAAGCCCAAGAATACTGGAGTGGGTAGCCTATCCTTTCTCCAGCGGATCTTTCCAACCCAGGAATCGAACCGGGGTCTTCTGCATTGCAGACAGATTCTTTACCAGCTGAGCTACTAGGGAAGCCCAAACTTAGCCGACCACAAGGCAAAGGATATTTGGATATTCTGAAACAAATAGATGTGACGTTTTGCTTGTGACATTTCATATAGACCAGGTAGCTAATTCATATGGATGGGACCAGAGCTACTGGGGTGAGGGAGAACTAGTTTCAGATAAGGAAGGAGGTGGTAAGGAAGAAGGGGAATTCATCCCCACTCCCATTGCACATCCACATCCGGGGGTGGACCATCAAGATAGCAGGGAGGGTCAGGTGGAGAATGTGATTGACTCCATGCAATTCTTGACCCATAATCCATTAAGAGCCTTCCTCAGAGGACAAGGCAGTAAATATGAAGGCAGCATAGCCTAGTGGATAAGGGCTGTGAACCTGAGAGCACCTGGGTTCCCATCGACAACATCATCTGATAGCTGTGTCATTTCAGGAAACTGCGTGCACCCTGTATCTCAGCGTCCTTATCTGTAAAATCTGATGGTGATCGTGCTTGTTGTACAGGATTGTGTGAGGATAAATGGGTCACTAGGCATAGCACACTTAGAACCATGTCTGGCACATAGTATGTGCTCAATAAATGGTAGCTGTTATTACTAGTAGTATTATATGTGTGCTAGTCACTCAGTCATGTCCGACTCTTTGCAACCCCATGGGGTGTAGCCCGCCAGGCTTCTCTGTCCTTGGAATTCTCCAGGCAAGAATACTGTGAGTGGATTGCCATTCCCTTCTCCAGAGGAACTTCCCAACCCAGGGATCGAACCCTGGTACTCTTGCATCACAGACAGTTTCTTTACCGTTTGAGCTACAGGGAAGTCCATGTTACTAGGAGTATTATAGTCATTACATAAGTGGAAAATAGTGAGGATCAAATGTTCTCCTTATGGATGTCCACTCAGCAGTTTGAAAAGGAGCTCAGATGGTTTCTGGTTTTATTTTGCCTTCTTTTTCCCCCTTCTGACTTTAAAATCAAGACCCACGCTACAGTGCTAAGAAAAATCCCCTACAAAGTCTTAATTTTTTGATTCAGAGTGAGCAGCTTTTGGCCTTAGTAAGAGATTTGCATGGGGCAAGGGGTTCTCTTGGCCATCTCAAAATCATTCATTCGTCCCTTGGCTCTTAGGCCACTTCCAGTCCTGTCTTTCTACACCTGTCTGAATCTTTCCCCATCCAGGCCTCATTTCCCCTTTTATGGATGCTCTGGATCAAGTTTGAGGGTGGATGTATAGGAAAAGAAGTCCTTCTTCTCTGCCCCACTGATTCCATCTCTTCCGCTAGGCATGCGTTCCTCTAGCTGGAGCACAGTTGAAGGGCACTTGGACTGAAGGGAACCGGGGGTTGGAAAGCACTCAGGAGTGGGTGTGGCTGGAAATGGCAGGTGCTGCCCTCCTCCGCCTCCTCCTCTCCAGGTGAGCCCAGACAGTGCCATCCTCCCATCCATTTCCTGAAATAATGCCCTGTGTTTCATCTGTTTGTCTAGGGGAAAAAGAAGAAGAGGAAAAGGGACAAGCAGCCTGGGGAGACCAATGGTAAGTTAGAATAAGCAGGATAGAGGAAGGGAGCTGTACTCTGAGGACCACTCTTTTATGTCAGGCTTCTATCTGGGGAGGCAGGAGAAATTCAAGGCCAGGATGTTGTGGGGCGGGGGGAACCCATCTTAGCCAGCCTTTTTGTTTATGCATTTTAATTAATTGCTTCATGACTGCCCTTTTAAAGCTAGTAACATTCATTGTTGCATGAAAAGCACATTGTAAGTCTAGTGGAATGTGTTTTTAAATAACTGCAGAGCCTGTAAGCGGAGAGCGGTAGGCATGCCTAGACGGGGATTTATACAGTCTGCTTATTTTGTATGTGTCTGAGTAAGGATGAGGAGGGGGCTAGGGGAGCAGAGGGGGTGTGTGCGAGTGTTTGATGTTAACTGGGCTGTTCCTGAATGTTCTGATGCATGGCTTTACAGTGGTCTATTGCACCCAATTTAAATTAAGGAGGTTTGTCATTCTCTAGAAGAAATTAGAAATACTGCATAGGCAATCTCAGAGGGCCCTTCGAGAAGGCCAGGCTTTTACAAACAACGACAAAAACATTGTGAAGGCTTTGTATAATTTGTTCTTTTTTTTCAGAACACAGCGAATGTTTCCTAAATCCTTGCCTTTCACTTCCTCCGATTACAGGTGCTAATGTCATTTTGAGTCATTAAAATAGTTGATAAACTGTTTTTTAATTTTTCTTGCCATTATAGTTTTATTAACATGAAAACACGTATGACCTTTGAACATTCTTTAAAATGACCATCTACATGATTTCGTATGTTTCAGTAGATTTTTTTTTGCTTTTGTTGTTTTTTTTTTTTAATTTAATTTAACTTCTGCTTTGTTTATTTATTTTTCCCGTAACAGTTGTTTAAGCCATGATGACAGTGATTTAGAGTTGAACTAACTGTGCAAATTGAATATGCAGTATTTCTTTCAAAGAGACTGGTTAAAAAAAAACCAACAACAACAAAATGGAAGGAATTCAGTAATAAACCTCCTTAATCTAATGGCATTTTTTCATCGCTCCCACTAAGTTTTCTCACGCAAGCATGCATCCGCAGTATGATTATTTTTTTCCTTTGCTTTTTTTTATTTTCATTTTTTTTCTTCTTTCACTTTTCTGCTCATAACTTGCAAATCCACTAGCATTTCACTGACTGTACCTGCTTAAATGCCGCTGTGAGCTTCTAACTAACTCCTAACAGCTCATTCACACAGCCTATTGACCTTTATCTGTTCCTCTCTTAATATTAATGAAAATAGATTTAAAGAAAAGATGAACATTCCAAAAGCTGCAATATCCCAGTACCACGACCCCTTTTCTTTCTTTCTTTCTGTTTCGTTTTGTTTTGTTCTGGTTTTATTTGTAGTTTTTTGTTTTTTGTTTTTTTCTTTTTTAAACTGTTGTACTCTGAGAAGAAAAGAGCATGTGACAAACTTAATTCCCTCCTTTGCTTTATTTTCTTCTTTAAGAAAAACAAATTGAGAGAAAAAAAGAAAAAGCAGAACCAAAAGAAGAAAAACATTATTTAAAAGCTAGTTCTTGAGGAGCTAACATCCCTTTATCAGTTCAAACAAATCGGACAGTCCTCAAAGAAGGGATACTGCAGCTTTATTTGCAACAGCTAATTTCACGAGTTGAATAAGAATGTGATTTTTTTTTTACCTTTTTTTTTTTTTTTTTAATTAAAGAAAGTTAAAAATCAAAAGTCAATATTTTGTAATTAGTAACCAGGTCATTGATTTATTCCCTTTTTTATTTTTATTTTTTTCTTATTTGTATCTTTCTCTTCCCCCCTTCCCTCTCTCTCCCTCCCTCTCTCTCTCTTTTCTCTTCTCTCCCTCTTCCCTCTCTCCCACGTCCTCCTCCTCTGCTCGCTTCTCTCTTGAACTCATTCAGACCTGAGCGCTCCTAAGAAATGCCGAGCGCGCTTTGGCCTTGATCAACAGAATAACTGGTGCGGCCCTTGCAGGTGTGTATAGATTTCCCAGATTCGCTGTGCTGGTTTGCAGCTGGTCTATTCGGTCCTTTCCCCCCTTCTCCGGCCTGTTGCTTTGTAGCTCTGTGTGTGGATCTTAGGAGACAGGAGGGCGCGGGACACTGCTCTGTGAAGGACGTGCTTGTCCTCCTCGCTGCTGCTAGCCAAAATGCCACTGTAAAACAGCATCATTTGTGCCTCCTCGGGTCAGCGACAGCAAACCCCAGCGCGCCCCCTCCCAGGGAATGTTGCCTGCCAACCCCTTCTTCCCGACCGCCCGGGATGGGGGCTCAGTGACATCCATCGTAAGCCTGGCCTAGGTAGAAACAAACAACGTCACCTTCTCCCCCTCCTCTTCTCTCTCTGTTTTTATTTTTTTTTATTTTTTCCTGGTTGTTTTTTGGTTTCTGGTTGTTGTTTTTTCTTTTTGTGTTTTATCATTTTATTTTATTATTTTTTCTTTTGACGCATTGAAGTCCTTTCCTTTCATGTCCTTGGTAAGGGAAGACAGGCACGTAGAACCAAGGTGATAGCGAAGACAAGTCAGCTGTAGCCGAGATTTTACGTCCAGCTGAGCACGACCCACCATTGTGTTGTGTTTTTTTGTGTTTACCTTATGCTAACAGATGCAAATACTCCAAAGAAGTGTCGGGCACTGTTCGGGCTTGACCGACAGACTTTATGGTGCAAACCGTGCAGGTATATTCCCTACTGCAAGGCCTTTGGGAAAAATCAAAGCATTCTGTCCTTCTGGTACCTTAGTGCGTCAATATATTTTGACCTCATTCCCATCTACTTCCCCACTGGCATCAATGACTAATGATCCTCATTCTTCAAAATTTCCTTGCTAATTTTATGCTGTGTCCTCTCCCTCCTTTTCTCTGTCTCTCTGTCCTCTTACAAATAACATATCCCTGGTGGTAGGACGTAGGCCACAGCCCTCACAGGCCAGGACGGGCACTTAGCCTTTTGCTCCGAAATCCAGCATCCTGGATCTGGTCAGGCCCTGTCAGAGCTTCTGTGGCGTGTCTGCAGGACAGAGGGAGACCCACCGTGTCCCAAGGTTTGAATGAGCTCAGATTGGCAGTGATAGCATTCCCGTGTCCTTGGAGTCTAGACACTTGGAGAAGGGCTCTGGGGGCAGGCTTCTTTTAGTTTTGTTTTGTGTTTTTGTTTATTTTCCGTTTCAAAACCACATCTCTGGACAGAGGACCTTGGTTAGCTGACATTGTTTTACAGTGCTGAAAAGAGGCGTGGCATTGAATGGCATGCACCAGCTACAGGGCCACAAGCAGAGGTCACGTACTGCAGTGCCGCTGGCCTGCACAATGGAAAAAAAGAAATATATATATATATGTATCTATACATATATTTAGAGAGACAGAGCTCTGGTTCCAAAGGGAATCAGAAGAGTCCAAATTAAACGCCTGTGTTCCACCTGCAGGTTCCATCCAACCTGTAATTTCAGGGAAGGTATAGGTACTTCCTTCTTGGTGGAGGGATACCAGCTAGTTCCTGTCTCATTTCCTTTCCTTTAATGACCACCTTTGGTTAAATTTGTTGTTTCTTTGTTCTGATACAAGCAGTCTTTGAATTTGGAATATTATGATGGTAGGTATCTCAACACCCAACACGCCCCCCTGTCTGTAGTGCCTCCCTTGTCACGTGTCCCTTTCCTCCACACCCTTGCCATGTGTTCCATGTTTAGACATTAGCTCCCATGTCCATTCCATCACGTGCATGCCCACCAATCTCCTGTGTCTCTCTCCCCCTCCCCCAATGCCTTACGAGAGATCAGCGAAGCACCTCGTGTTGCCCAGACGTTGAGGGGAGCTGGGGCCCAAGAGTCTTTCTTGAAAGAGAACTCCCTCCACAGGCAACTCTCTGCCCATTGAGTGAGGACAGGGGGCCTTGGGTGCTCATCCACCAGGAGAGGGAACCCCCACCTGTTCTATGAGACAACAGTGTCCTTGGTGACAAATGGTTTTGCCACTCAGTCCCAGGATCTGTCTGTGCAACAGAAAAGAGTTTCATGGTGCAGCTGGTGGAGGGCATCAGAGATTTCACTAGGGCTGGCCTAGAAGATGGAGCCTCTGATGACCCTTTATAGGCAGTGAATTTGTATCAAACCTTTATTTGTGCAGAGTAGGAAGACAGTTAGCTGCAGAATCACCGCTCTGCCATGGCGAAAGGTTAGCTTCTCACAGGGCACGCTCCTAAGGGAGGGTTCCTCATGCTCTGTAGAGAGGTGCAGCCGACACTGTTGTGCGCCCCTCGAAATGTGGTTTGTTGCCTGCTTTGTGTATTTTATTTGTAGGAGGTGAGTGGTGGTGTATGAATCCCTCTTACTGCTTTGGAAGCAGTTAACTGCGAGTTAGACCTGGCATTTTGGGGGCTGAAAGTGATCATGTCCAACATTGACTAACTAGATAGTCCCTTCTCAGAGCCAGCTCCAACCTCGCGTAAACCCTGAGTGTGGAATCCTCCTCAGAAACAAGAATTTCCGTGACGTTTTTAACAAAGCAAAACAAAAACAAGCGACCCCAAGGCTTCGGAGCTGCTTGATAAACATGGTTTTCTACAGTGCAGCTCGGGGGCAGCTGTGAGCATGCAGCGTGGCTGCTCAGACGCCGAGCTGTGCCCCCCACCCGCCCAGCGCCATCTTTCCTCTTTCCTGCCTCAGCTCCCTTAGACCTCCCCCGGGGGCCATTTTTCCTTCGTTGGGGTTGTTGTCTCCTACTGTAAAAGCTTTAGCAATGCATATCTGCTCCTTTAAGGGTGTGATTCCAAAATAGGGTCAGGAAGAACTCTTACTTTCCTTTCAGATTGAATCCATAAGAAGCCAAAAACTGATCTTTCAGGGGCCACACCTTGATGAAAGGTGGAGCCTAGGTGGGGGAGGATAAGAGTATGGGGTCTCCTCCCTTTTTTCCTCCACTTTTTCCTCTTGACTTTGCTAGAATCTCTGGCTTGATGCTAAATCAGTCATACAAGATATGCTTTTAAAAAATAATAAAAGAATTTGCAAAACAAGGCATTTTCTGGCCTGTCCGAAATGTGTGGGTTCCAACTGCCATCTGCTTTGCCACCTCTTAGAAGGAGCAGTCACCGTGTCATTCATAATCCTTGTGTCTGTGTTCAAATGCCCCCCACTCATCCCCAGGACATGGAAACTTCATGCCATGAGGAGGGCAGACGGGGGGAGGGGAGCACCAGAAATGTTCCCAGCTAATCAGGGCTCCTCGCTCCCTGCACAGGGTTTCTAATTTTACTTGACATTTGAGGACATTTTAACAAGATTCTGTTTTGAGCCCACCAAGTTGCTTTTCCCATCTTTTCACTCTGCCCTAATATAGCATGGAAGCTGCTGGATGTCATCCCCTCGTTTCCTGTTATTTTCTCCCCTCTGTTCTTTCTTTGTCCCTTTCCTCTTTCCTCTCTCTCATTTGTCCCTGTTGCTTTCTCAGTTTTGCTTATGCCCCTCCCTTTCTTCTCCCGTTTTTAAAATGCATGGACATCTTAGTTTTTTGAGCATGTTTTGATCTGCAGGCTAAGGTGGTGTAAAACTCTTTTAAGAGGCTTAATTATTTTATCTTGGGTTTCTGGGGTGGGAGCAGAACCCACAGTCCGTTTCAGTCTATCCCAGAGGAGGAAAAGGAACCTTGTCAACTGAAAGGTGAAGGCAGATTGCCCTCACTTTCCTGGAGTTCCTTCCGACCCAGGGCAGGGATGGAGAGGCCCTGAAGCCACTGGCCCAGTGGGTCTTGGCCTCTGGGAGGCAGGAAGGACTGAGCATGTGCCCTTTCACCCCCCGCCTCCCCTCCCTCCTGCCATCTTGCCAAGTCCACACCCCATGCACTGAGGGGCATCATCAGACAGCTCTGGGGCACGGACCCAAGGAGGGACTCAGTGCACTCACTTCCTTTCAAAAGCCACTGACATCTGACAGTGGTGGCCTTCAACTGGGCAGCATCTTGGTTGCTTTCCCATGACCGGAAGCCAGCCGGTACTTACTTTTAGACAGTGTTATCAGCCGCGGTTCGGACTGTATTCTTAGGTCAGCACATCCCCTGTATCTGCATTATTTTTAATAGCATGAGTGGGGTTGGTTGCCAGGATCACCTGTCCTACCACATATGATCCCATCAAACTGGGATGAATACTAGGGGGAAGCTGTGAGGTCACGCGCTCAGTGTCTTGAACTGACTTCGCCCACCTCAGATGGATAAGCACAAGAGGCTCTGAAATTCTCAATCCTATTTCTTACATAAACAGGAAATGGAGAGGGGAGACTCTGGTTTTGGCACAGGGCAAAATTAGTCTTTCTGGTTTAAACACTACTCCTGATAATCCCCCCCTGCCCCCCCCCAATTCAAGAAAGTCCATGCTGCGACTCCCTGGCACTTCTTCTTTGTTGTCACTTCCTTGTGACGGGCTGAACCCTTATTCACTGGCCCTGGCATATGGACCAGGGCAAGTTGCCCCTCCATCCCCATTCTCACCATCTCTCCTTCTAGCCTTCTCACTATGGGGTGGGGGAGGGGAAGACCCCAAATCTTAAAAAAAAAATTTAAAAAGTTTGAATCATAATTTAATCCACAACCTGCAGGCCATACAACCAGTTATTCTTGTTCCTTTGGATCATTTTCTGTTTTTCTTATTCTTCCCCTCCCCCACCTTTGTTTATCCTCTTCTACCTGTTTTTTGGTGGTTTTATTTTTTTGTTTTTTATTTTTGTTTTGTTTTTGAGTTTATTTGGTTTTCTTTTTGTTTCCCTCTCCCTCCCCCCCCCTCCACGCCCCCCCCTTCACAACTGATTCTGACCTCTCTTGATTTGGTGTGGTTCTTAACAGACAAGCCCAAAAAGTTCTCTGGGCGCCAGCAGCCTCTGATGGTGGTGGTGGTGGTGGTTGGTGGTGGTTGGTGGTGGAGGTGGTGGGATAAAACCTTTTCAGCCTCTTGCTCGCGCTGCCTTTAAGCTCTGTGGGCTCAACAGTCAGCATTTTGAGTTTCAGATGGATATGAGGCGCCTGGGGAGGGAGCTCTGTCTTTCTCTTCTACACACATGTACACACACACACCCATTGAGGGGTGGGGGTGGTCGTGGTGGATATGGAGGGGGATGGTTACCACGGGAAATGAAGGGATGTCTGAGCCAAAAAAGAGAAGCGAACGAG
Source organism: Muntiacus reevesi (assembly GCF_963930625.1). Lineage (NCBI taxonomy): Eukaryota > Metazoa > Chordata > Mammalia > Artiodactyla > Cervidae > Muntiacus > Muntiacus reevesi. The sequence continues at coordinate 155,426,371 of NC_089250.1, forward strand.
CTCTCGAGTACCTCAGTGTGGACGTGGCCGCTTCGCGTCACGGTCCACAGGCGGCGCCCTCGAGCCCGCTCGCTTACATTCGGTCAGAAGCGGGGCGGGGGGTGTTTAGCGGGGGCAGGGGAAGCAGGTAGGTAGGGAGTTGTGCGGTCTGACACACTTCATTCGCCAGAGCGGGCGTTAGAGCTCAGTGAGCCGGGCACCCCAGCGTGACGTTAAACGTCCCCTGGCCGCTGGGCGATGTCTCCCCGGGGGGCATCGCTAGGTGCGGTCCTCTTGCCTCTGAGCAGTAGATAACTCTCTCCCTTGGCATCTCTGCCCTTTATTCACAGATAACTCTCTCCCCTCCCTCCCCTGTTTCTAGGAGAAAAAAAAAGTGCGTTCGCTACATACAAGGTGAAGGCAGCTGCCTCAGTCCACCCTCTTCAGATGGAAGCTTACTAGACTCGCCTCCTTCCTCCCCCAACCTGCTAGGCTCCCCTCCCCAAGACGCCAAGTCACAGACTGAGCAGACCCAGCCTCTCTCGCTGTCCCTGAAGCCCGACCCCCTGGCCCACCTGTCCATGATGCCTCCGCCGCCCGCCCTCCTGCTTGCCGAGGCCGCCCACGGCAAGGCCCCCGCGCTCTGTGCCAACGGGGCCCTGGACCTGCCTCCCGCCGCTCTGCAGCCGCCTGCCATGCCCCCCTCATCTCTGGCACAGCCGTCGACATCTTCCTTACATTCCCACGGCTCTCTGGCCGGGACCCAGCCCCAGCCACTGTCCCTCGTCACCAAGTCTTTAGAATAGCTTTACCCTCTTCAGCCCCGGGTGCTTCGTGGAGTGTGTTCCTTTTGCTTTTTCTTTATTTCCGGTTCCGCCCCGCCCCACCCCCGCCCACCGGCCGGGTTTTCGTGTTGTCCTCTTTTCCGTTTGTGCCATGTGGCTACATTAGTTAATGTTTATCGAGTTCATTGGTCAATATTTGACCCATTCTTATTTCAATTTCTCCTTTTAAATATGTAGATGAGAGAAGAACCTCATGATTCTACCAAAATTTTTATCAACAGCTGTTTAAAGTCTTTGTAGCGTTTAAAAAATATATATATATACATAACTGTTATGTAGTTCGGATAGCTTAGTTTTAAAAGACTGATTAAAAAACAAAAAGGAAAAAAAAAAAGCAATTTTGAAGCAGCCCTCCAAAAGGAGTTGGTTCTGTATTATTTGTATTAAATACGAGCTTGCGAACCAATCATTTTACATCTGGTTTTTAAACCATAAGGGCACAAGGAATGCAGTGCCGTTTACTTTTTTTTTTTTTTTTTCTGTGTGAAACAACTTTTATTGTGATGTTACTTGTTATTGTTTAAATGTACAGAAACAAAGGGTTAAAATGTGTTAATATACCTTGTTCCATGGTGGTGTTCTTTTGGGGGGAGGGGGTTGCTATTCAACAATTAATGGAATCACATTGCTGTTGGACCAGTAGTATTTATTGCTTTAGAGATTGCTCGTCGAACCTGTACTGTTGTCCCTTTTAAAATATGTTTTCCTTTTTCTTGAAACTGTATAAAGTTTTTTTTCCCCTTAGCATAAGCATCTTATATATAACAACTCATTTGTACAAGGTTTTTAAGTTTATATATAAAATGTGTATATATATATTTTTTGTTTCCCTTTTGGACTTTTTTTCTTTTTTTCTTTTTTTTTTTTTTGCCGTGTGAAACCCAGATGCCGCCAAATGGACGTTAATAGTTGCATTAAAGGATCAGTAGCATTAACAAAAGTTGCTTTAAAAGCCATTATGTAAAACAAGACTTGAACATTAGTGAGGGAATCTTAGCAACGTTGTACCAGCAGCAGTGGGAATTGTCCCGTTTCCCCTGTGAACTCACAGGCGAGCGCCCTGCACCCTGAGAACATGGACTGACCGTGTGCAAAACTTTTTATGTGCCAAAATTCTCAGTGACTTTAGCTTTCTCCCTCTTTTTGATGCTGTAATTTTCGTTCATCATGTTTTGCTGTGATGTTACATAGGTAGATTTGTATGTAGTTTTAATGTCACCTATAACAAGACGTGTTTGGTAGCAGATTGTCCAGAAAGCATTTTAAATGAAGAGGTATAAACCCTTAAGGGCCAAAAATTCTGTATATTAGATTACTCTTAAAGGAAAAACCAGCTGCCGCTTTTATGTATCCCTATGACATACAAGTAGGTAGCAAACTTTAAAAATAAAAAAAAAAAACCTAGGCATGTTGATGTTACAAAATGCTGTATAAAGCTAAAACCTGTTCATTCAGTGCCATTGTAGTTGACATGAAGCGATTGTAAAACTGTCTCCGGTTTTTCTCTGGTTTATTAAAATGCTAACTATAACATTTTTTTGTGAATACTTTGAATGTTTCCTAACAGTTGTGATGTTACTGTTCCGTTTTATGCTCTTATTCCAATTTCATTTTTAATGGTTTGGAAGCCATTTTTGTAATGAATAAATGTTCATGCTGTACAGTATCTGTAGCATGCCATTCTGGATTAATAAAAGCAACTTAGTATGTGCAGATAAAGGCTGGCCACTTGTTTCTATAATTTGGGTTTTCTCTCTGGGGAAACTAGATCTGCCTTCAGCAAGAGACATGTGTTCCCAAGGTGGAACTTGAGACCCGGTGCTTGGTGTGGGTGATGGGTGGTGATGTGGATACAAGGAAGGGTCCCTGAACTCTTTTTTATTTTCCCATCTCATTCTTAATGCCGGTTTGGCATAGTTTGTGTACCTGGTTGGTTCATTTCTGAAAACAAATGTCACTCTTAGGGCTATAAGACTGACACTCTGATATATCCGAGTTGGCCCTCTGAGTATCAAGCAGAAATGATCTAATACTTATTAATGAAACTTAGTTCACCAGGAGGGAATAAAAGAAAGAACATCATTACCATTTAAGGATCATTGATATGAAAGTATCCTTATTTCTTTGTAAGAATCACATGTAAGGAGAGATGCCAGGGTGAGTGGTTGTTAAGCAAGAAGGTTTTTAGAAAACGGATCAAGATACTTCTGTTACAAGTTTGCAGGGAGGACTCTTGCTGTCCCTGAGACTCAAGTTCAGGACTCCACCCTGGCCAGCATGCAAGTTCGCCACCATCACCAATGAGGGCCACAGTAAAGATCATCCCAAGGTTTCCACTGCATTCATTTCTCATGCTGGCTAGGATAAATGGTTGGATAGATGGGCGCATATGTAGTTCTGCTTGTCTGGATAACCTCACCTTCAAAGGACGTGATTTCACTGGACACAGAAGCAGTCTGTGTCACCGCCCCTGTTCCAGTTACACAGTATCATCCTCAAGGACTTTAAAGCTCCTTGGAAACTCTGCTTTGCTCAAGTTGGTTTTTGTTCTGTAATATCTTGGTATTTTTGTCTTTAGTTGTTTTGTATATCCAGGAAAAAGTGATTCTGGTTGTCCTTCCCTATTTTATTTTGCACATTGGGACCAGGGTAACCTTTGAAAACGTTTGTGTCATTTGACAGTATCTGTTTTTTTGTGGCAGTGTGCCAAGCCATTGATGAGCATTTTCTCATTTCTTCCTAACACTACTGCCTGAGGTAGATTTTATCCTCTACCTCCACACTCTGCTTTATTTTCTAAAACTGGGTTTAGGAACTCAGAGTGTGTGTCTTATTCAAGACCACACAGCCTGTAGGGTGGTGGAGCTGGGATTTAAGTTCAGCCCTGACTCCAAACCCGTGCTCTTAATACTAAGATATACCTCCTTGCATAATAAAGATGCTCCATCTCCCAGAGTGATGGGATGGTCCTTTTGAAGACTTCCTTGTTTGCCCACCCCCTTCTGCCCCAGCACATACTCAGTTTCTCGTAAATGTATTTTTGCTCTTCTGCTTTCAAAGATGCGGTTGCTCTCTGCCTGGAAGGTCTGCTTTGCTCCTGCAACCTCGTTGCTCATCCTTCAGTTCCCCTCGTAGATGATAGTGATGATGTCTCTCTTCTGTGTGACCTTTCAGCTTCCTGTTTTTCCCTCCCATTAACACGCTCACCCACCATCGTGTCCATTGGATGTGGCCGAGTTAGGCCAGTAATAGCCCATTCAGTTTCATGGACATTTTGGGCTGGATAATTCTCTGTGGTAGGGGACTGTCCTATGCACTGTAGGGTGTTAGCATCCATGACCTCTACTCAGTAGATGTCAGAAGCACCCTGCTCCCCAGCAGTCATGACAGTCAGAAATGTCCTCTGACATTGCCAAATGCCTCCTCGAGATCAAAAATCACACCCAGTTGAGACCCATTGCTCTAGAGAGCCCCTCAGGAGGACAGGAGCTTTGGTGTCCCCCTGCTCTATACTAGGGTTCTAGTTGAGCACCTGGCACATAGATGGTGTTCCATTCATGTTCATTGGGGGAAAGAATAAATGAAGTTGGCCAATTCCACACCTGTACTGCAGGAAGTAAGAGAGTGGAAGCTTTCCATAATGCTTCCAAATGTGTTCCTAGAAGTTTCAAGTTCTCAGTTACTTCCTTAATCCTTTCAGCCTTGCTGGAATATAACTCATTGCCCTTGTTATAAAGGCTGAAAAATACCAGGTCGGGGTAGGAGCTGTTCCTCCATCATCAGCCCAGCCTGGGTACAGATCTCTTCCTAAAATTCAAAATACAGATCACCCAGCTCTGTGCTTCTTGATCTACAACACTTGAGCTTTGAGGATCTTCTCTCTACCCCAATATAGAAGTTCCTTTCCCTCCAAGCTTGTCAAATGCCAGGCCAAGTCCTTGCCCTTCATCTCTTTTCTTGACATCAGTTTGGTTTCTTCCTACCTATGGAGTTTACTTTCAAACTGAACATCTTCCCATTTCATCCATGGGAAGAATCTGTGGCTTTTTGTTACTAAGGGACCCTAAGACAACATCTAGGAGCCCGTGACTCAATCCCTGAACCACATGCTCCCTGACCTCTGTTGGGACCTGGCCAAGGAAGTTCGTGTAGTTGTTCACTCGCCAAGTCATGTCCAGCTCTTTGCAACCCCATGGACTGCGGCATGCCAGGCCTCCGTGTACCTCACCTTCTCTCAGAGTTTGCCTAAGTTCATGTCCATTGAATCAGTGGTACCGTCCAACCATCTCATCCTCTGTTGCCCTCTTCTCCTTCTGCCCTCGATCTTTCCCAGCATCAGGGTCTTTTTCAATGAGTTGGCTCTTTGCATCAGGTGGCCAAAGTTTTGGAGTTTCAGCTTCAGCATTAGTCTTTCCAGTGAGTATTCAGGGTTGATTTCCTTTAGGATTGACAGGTTTGATCTCCTTGCTGTCCAAGGGACTCTCAAGAGTCTTCTGCACCACAGTTCAAAAGCATCAATTCTTTGGCACTCTGCCTTTATGGTTCACCTCACATCCGTACATGACAACTGGAAAAACTATAGTCTTGACTATATGGACATTTGTTGGCAAAGTGATGTTTTTGCTTTTTAATTAATAAATACATTGTTTAGGTTTGTTATAGGTTTCCTGCCAAGAAGCAGTTGTCCTCTAGTTTCATGGCTACAGTCATCATCCACAGTGATTTTAGAGCCCAGGAAGAGGAAATGTGTCACCACTTCCACCTTTTCCCATTCTATTTGCCATGGAATGATGGGACTGGATGCCATGATCTTAGTCTTTTTAATGTTGAGTTTCAAGCCAGATTTTTCACTCTCCTCTTTCACCCTCAGCAAGAGGCTCTTTAGTTCCTCTTTGCTTTCTGCCATTAAAGTGGTATCATCTTCATATCTGAGGTTGTTGGTATTTCTCCCCATAGTAGTAGTGTGTATTAGTCACCTGTGGCTGCTTTAACAAATGAACACAAACTTGGTGGCATAGCTGTCACAGCTCTGGAGGCCAGAAGTCGAAGCCAGTGTGTGCTTTCTCCAGATGTTCTGGAGCCTCTTCCAGCTTCTGGAGGCCGCCTACAGTCCTGGGTGTTCCTTGTCTTGTAGCCACATCACTCAGATCTCTGCCTCTACCTTCTCATCACTGCCTCCTCTGCATCTGTCCCGAAAGTCCCCCTGCCTCTCTCTTAAAAGGATTCCTGGGATTATGTTTGTGCCCCCTGGATGATCCAGGATAAGCCACTTCTCTCTAAGTCCTTAACTCAATCACCTCTTCTGCCATATAAAGTAATAAAGGTTCTAGGATTAGGATAGGGACATATATTTTAAGGGGCTACCCTTTAGCCCACAACAGAGGCATTTGCCAATTATGGGACAACTGGGAGGGTCTTAGAATCCTCCAGAATGAGTAATTGTTCCACTGTTGGTGGTGGTTTTGGACAATCCCGTGCCAAGAGGGATTATTATAGTAGATGTGTTTCTATTTCAGATAATGGAAAATTCACTTTTGTGTAGATGCATAGAGGGTCAGAGCCTTTTGTCTGGATCCAGGATTTGAAGAGGGGAAGCATGTGGGAGCAGTGGCATGAACCTGGACTTGGAGCATCGTCCATCTGACTCCCTCACTGTGTGTCCTTGGGTAATGCCTTCAACTCTCTGAGCCTCTGTTTCTTCATCTAACACCTGGTGACAATATGTCATTTTGTCAATGTGACAAGTGTCATTTTAACATTCTTATGAGGGCTGAAATGCAGAGTGCCTGGAATAATAAATCATAGTGTTGTTTATTATCACAAAAGCAGAAGGCTGGTCATAATTATTTGTCTTCCTTATTTATCCTTGGGATTCCACTAGTCTGAATCTTTAAGCCCAGGTTAGAGAATTATAGAGATCTGGATGTGGAAAATGAAAGTCAAAATCAAAGTCACTTAATCGTGTCTAACTCTATGCGACCCCATGGACTAGTCCATGGAGTTCTCCAGGCCAGAATACTGGAGTGGGTAGTCTTTCTCTTCTCCAGGGGATCTTCCTGACCCAGGAATCGAACCCAGGTCTCCCACATTGCAGGCAGATTCTTTACCAGCTGAGTCACCAGGGAAGCCCCTGGATGTAGAAGACCCATCCTTATTGTAGTCGAGGGACCATAGGCCTTGGATACTGTGAATATCCACAGTCATTCACTTTACCTGGAACTTCATGGTCCAAGGAATAATTCTACCTTTTGGAGAGCCACAGCTCTGGCTGACGTGCTTTTTGTGACATGGACATATGTGTTTAATTAAAGCCTTTTGGAAAGAAACTAAAGAGTAGCCTAAAAGTCTTGTGCGTCAAGGCAAGTGCCAGAAACCAGAGCTTGGAATCACTAATAGACAAAGCTAGAGGTCTGATGCTCTAGAGGGCTCCCCTCTGAGGTTGGCATCCTCATCTCCCATTTCAGATCAGGTCCAGCATTCCCAGGTGTGTGGTAATGGCAGAGGCTGGCATGAACCCTGGTGTGGGTCTGATGGGCAACTTTGGTGAACTCTGAGTCTGGGTTTTTTAAAGCTAGCATTTTGTGAGTGCACTTAATGGGAGCTATAAGCACACTGATTCATTGATTCACTCATTCATTCATTTAAAAACTATTTCTTGAGCACCAATTTGAACCAAGCACTGAGAAATCTGTATGCAGGTCAAGAAGCAACAGTTAGAACTGGACATGAAGCAACAGACTGGTTCCAAATCGGGAAAGGAGTACATCAAGGCTGTATATTGTCACCCTGCTTACTTAACTTACATGAGTACATCATACGAAATGCCAGGCTGGATGAAGCACAAGCTGGAATCAAGATTGCTGGGAGAAATATCAGTAACCTCAGATATGCAGATGACATCACCCTTATGGCAGAAAGTGAAGAGCTAAAGAGTCTCTTGATGAAAGTGAAAGAGGAGAGTGAAAAAGTTGGTTTAAAACTCAACATTCAGAAAACAAAGATCATGGCGTCTGATCCCATCACTTCATGGCAAATAGATGGGGAAACAATGGAAACAGTGACAGACTTTACTTTGGGGGGCTCCAAAATCACTGCAGATGGTGATTGCAGCCATGAAATTAAAAGATGCTTGCTCCTTGGAAGAAAAGCTATGACCAAACTAGACAGCATATTAAAAAACAGAGACATTACTCTGCCAACAAAAGTCCATCTAGTCAAAATTATGGTTTTTCCAATAGTCATATATGGATGTGAGACTTGGACTATAAAGAAAACTGAGTGCTGGAGAATTGATGCTTTTGAACTGTGGTGTTGGAGAAGACTCTTGAGAGTCCCTTGGACTGCAAGGAGATCCAACCAGTCCATCCTAAAGGAAATCAGTCCTGAATATTCACTGGAAGGACTGATGCTGAAGCTGAAACTCCAATCCTTTGGCCACTTGATGCAAAGAACTGACTTATTGGAAAAGACCCTCATGCTGGGAAAGATTGAAGGCATGAGGAGAAGGGAATGACAGAGGATGAGATGGTTGGATGGCATCACCAACTCAATGGACATGAGTTTGAGTAAGCTCCAGGAATTGGTGATGGACAGGGAAGCCTGGCATGGTGCAGTCCATGGCGTCACAAAGAATTAGACATGACTGAGCAACTGAACTGAACTCAACTGGTACAGAGGTCTGGGTAAAGTCAGCTTGGTCTCTGTTTTTCCCTTTGAGCTCAGTCCTGAAGTATGTAAATAGGACAGCGTCTTTAAGAAAAGGGGCCGCCAACATTCCTGAAGCCTGGACAAGCCGCTCACCTGGAAAGAAGCTTCATAGAAGGATAATGACCAGAGGATGTGCTAAAAACTCTACCCGTGTTTCTCATTTAATCTTCCTGGGAATAGACACTCCTTTTATGTTCATTTTACAAGTGTAGAAATTCAGAGATTTAGCAAGGCTTAGTGGCTTTCTCAAAGACACATATCTGGATCTTCTTACCTTAGTTGCATCTATAAAGGCCCTATCTTCAAATACAGTCACATTCTGAGGTACAAGGGGTTAGGAGTTCAACATATGAATTTGGTGGGGAATACAATTTAGCCCAGGGCTTCCCAGGTGGCTCAGTGGTTAAGAACCTGCCTGCCAATGCAGGAGATGCAGGAGACATGGGTTTGATGCCTGGGCTGGGAAGATCCCCTGGAGGAAGAAATGGCACTCTACTCCACTATTCTTGCTGGGATGATCCCATGGACAGAGGAGCCTGACAGAGGAGCCCGACAGGTTATAGTTCTTGGGGTCCCAAAGAGTCACATGCATGCTCAGGAACACGCACAATTTAGCCCATAACAAAAGTTTTTATAGTTTTATGTATAGAGATTTTGCATGTCTTTCATTCAACTTATCCCCAGATATTTCATGTTTTTTAAAGTGATCATAACTGGTATTTAAAAAATTTTATGTTCTATTTGATTGTTGCTAGTATACCAGATTATACTTGATTTGTTTATAGAAACCTTTCATCCAACAGTTTTGCTAAATTCACGTATAAATTCTAATAGGTTAGCTATAGTTTTTTGGGTGTTTCTATCCACACAATTGTATTATCTGCAAATATTGATAATGTTATTTCTTCCCTTACAATCTTTATACTCCCTCTTCTGCTTTTTTTTGTTTTTTGTTTTTTTATTTTTATTTTTATTACACTGGCAGGGGCCTCCAATAGAACGTTGAATAGGAGTGCTGATATTGGACTTCCTTGTCTTTTTTCTGAACTCAGGGAAAAGCATTCACTATTTTACCATATTTACTACGTATGTATAAAAGCTGGCTTAAAACTCAACATTCAAAAAACGAAGATCGTAGCATCCGGTCCCCTCACTTCATGGCAAATAGATGGGGAAACAATGGAAACAGTGGGCTCCAAAATCACTGCAGATGGACACTGCAGCCACAAAATTCAAAGACACTTGCTCCTTGGATAAAAAGCTATGATAAACCTAGACAGCATATTAAAAAAGCAGAGACATTACTTTGCCAACAAGGTCAATATAGTCAAAACGACGGTTTTTCCAGTGATCGTGTATGGATGTAAGAGTTCGACTATAAAGAAAGCTGAGCACTGAAGAATTGATGCTTTTGAACTGTGGTGTTGGAGAAGACTCTTGAGAGTCCCTTGGACAGCAAGGAGATCCAACCAGTCCATCCTAAAGGAGATCAGTCCTGGGTGTTCATTGGGAGGACTGATGCTGAAGCTGAAGTTCCAATACTTTGGCCACCTGATGCAAAGAACTGACTCATTTGAAAGGACACTGATGCTGGAAAAGATTGAAGGCAGGAGGAGAAGAAGGGGACGACAGAGGATGAGATGGTTGGATGGCATCGCCGACTCAATGGACATGAGTTTGAGCAAACTCTGGGAGATAGTGAAGGACAGGAAAGTCTGGCATGGTGCAGTCCATGGGGTTCCAAAGAGTCAGACACTATTGAGCGACTGAACAACAACAATGTGTATTGTCAGCTGCTTTTGTAGATTGTTGTTTAATTGCTCAGTTCAGTCGGTTCAGTCGCTCAGTTATGTCCGACTCTTTGCGATCCCGTGGACTGCAACATGCCAGGCTTCCCTGTTCATGGAATTTCCCAGGCAAGAATACTGGAGCAGGTTACCATTTCCTTCTCCAGGAGATCTTCCCAACCCAGGGATCAAACCCGTGTCTCCTGCATTGGCAGGCAGATTCTTTACCACTGAACCATCAGGGAAGCCCTCTATTGTAGATATGTGCTTTTTTTAGTCTTAGTTTGTTGACAGCATTTATCACAAACTCAATTAAAGGGTGAAAAGGCAAGCCACAGGTAGGAGATAATATTTGTAACACATTTATGTGATGAAGGACTGATATCCAGGAGAATAAAAAGTTCCTAAAAATCAAAAGGAAAGATAGCTTAATCAAATGAAAGTGGACAAAAACTAAAACCAAGCCAAACAAAAATGAGATAGGTGATTCACAAAAAAAGAGAATATTCCAACAGCGTAAGTTTACCTTTAGTAGATGATAGCAGCTTTATTCATAAGAGCCATAAACGGGACTCATACACACTGTCCATCAATAATAGGATGGATAAATTGTGGTTTTCATTCAATGGGCAGTTCTCATCCAGTGCGCTCACAATCCCTCTGGACTCTCCCCATAGATGATACACACTCCATTCCACTGAAATATTGGAGGTGATATTGGGCAGGTGAGGGGGACAAAAGTCCTCTCACTTGTTTGTCTTGCCTAGAGCAGGTAATAAAAGACTGCGGCTATGATCACCATGTGGTCTACAGCCTAGGGCCTGGCAGGCGAGTGACCACAGCCAGAAGTCATGAAACAAACTTTTTGAAAAAAAATGGAATGCCCCCTATTCACTCAGTTTATGAAATTATGAAGAATTCGGGTTAAGCAATGTTAACTTCCTCTGGATTCTAAAGGTAGCAGTGGTTACTACTTAAAACAAGCTAAGGACTGCCCACCTCTCACTCATATCCCTGTTAGCTTTATGAGACCAAGGGTGGAAGGAAATTCACAGTGAAAAAATGTGGATGGAGTGGGGCTAATGGAATGGCCCCTAAGGATAAATACTAAACTTACACATTAAATTCCTATTAATAGCTTTGCAGATAATATCCTGCTAGAAACCACTCTGGTTCTGTATTTGCTTTTCAGGGTGCAAGGGTTGGAGGGGAGGATGGAAATGGGAAATCATGGGTTTGTTATGAAATTAGAGCCTACCATTGGCATCAAGGTGCGGAGGGGAGCTCCTGTTTAGACCCTCCACCTCCACCCAGGATATCAGAATTCCCAAGAGGGAGCTTCGGAGACATGTAAGTTCTATCCTTCTGGGTAGGAGTTTCAGAAGGGCCTTGTAAGGCCAAGAACAGCTGCTCTAAACAGAGTCAGACTGCTTCATCTCCAAGAGCTGGAAAGATGGACCAGAGGAAACTGCAGCCCAGAGAATGGGCCCCAAGTGTGTCTTGCCTGAAACCACACAGCTGGGTGCTGGCAGGTTCTAGGCTAGATGCCAGGATTCCTTGCAATCTAGACCAGGGATCTCTCCAGTAACGACCCCAGCCTTGACTCCTCTACTGACTGGCTTTGAGGATAGGGGATTTGCATCCTGCTGCCAACTCTGAGACTCGTTCCCAATCTTGGGTCAGTGTCCAGGTTTGCAGACTCCAATGGAGGACTGGCGTGTGCAGCTTATAGGAATTCAGAAGCCACCTGTTAGCGGGTGCCTCTGTTGTACCAGGCACGACACTAGGCTTCTGGGCATCTGGCACAGCACACATGATTTTATTTGTTCTTCACCCAAATACTACGATGAGAGTCTTCCTGTTTCCATGGTCATGAGAAGGAGCTCAGCAACACATTCAGCATCAGTCAGCAGAAAAGTGCTGGAGCTGGGGTTAAAATTAACTGATTCTCTTCAGTTACCTTGCATATGAGAATCTTAAAAGAGAAACTGAGTCCTGACACTTCTTCGAGGTTTAGGAAAAGCTGTTAGGACTAGGCTGGACTGGGACACCTGTCCACTTGGCAGAAACAGGGCTGCCCTGCGGGGAGCCCTATGTCCCACGGCTGCCCTGGCCTAGGGTTAGGGTGCTGTGTTGTGGGAGGGTACTAAGTGGCCCTGGCTCCAGGGCTAAGAGGACCTCTCCTCCTCTTGGTTCCAGGAGCCGTGACTTCACCGTGTGCCACCAGCTGTGGTGAGCAGTGGGGAGAGTCCAGTCCAGCCCTGAGTGCAACCCCCAGATGGCTGATCCCAGAGGCCAGGTGCACGGTGGATGTCTGTAGTTACCAGAGCCTGGCATTTGGGGGCTCTTGAATGCAACTCACTAAGGTGATACTGGAAAGTCTCTCGAGGGCCTTGAGGTTGGTTGTTGGGCATCTGAGGAGGAACACTCAGCCTTAGGAGCAGACAGCCTGGCCTCTGCAGACAGCCTCTGTTCTCCCAGGAAGGGGCTGGGCCACCGCACTGCATCCTTCTGCCTGGCTGTCCCCTCTGCCCCTCCTCCACCTTATATAATGGCACATTATACAACATTGCAAAGCAGGTGGTATTTTTAAAGACAGCAAGTGAGCATTTTTTTGGCCTAAATTTGGGAATGAAACAGATGGATTTTTAAGACTCTGAGCTTTTCCTATGAATAGTAACCCTTGTTCTCCTCTGCTTTTAAACACCAGTTTCAAGACCACCTCTAGCAACCAATCAGCACTCTATTTAATTATAACAAAATTCTCAGCTCTGTCTGCCGCTGCTCGGACAAGTGGGGGGCACTGGATCAATTTCTGGAGCCAGGCAGACTTGCCAACAACAATTTTCTTTTTCCCAGAGGGCCTCAGAGGCCGGCAGCAGGTTCCAAGCCCTTCCTCTCCTGCCCGCTCGGCGTGGGCTCCCTGACAGCGAGTTTGAAAAGGGTTACAGAGAGGCAGATAAATGCCCGGCTTGTTGCAGCCTTCCTGACAGCGCCGACCCCCGCGCCAGTGAGCTCATGCCCGCCTCATTACGCGTGGTGCCAGATTTTTTCCATTAACAGGTAATTGAGTAGAAACTAAAATAAGCGAAGTTTGTTCATCCCTTGGATTTTCTTGCCGGGGTTTGAAAGAAAAACACTTTAGCTTCGTTAGTGGAGGAGTGTCCTTGAAAACGTATTTATGTTTTCCAAGTGATTTGTCGCTTGGTAGGTGTAATGAGCCCGTTCCCCTGGCCGTTCCCTTGTTGTTTTTATTCTTTAAGGGCCACAATGTTCAGAGAATAGGAGCTGGTTTCCTGGGCCCCTGGCTGTCTGGCACCCTGTTTTAAGAGTGGATGGTGAAGTATGCTCTGTTCATGGGAGAGAGCTTATTTTTCTCTTCTCTCTCCCTAATGCACTCGTATGGTGTGCGTGCACACACACCCTGGAAAATCACCCATAGAAGCCTGTTGATGGATCACACAGTCTTAGCCTGCAACCTACAGGGCCCAGCTGCCAGGCGCCCGCAGGACGACTGGCCCCGCCCCCAGGGGCCCCAGGCTGGCCCCTCCCCCAAGCGTCCCAGGCCGGCCCCACCCCCGTCTCCGTGCCCTGCGCCTGCGCAGCGCAGGTGCTCCAGGTGACCGGCCTGCCCCTCTGAGGAGCATTCAGAAGCAAAGCGAGGTTCGGTCTCCTTTTCTCTCTTTGTGGCTTTCCTTATGCGTGCCCAGCCCAAGTTCTAATTGCACAATTTGCTATTCCAGGAACAGATGTTGTGTGAGCCCTGAGGTCTCCAGTCTTCCTGTTTCCCATCTTGCTGGGCTCCTGTCTCAGCTGGTCTGTTTTCAGCTTCGCAAAGAAGATTCCTCATCACTGCCCAGCCCCAAGTTCTCCATCAGGGTTGGAGCTTCGGAGTTGTGTGTGCGTGTCTAGTACTTGAAATGCAGAGAAAGGGAGTAAGTAGAGGCATGGCCTCTATACTTAGGAGTCTCTGTTTTACCTGGAAAGCACCAGAGACTCATGGCTTTATTTAACCATCATGAACCCTTTGAAATTGTGGTCAGAGCTAATAACCATCACCCTACCCCACCCCCGAAATGTATATGCTTGATTACAAACAACAGGCTGCATCTGTTTTCAGTAGTTCATGAACCCCCGTGACCTTCAGGACACGAATCGCCACAGCAGTCAGGCAGGGCCAGTGAATCAATGTCATTAAAGCAATTTTTTCTTCTTCTAGGATTGCTCAGCCCTCTCTACACACCTGACATAGAGGTCTTTGTGAAGGAAAGACAGCTCCAGAAACTTGTGACTTTCGGATGAACAAACTTAGCTCGCAAGCCTTAGTTCATTGGGTATTCTGCCAGTAATAATAATAATAACCACAGCTAACATTTTTACATCACTGCTCTGTGCTAGTGCGGGGTGTCCTTCTAACAGGGATGGTGTTGATTAGGTCCCTGCCCACCCAGAGCTAACATTCCAGAGGAGGGTGGGGAGACAGACAATCACCAAGTAAACAAAAGGGCCCCTTTGAGATTTCAGTAAGTGCCACAGGGAAATAAACCGATGTCACGATGGGCAAGAGCCTCCGAGCATTAAGGGGGCCCCTGGGGAGGTGCTGTGTCATCTGAGGCCTGAAAGTTGAGAGGTTTTCTAGGTCTGTCTCACTCTTTGGTGCCTGACTCACCACATCCTCCAACCTCTCAAAGCTCTCCTAGCAGCTCCATTTCATAGTTGAGCATGCTGAAAGCCCAGAGGGAGTGAGGGAACCAGAACTGGAGTTAGGCCTCTCAGAGCCCCAAGCCCATGTTCTTCCTGTTTAAAAAAAAATAGCTTTATTGAAGTATCGCTTCAATACCAGAAAACTCACTCATCTTAAGTGTACAATTCAGTGACTTTGAGGAAATTTACAGAGTTGTGCAACCGTCACCACAGTTCAATTTTAGAACATTCTCATCACCCCAGAAAGGTCCCTTTTGCTCATTTGCAGTCACACCCTGTTCCCACGCCCAGCCCTGGGCAACTGCTCATCTTTCTCTCTCTGTAGGTTTGCCTTTTCTTCCCATTTTCTACATGTGGAGTCACACATTATATGGTCTTTTGCGTCTGGCTTCTTTCATTTAGCACAGTGCTTCTCAACCTTTCTTTCATCATCCACACCTTCCCCAAGGGGGAACATTATATTTAATTAAAATTCTCCCGAAAGACAGAAATTAAATCTGAGGAATACAATTTTGTCAGGTTGAGTCGAGCTTTGGAAAACCACAAATTATTGTAATAGCTAAGAAGTTTTTGCCCCCAACTTTCTCCCTTTTAGGGTTCATATCATTTGGTGGAGAATGTAGGACTTAGTGTAATGTTTATATACACACACACACACACATATAATATTTTTGGCTGTACCACATGGCATGTGGGACCTTAGTTTTCCCAACCAGGGATCGAATCCACTTGCCGTGCCTTGGAAGGATGGATGGAGTCTTAACTGCTGGATGCCAGGAAAGTCCCAGCATAATGTTGAGGTCCATCCAGATTGTGCTCTCCCCTTGACTGCTGTGTAGTATTCGACTGTATGGATTTGCTGCATTTTGTTTAGCCACTCACTAATTAATGGACCTTGGCTATTAAAGTCCTTGCTCTTAAACACCATACTGAAGCCCTCAGCCCCCTCCCCATTTGAGGAAGAGCCCTTGGGCATCGCAGTGCTGCTTTGGGAGGATGAAATTACCCTCGTTCTCTCAGTAGTCCCATCCACAGACTGGAGGTAATAATCTTTAGGCCACAGGGTTGTCATGGCAACGACCGACTGCCCACCGCCTAGTAGATGGCAACAGCTTGGTGTACGTCAGTGACCCTGTCCACCCCCTCATCTTTTCCGTGGGGAAGGGTGACCCCTTTGAAATCTCCCCTGCTGTGCTCCTTCCAGCTCCAGCTTCCTTCTGCGTCTCCACAGATTATGTAATGTCTGACATTATTATTTTCTCCTTTTACTGTGGTGTTATTCAGGTCAAACCCAACATTGTTCTTTAACAGGAATCTCAAATATTTCTTTCCTCCTGGCACTTGTCTCCTGGTCTCAGCGGTTGACACATTTCCAAGGACCAATTGGTTTCATCTGCTTCTAAGAAGCTGGGCCTCCTGCAGGGCAGGGCGGGGGCGGCCGCGTAGGGCTGTGCATGCGGATGCTGCTGTAAAGTGAGCACTGGACTGAGAGTCCGGAGGCCATGCATCAGGCCAGCTGAGCTGAGCGGCCCAGGCCCAACCCCAGAGGCGTTGGTATGAACTTCTCCTTCTGCAAAAGGTGTTTTCGGTACACAGGCTGGCCTCATGGGATCGTAAAGAGCAAATCAGAAACTGACTTTGAAAGTGCCTTGTAGGTGTGGAGGCCATTGGGGGAAAGAAGACTGTGGTATATCCCCAGTGTTGTCAGGGGGGCCTGTTCAGCGATGCTCTCCATTTTGGGGGGAGGGGACTGTGCGTGCCCTGTGCCGAGGACCTCAGGCTGCTGCCCTTCAGGACCTGAGACACTTTCACGTGGGCCTCGGGCCCCATGTGTCAGGGGCGGAGGGACATTCTAGGAGTGAGCCTCACCCTACAGAAGTGTTACTGTTGTTCAGTCACTTAGTCGAGTCTGCCTCTGTGTGACCCCCTGGACTGCAACACACCAGGATTCCCCGTCCTTTACCATCTCCCGGAGCCTGCCCACGCTCATGTCCATTGAATTGGTGATGCTATCCAGTCATCTCATCCTCTGCCACCCTCTTCTCCTTTTGCCTTCAAGGACTGGATACCCCTGGAAACTCCTAGGCCTCAGGGGCCAAGGGAATGCCCAGTAGAAGCATCAGGACAATGGCTATGCCCCCTCTTACTTTGGTTTTCACCCCATTTCTGGCCTCCTTGTCTTCACCCCTACCCTCCTCTCCTGCTTTTTTCCTGTTTCCCATTGACCAGACTCGGTGGTGGGTCAGAAAGGATAATTCTTGGGAACTGGTTAAGCCAAGTGGTTAAGAAGGAGAACGCTGGAGTCTGCCTGGCTGGGTGTGAACCCCATCCTGTGACTTCCTGGCTGAGCCTATTGGCCAAGTTAAGGAACTGCTCTAAGCCTTGTTTCCTTGGCCGTCAAGTGGAGCTAAGACACTGCCTGTTTCCGGGAAGCTCAGTGAGATGGAAATGCTTGGGCCAGCATTGGACATGAGGGGTCTGTTCCATGAAAACTAGTTATTATTACTGCTCCTGTTGCCCTGTGTTCTCTGGGGCAGGAGAGAGAAGGACCCTGTCCAAAGGCAGTGTTCTAGGATGAGAAGACAGTGGCCCACATGATGTTTTTGGAAGGCTGCCAGACTTAAATTTGCACAGTGCTCCCAAGGCTTAGACCCCTGCCATGGAATTGTTCAGAGTGACCCTGAAGACATATCAGTCTCCCCAGACCCCTCAAGTGCAGACACCCCATGGGAGGGCTGACGGCTTCAGCCTTCTCAGCTGCAGCCCAGAGAGAGAGGCCTTGTGAGGACACAGGTGGGCTCAAAGGCAGGTGATGTGCCCAGAGGCTGAAACTTGGCCTCTGGCCCCCATTCCTGAGCCCAGCATGCAGATCCACTTTTTGGCCTTGAATTATCCTGGTTAAAGGCAGACATTGGAAAAGATTATTTATAAGAAGGTCTTGGAACCAGAAATGATTTATATTTTCCTAATGTGATGTTTTTGAGTGAGAAACAGAAAAGAGGGGATGAATGGGTGAAGGCGTCAAGAAATTCAGAAGTACTAGTAGTTTTATACAGTTTGTCTTCAAAGTCACCCACCATTCCATCTCTTCTTCCTCTTGTTTCAGAGGGAAAGTAATTGAGTCCAGTGACCAAGGAGCTGGGCCAGACCACTTCCCTCCCCCAAACCAGGGCACTGATAAATGTTTAACAGCTTCAAGAGGAAAAGCCCTGGTTTGTAGCATTTGCCGATTTCTGTGGTATAAATGAAATACTTTACCATGGCCAATTTCCGTCTATCCATGTGACTCTATATGGCGTTATATACAGATGCTCAGAAACATACATTACGCAACATTCCTATGATACTTCCCTGGTGGCTCAGATGGTAAAGAATCTGCCTGCAATGTGGGAGAGGCAGGTTTGATCCCTGGGTGGGGAAGATCCCTTGGAGAAGGGAATGGCAACCCACTCTAGTATTGTTGCCTGGAGAATCCCATGGACAGAGGAGCCTGGTGGACTACAGTCCATGGGGTCACAAAGAGTCAGACATGACTGAGTTATTAATGCTTTCACTTTCACAGGTGTAATAGACATGCATCACCACAAAAGCATAGATAATAGTAAAATAAGTGATGCTTTGAATGTTTATCACCTTTGCTGTTAATATGATTTATCTGGTTATAAGTTTACATAATTTAATTTTTAAAAACTGTCCCTTGGCACACAGAGGGATGGACATGGGAAGTATGCAAGCTAAGGAGAGAAGTCTCAGGAGAAATCAACCCTTCTCGCATCTTGACCTTGGACTTCCAGCCTCCAGAACTGTGAAAAAATGCATTTGTGTTAAGTGGAAAAATAAAACTGGCATGCAGAATTACTGGAAATCAGCTCTCCTCAACCAGTTTGAGCTGGATTCAGCATATTCCTGCCCTCATCCCCATGGCCAATAGAGGCCAGGGAAATGTTGTTCAGACCAGCTCTGAAACCTTCCCCTGGCTGCTCTCTGAAGCATTCACACTACAGGCCCAGCCAGGATGACTGCCCCGTTACCAGTCCTTAGAGTTCTGAGCAAAATGGGAGGTCACCAGTTTACAAACGTATCCTGTCGTGCACCATCTCCTCCAAGCTGAGTTCATCTTGTCTGAGGCCGGACTGCTTCAGAAAGAAGATTCAAAGATGCCCAACTTTCCGCCTGTTCGATACTTGAGAAAATTCTAGCAGCTCTCACAAAGGGAGATTCCTATAAAGGGAAGAGTGCTCAGAAGTCCGGAGAAACCAGCGTGGGGAATTCCACTCTCCTTCAGGGATACTGAAGAGATGTTCCAGAGGTCACATCTATTCTCTTGACCTCTTGTCAGGGGAGCGAGGCGCTGGGGGTACCCTCCTCCCGGAACAAGAAGCCAGGCCAGGGCTGAGGCCCCCTGCAGGCATGGGGCCCCTTGCTCCCAGGCCCTGTGCTGGGCCTGGTCAGAGAGAGCTGGCCGGCAGGGAGCTGTTCCTTTCAGAGCCACCCCCCCCCCCCACCTCACTCAGGGCTCCCCTGGGCTCCGGCTGCTCCAGGGGCCCCACCGGAGCATTATCAAGGAAGAAAGCCATCCGGGCTGAAAGAGCAGCATCCGCTTTCAGGAGGAGCCGCTCTGCTGTCCAACGCCTGCCCGGCTCCTGGCCCTGGGCCATTGTGGAAGGACAAAGCTGACACACGCAACAATCCCACGACAGTCTCCCCCCTCAGCGCTTTCTTCTTTATTGTTGTTATTATTACCTTTCAAACACTCCAGCTTCTCGGGCTCGTTATTGCTGGTGAGGCCTTTGGCCAAAGTTCCTGGGGCCACCTCTTCCCTCCTCTGCACCCCCTCGCCCTCACAGGCCCAGCTTCACTGCTGTCTCTTTGACAAAATACATAAAACCGATACTGATCGGTTAACATACATGACATCTTTAAACTTTAATCCCTTTTCCCTCTCTCGACGCGGCGGGCCGGCCTCTGTAGAGGTGCCCGAGCATTGTTCCCTGTCAAAGCCTTCTTGAGTGGGGCTCCCACTGACTCACTTTTGTGTGAGTCAAATCAAGATTATAGGTAGCGGAGAAGAAAAAGCCGAGAAGAGAAGGTTAGCCCCTCATTTTCGACTTTAAGAAAAATCTGCCAGCGGGGGCCAGTCAGAGTGGGTAACGCACATGAAAGATCCAGTCCAAGCTGGGTCGCCTGTGTCACCCGAGGAGTTTTTCAGGGAGAAGCACACAAAACACGCATTGTCGTGGTCGCACACAGAGACATAAATTTAGGAACATGTTCGCCCTTCGCCTGAACATAGTTAGCTCTGATAATGAGGAACAATGAGCCCGAACGAAACCTCCCGGACTGAGTTAGAGCTTGACACAGGCTCATTCCCCTGCAAAAGTGGCCCCTTTCTGCTTCCATCTCTTCTTAGTGCCCTCCTGGGGCCAAATGACCCTCTGGCACTCTCCACTGTCCTCTCTCACCCATGCTTGGTGGAACAGGGGGCAGGGCAGGTGTCCAGGAGAAGGACGGCGGACCTCTGTGGCTTGGCTGGATCTCCCAAAGGGGAGAAAAATCCTTTTGGACATCCAGAGTCCCTCTGGGGAAAGCTCCATAGAGGTTACTACTGGCACATGGACAAAAGATGTAACCAGCAATTCTTACTCTGCAGATGGCTGTGGAAAGTTGAGATGGGAGCACCTGGGTTCAATTCTGGCTCTAACAGGGCAACAGAGAATGAGATGGTTAGATGGCATCACTGACTCAGTGGACATGAGTTTGAGCAAACATGAGATAGTGAAGGACAGGGATGCCTGGCGTGCTGCAATCCATGGGGTTGCAAAGAGTCACAGACTACTTAGCAACTGAACAACAACTGTTTCGTTTAGTTGTGGAATCCTGCTAAATGACTTTGTTTCTAAGTGCCTTATTGTCCTGTTGTATTATATGAGATAGTACCACCTCAAGGCTCAGGAGCAGGATTGACGTTTGTAAAATGTGTAGCATCGTACATATTCAGTAAGTATTCACTATTATTTATCATCACTCGCAGAATGAATCAATCCCCTGAGATAAAAGAAAGCAGTTGAGGGTCTTCCCTGGTGGTCCAGTGGTTAAAACTTCGCCTTTCAATGCAGGGGGTGGGGGTTCCATCCCTGGTTGGGGAGCTGAGTTCCCACATGCCTCTGGCCAAAAACTCAAAACATAAAACAGAAGCAAGATTCTAACAAATTCAATAAAGACTTAAAAAAAAAGAGAGAGAGAGAAGGCAGTTGAATTACATCATGAAGATCTAAAACTCTAGGTTCTATGATTCTCTTTTAATCTCCCTATTTCTTCTAGAGGTGTGTGAAGTTGTCCACTTCTTGTGGATAAGGAAGCTGGGGTCTGAAAGGAGTGAATGACATATCCAGGCTGACACAGCAAATAGTGACAGATAAAGGAAGGTGACCAGGTCCTTCAAACTGTGGGCGTGCCCCTCTGCACAATTCTCAAGCATATCAGAGTTAGTAACCTGTGTAGTAAGACATGAAGGTATTTTCAGATAACTGAAAAACATTTGTAGCAAGAGGGGCTGAAAAAAGTGATCTGTAGATAACTTTTCAGTTAACTTTTTTTTTTTTTTTTGAAAGCCAGCTCCTCAGAACCGACCATTCTCTAAGTATCCTGGGGCATCCAGGTCTCTTGATGAAGCTGGCTTGGATCAGATAATCTCCAGCTTAGTGGTGGAAAAAGTGGATTTAAATCTCAACTGTGCCGCTTCCTGACTAGTTGCCTTTGGGCAAGTTACTTGATCTTCTTGAACTTCTAATTTTTTTCTCATTAAAAAGAAAAAAATCAAGGTTTAATTTGCATCTAGCAATACTCACCCCTTTGAGTGTATAGTTCTGCTGGTTTTGAAAAACACGTACACAAGGGTGGAACCACCCCCACCATCAAGATATATACAGACTGTTTTCAAAACCCTCCTAAGATTCACCCATGCTCCTTTATTTATTTTTTCTTTATTTTTATTTTTTCATTTATTTTTATTAGTTGGAGGCTAATTACTTTACAATATTGTAGTGATTTTTGCCATAAATTGACATGAATCAGCCATGGATTTACATGTGTTCCCCATCCCATCCCTCTGGGTCTTCCCAGTGCACCAGCCCTGAGCACTTGTCTCATGCATCCAACCTGGGCTGGTGATCTGTTTCACCATAGATAATATACATGTTTTGATGCTGTTCTCTCAGAACATCCCACCCTCACCTTCTCCCACAGAGTCTAAAAGTCTGCTCTGTACATCTGTGTCTCTTTTTCTGATTTGCATATAGGGTTATCATTACCATCTTTTAAAATTCTATATATATGTGTTAGTATACTGTATTGGTGTTTATCTTTCTGGCTTACTTCACTCTGTATAATGGGCTCCAGTTTCATCCATCTCATTAGAACTGATTCAAATTAATTCTTTTTAATGGCTGAGTAGTATTCCATGGTGTATATGTACCACAGCGTCCTTATCCATTCATCTGCTGATGGGCATCTAGGTTGCTTCCATGTCCTGGCTATTATAAACAGTGCTGTGATGAACATTGGGGTGCATGTGTCTCTTTCAGATCTGGTTTCCTCGGTGTGTATGCCCAGGAGTGAGATTGCTGGGTCATATGGCAGTTCTATTTCCAGTTTTTTAAGGAATCTCCACACTGTTCTCCATAGCAGCTGTACCAGTTTGCATTCCCACCAACAGTGTAATAGGGTTCCCTTTTCTCCACACCCTCTCCAGCATATATTGCTTGTAGACTTTTGGATAGCAGCCATCCTGACTGGTGTGTAATGGTACCTCATTGTGGTTTTGATTTGCATTTCTCTGATAATGAGTGATGTTGAGCATCTTTTCATGTGTTTGTTAGCCATCTGTATGTCTTCTTTGGAGAAATGTCTGTTTAGTTCTTTGGCCCATTTTTTGATTGGGTCATTTATTTTTCTGGAATTGAGCTGCAGGAGTTGCTTGTATATTTTTGAGATTAATCCTTTGTCTGTTGCTTCGTTTGCTCTTATTTTCTCCCATTCTGAGGGCTGCACAACAAAGGAAACCCATGCCCCTTTATATCCAGCCCCCTCCACCACCAACCCCCCTAGTCCCTGGCAACCATTGGTCTGTTTTCTCTCCCTATAGTTTTTCCTTCATGAGAATGTCATGTATTGATAAATGGAGTCATATAATATGTAACCATTTGATTTCAGTTTTTTTTTTCATTTACCATAATGCAGTTGAGATTCATCTATATTTTTCCTGTATTAACAGTCTGCTTCTTTTTATTGCTGACTAATATTCTGTGACATTGAAGAGCTAGTTTATCCGTTCCTCTGCTGAAGGACGCTTGGGTTGCTTCCAGTTTGGGTGATTGTGAATAAAGCTGCTATAAACATATACATACAGATTTCATTTCACTTGGATAAATAACTAGGAGTCGGCTTGCTGGGTCATATGGTTTGTGTGTATTTAACTTTGTAGGAAACCGCCAAGTTGTTTTCCTCAGTGGCTGTACCGCTTTGCCTTGCCACCAGCGATGTGTGAGTCCCCATTCTGCATCCTCGCCAGGGCTTGATATTATCAGTTTAAAAAAACGTTAGTCATTTGACTAGGTGTGTGAACCTTGGTTTCTAATCTCTAAGGTGGAGACCAGCGGGGCCTTCGTGGTGTTCTTGTGCATGTCATTTGACACAGTGCCTGGCAGGCAAGGTGGGAGAGGCCGTTGCTGAATGAGAGTTGCATTATTCATTATTCTGTCCAAGCCCAGCATTCGTGCATGTAATGGACATTGTACATTATGCTTCTCAAGGCCCCTTCCCTGCGTGAGATCATCCGTCTGTCTTGGTCCAAATTGCTGCAGGGCTTTCTGAAGAGACCACTTTGTGTCTCTCTTAAAACCAGGTCTGTTTTGTCTGCCTGGCTCTCTGCAAAGGGACCAGGCCGCAGCTGCTGGCACCTGGCCAGCTGGGTCCCTGGGAGCTCTGAGGCCAGGCTCTGGTGGGCAGGCCATCCGGGCAGCCCTCCTGCCACCGCTGGAGACCTGGGGTTTTTCTTGGCCCACTCCTTCCCCTGCTGCTGGCCATTCCTTGTCTTCTTGCCCTGCCAGACTGAGCCCTGGGTTGCAGGCACAGGGCGCTATACACACGGCTCCCTATTAAACATGGATTACAAAAAAAAGAAAAGCAAATGGCTACCTGGATCGGTCTCTGGGGGATTTGGCCTTGGAGGTATTGCACAGGGAAACAAACTATACAAACGCGCCTTTCAAAGCCTGGCTGAGCCCCTAGCCTACTCACAGCGGTCACCCTTGGAGGCCAGAGAGGGGGTCCTGTCTTCTCCTCCTGACAGCGTCCCCAGAGAGCTGCGTTCACGTGCCACGTAGCTCTGATGCTCAGCAGCAGCCACAGTTCCCAGGTCTTTGGGAAATCTGGCAGCAGGCCTAGAGTTATGACACAACAGGCTTCAATAATCCAGAAAGCTAACCTAAAGAAGTGTGGGGTGGCCCCCAGGCATCAGGAGGCCCGCCCAGGCGCTGGGCGGCATGCCTGAATAGGGCACATGGTGGGCTTAAAGATAATGGTGATGGGCCTGTGGACCTCAGGCTGTGGGCCTAAAGAAACCAGGCAGCGAGCTCAGAAAAGCTGAGGCATCAGGAACAAGGAGACAGGCTCAAAGAGCGCTCCCTGGCACTACTCCTAGGGTGCTTTTGTGGGAATAAGAAAAAAATCTACCTCTCTGGGCAAATGCAAATGGAGATCTGAGGGCACCCTTCTTTGACGAGCAGAGCACCCCAGTGACTAGACGTGTCACGGACACCCTGCACCGCAACCCAGGGCCTGAGGCCGTTATGTGCCCCTGATGCTCCTCTGGGTCTTCCCCAGGGGTTTCTTGTGGCCCTGGATGTGCCCCACTTCTGAGTTATGCTCTGAGCCGACCCCCTGCATCCCTGGCATTGGCTCCAGAGACCCCAGCTCTATGGTCTGTTGTGGGGGAAGGCCCCACAAGAGGAGAAATTGAAGCCACGTCCGAGCAAAGCCCAGACTTGGAGAGCCTGGCACAGGCAGGCGGAGGAGGAACCTGAGGTCACGTGGGCTCAGGCCTAAGGGCTGTCGGCAAGGTGTAGCCATCTCCAGCCTCCTCCTTGGTCCAGGGAGGAACGGGGAGCTGTGGACGGGCAAGGACCTGATCAGGCTGCGTCCTTTAGTCATTTAGTGCCAGGCTGCCCAAGGAGATCAAGCAGGGCGGCACTTTGGCATTGGTCAGTGGGGTGAGAGCGGTGCCACTGAGAACAGCTGAGCTGAGGAGCAGAAGGGTACCCTTCTAGAAGGACAGAGGACAGATTAGGAAAATTGGGGGCAGCAGGGAAGTAGAGTTATGAACTTGAATCTCTCTTCCTTTGGCTTTTGGGCCCAACCCTGCCTTGGTTTTCCTCCTGCCTCTCTGGCTCTCTCTTCTTGATCTTTTCGCTGGCTGGCTCTTCCTTTTATGTGGACCTCCAGTGCTAGAATGCCCAGAGTGTAAACCTGAGCTCCCATCTCCTCCTGCATGCTCTCTCTCTCTCTGCAAGTAACCTCATCCAGACCCATAATGTTAAATGTCACCTAAAGCAGATGATCCCCAAATCTCTGACTCTGACTCTGATCTCTCCCCAGAACTGCTGTGTGCTAAACTACTAAGTGACACTTCCCTTTAGCTATCGAGTTGGCATCCAAAAACGAACAGGGTCTAATGAACCTTGATGATTTGCCCTAAGCCTCCTCTCCCTCCAGTCTTTTCTTTCCCTCATAGTACAGGGCACTCCCGTCCACCCAGGCTCCTTGAGTCCCCATTCCTTCATCTACCCCTTTATCCACACCATGTGTTCAGTTCAGTTCAGTTCAGTTGCTCAGTCGTATCCGACTCTTTATGACCTCATGGACTGCAGTATGCCAGGCCTCCCTGTCCATCACCAACTCCTAGAGTTTACCCAAACTCATGTCCACTGAATTGGTGATACCATCCAACCATCTCATCCTCTATCATCCCCTTCCTCTCCCGCCTTCAATCTTCCCCAGCATCAAGGTCTTTCAAATGAGTCAGCTCTTTGCATCAGGTGGCCGAAGTATTTCAGCTTCAATATCAGTCCTTCCAATGAATACTCAGGACTAATCTCTTTTAGGATGAACATGTGTACTTTCTGTAAATTCTTCCTTCTGAACATGAAAAAATCTGAGCAACTCTACCTTCCAACAGAGTCCATCCACTTCTCTCCATCATTCCTATGACCATCTTTGCACAAGTCAACATTATCTAAAAAACAACAATACCATTTATTTGGCTGCACCAGGTCTTAGTTGCAGCATATGGAATCTTTCACTGTAGCATGCAGACTCTTAGTTATGGCATGTGGGATCTTGTTCCCTGACCAGGGATCAAATCCAGGTGCCCTGCATTTGGGAGTATGGAGTCTTAGCCAGTGGACCACCAGGGAAGTCCCAAGTCAGTGTTACTCTTGCAGGAGCTAGCACCAGCCTCCTTTCTGGTCTCTCCCCCTCTACTCCTATCCACCCCTCCAACCATTTCTACACGGTGGTCAGGGTAGTTTTTTAACAACATGAATTATAATCACATCAGCTTAAAACTCTCCAGTGAACCTCATTCCACTTGACTAAAATAGAACAAGCCTCCTCCCCCCCACCACGCTAACCTCTCCTTGGTTTCCCAACCTTATCTCAAACACACTCCTCTTCACCCCTTGCATTCCACCACACTGACTTTCCTCCTGTTCCCACCTCCCATTTAAACTGTCCTTCTCCTGAAATATTCTTCCTATTGACACTCCCAAGGGGCTTTTTTTGGTTTATTTTCTCTCAGTCCCATCTGTTGAGAGGCCTTCCCTATTTATCCAATCTAAAATATCTACCAGGTCAAGCTCTATCCCATTAGCCTATTAAAATTTTCTACATAAAGCTCATCCTTCTCAGATAATTATTCTCTTTGTAATTTCCTAATTCTATCTAGAATGTAAAATCCCTGAGAACAAATACTTTGTCTTTTCCCTCACTGTATGCCCAGCACTTGACCATGTGCCTGATTTCTGAAGGTATGCAACAAATATTTGTTGCATGAAAATAATTGAAAGGAGGAATGAGTGAATGAATAAGCAGTGGAATCGTAGACAGAGAATGTCCTTCTGCTGTGTCCCTGAGAAATATTTAGCTTATTCATTCACTCAGTGCACATCTCCCAAGGCTCTGTTGGAAGGGAGGCTGGTGAATAAGATGTGGCCCCTACCCTGCAAGCTCAGAGTCTGAGGTGAGACAATCAGGGACATAGGACATTAGAAGAACCCAGTAAAGCGGTCTCTCTCCCAGCCCTGAGGAGGCTGTATCTAGATTGAGGTCTGGAAGACAAGCAGGGCACAGTTGGTAAAAAGTCCTGCAATGAGATGGAGAAAGCACCAAGTGTTTCAAGAATGAAGAGGAATTGTCAATGGTTGGATCCCTGCAGCACAAAGAAGGAAGAAAGAAGAGAGAGAGGGAAGGAAGAAAAGAGGGAGAAGGTAAGGCAGATGGAGAAAACTGGAACCTCATGTTCAGGAGCCTTCTGTTTGGAAAGGAGGAAAGAAAAGATCCTGATTCTGTCCACGGCCTTCAGTCTGAGCCCTCAAGTCCGGGCCACTTGAATAGCCCCTTTTTGATTCTTCTCTTTGCCTGATGATAGCAACAGAGGACATCCCAGGGTGATCTCAGGCTACTATAATCCTCCTCCCACCAGACAGTTAAGTTTACAAGGCTCTTTGAATCTTCAAACAACTTTCCTTTACAGGAAACTAAGTCCCAGATGCAGAGGGATTTGCCAAGAGCTGCAGAGCTGGGATAAGAGCTGGCACTTTGGCCTTTGGCTGGAGTACTTTAGCTGCACTCGGCCTCCTCTCTCCTGAAGTATGTCTCCTTGGGCAGACTCTCTGCCTCCACCCAGGGAGTGTGCTCCAGAGGTCCTAAAAGCTTGACCCAGCCCCTTCCAAGGGGCCTCCTGCTGTGTTTATTCTGGTCCAAGTGTTTTCTCCCTGCTATTGGTGCCATCGATGGCTCTGGGTCAAGCTGACATCATGTGTTCTGACTTAAAGTATTTATTTTGAGAATCAAGTGTAGTTGAACTGCATGTTTCTTGGCAGAGTCAGGCTGGCAATGGACTTGGCCTATGGCAATGATGCCTGGCTTCCTGAAATGATGCCTGGGCTGTTGAGGAGCCCCAGCAGCGGGTCCTGTTTACATTGAGAAGATCTCATGAATCCTGGAGGAAGCAGCTGCTGTCCTTCCTGGGTCTTTGGTAAAGGATGTTATAATTCATATGACATAAAAGTGTTAGTCACTCAGTCACATCTGACTCTTTGTGACCCCATGGACTGTGTAGCCCACCAGTCTCCTCTGTCCATGCGGCTTCTCCAGGCAAGAATGTGGGAATGGGTAACCAGCCCCTTCTCCAGAGCATCTTCCCAACCCAGGGATCAAACCTGGGTCTCCCACATTGCAGGCATATTCTTTACCATCTGAGCCACCAGGGAAGCCCCTTTATGTAATACATTACAGTTACTATACCTTTGTTTATTCATATTGTTCTGCTGTTTGTTTTTCATTAAACAATAGTCTTTGGAATTTTTCATGCCCTGACATATACTTTTTAAAATGGCTGCATGGTATACTGCAGTGTGAATGTGCTATAATTTAAACATAATTCATCAACTTTCTATTTATTGATGCTTAAGTTATCATTTTATGTTATTACTACTGCAAACCATATTTCAGTGAATATTTATGAAATACACACAAACATTCTCTTATCCTAAATTTCTGGAAGTTGCTGTTTGGACCAAAAGTGCCCATTTAAAAATCTTTGATAGTTATTGCCAAATTACCTTTCAAAAGGACACCAGTAGCATATAAAAGTGGCCATTTAATTGCATTCTCAGTGGCATAGATGTAATCAATGTTTAATTTTTATTGAACCAATTGGCCAAAATTGATACATTAATAATCTAATAATACTATTAGAGAAGTTGATATCTTTTAAAATATATAGCTTTTAAAAAATATCTTTCATCATGTATATTTTTGTTATGCATTTTGTGTTCCTATTGAAACATTTCTAATGACATTTCTCTTTCTCTTGAATTGCTTTTAAAATCACATCCTTAAAATCTTTCAAATTCTTCCTTCCTCATTCCATTTTCAGGTTTACTTGTCCTGAATTCTCCACGAGCCTCATAAATATGAACTTATAGCTCTATAAAACTGAGTTATAACTGTTACCCTAGGACTTCCATTTATTACACTTTTTGGTTTGTTCCACTCTTTTATGGATTCCATATTTTCTCTTGCTTGGCTTATTCTTTTGTTTTGTTAGAGCACAACTTCAAATAACTTCAAAGAAGAAATGTAAAAGTTGAAAATTCCAAGTCCCTGTATGACTGAAAATGTTTTTATTCTACCAGTCACCCTTCAATGATAGTTTCACTGGGTATAAAAATGCATGACTAAAAAACTTTTGAAGATATTCCTCCATCATCTCCTGATGTCTAATGTGCTGATAAAGAATATGATGCCTTTCCAATTTTACTTCCTCTGTAGGCAACCTTTTAAAAAATGTTACTCCCTTCACCCCCTGCCTCATTCTTTATTTTTGATGTTCTGACATTTTTTTTTCGTTTGCCAACATGTGATTTTGCTATTCATTTTCCTTATAGTCTGAAAATGTGTGTACTTCAACTTTGGAATATTCTCCTGTATTGTCTGATACTGTTTTGCCTGGTTTTTCTCTTTTAGGAATTCCTTTTAGTCTAATGTTGTAAGTAGACTTTTTATTTAAATATTATCCTTTCTGTCATATTTACAATGAAAAAATTCTCTTTTTGCTTTGCTTCCTGCCATTTTTCTTCATTTTTAGCCCCTGGTCTTTCTATTGGCATTTTAACTCCAACAATCATATTTTTGATTTCCAAAAACTTTGAATTTTCCTTTCCTCATATTTTTGTTTTAAGGGCACAGTTACTTTTTGAAATAGTAGTTATAGGCTCTAGGGTTAAGAGAATAAAAATCCCAACAGGGTCCTGCCCTCCACCCTGAGGAACTTGACAAGCTTCTTCTAAAATTTATATGAATATATAAAACAGAGTCCAGGCCTAGCCTGAAGAAAAAGTATAAGGTGGGATAATTTGCTCTGCCAGACATTAACACATCCTATAAAACCACAATAATCAATGTAGTACTGATGTAAAAATAGACACATTGGCTAAAGAACAAGAGTGAGAGCCCAGAAACATACCCATGTATATATGGACACTTCACATACAAAGATACCATTAAAATTTTCTTGAGAAGTGATAGACTTAATAAATAGTCCTAGGACTATCAAATATGCATAACAGAATAAAGAAATTGATCTTCTATCAGAAGTACACACACACACACACACACACACTTGCTTTCACTCTACTTCCCTGTTTCCTTATGTTCTCATGTGAATTATTTGAGATTTTTCCAGATATTAATTTTTCTAAATTTATGTATCAAAATTATTTGTATTTATAGTAAAAACTGTCATGAATTCTTCATCTACTCCTTGCTTATTTTTAAAAAGTGATTATTTCAGTAACTGTGCATGGTAAATAAAATTTATGATTTTATGAATGTCAGAAAAATATTTATTTTGTTCTCCCACTTGAATGTAATTTGAGTAGATATGAAATTTTAGGTAAAATATTATTCTCAGATGTTTGAAGATATTACTTGACTTTTTTTCTTTCAGTACATTATTGAGGATCTTGATTCTAATTTTAGTCTTGTTATTTTGTAGATAAACTATTTTTTTCTGTCTGAAAACTTTACAGTATTTTTTTCACTTTATACTAAGTTTTATAAAGTTTTACATGATATATTATTGAAAGTCATCTTGTTTTTCTAGGGAACTTACTGGATCCCTTCAATATAAATGATCATCTCTAGGAAGTTTTCCTACTAAAATAATTTATTTCCTCTACTCTATTTCCTGGATTTTTTCCATCTAGAAATCCTATTAGATGAAATTTGGAAAAACTGAATCTTGACTCCACATCTCAACTGTTGTTTTTTTTTTTTTTTTTCATATTTGTACTTATTGTTGTTTTAAGTTGTATTCTGCCCAAATTCTTCCTCTCCATTTACTACATGATTAAATTTCTCTTCAGCCATTTCATGTTGTTTGCCAGCCTGCCTACTAATCATTTTTGTGGACAGAATTTTAATTCTGGAGGTTTCTATTTGATTCCTTTTTTGCAGACCTTAATTATACAAGTTCTAAAATCTTTTTCTGTTGCCTGAATAAATTGTACCTTAGTGTTGGTTTTCGTGTTTGTGATTGACACCTGTCAAATGACACCTGTCAATTGTATCTTTTCCTTTGTGTTCAGCAGGTTCCACATCTCTGCCTATCTTTTCAGATGTGACTTGGGAGTGGGATTTGGGAGGCCACCATGCTAAGGCTTTATCTTTTGCAATAAAGAAACTATACTCTAAACTTGAATTACATCTTTGACACAAAGCTTAGGAGAGCTTACATGTAGATATATGAAACTCTACTGTCCAAAGGGAGTCAGGAAATTGTGTGTTTTAAAAAATATCCAAAATACTGAGTTTTTTCCCCCATACTGGGAAAATGGCACAGAAATGAAGTTCCCAGAGACTAGGAGAGGCAATGGTCAGGATGAATTTCCAAGAAGAAATGCAGTGGCCTTTGGACAATGGTCTATCTTTTATTTAAGACCTTAACATACTTTAATACCTCATTTGTATATTATATTGAATTTCCCAACCCAAGAATGTAGCATGGGGCATAACTGAACATCAGTAACCAGGCCCTTGAGAACCTGTCTCCCGCTTCCTGCCCTAGCATCATCTGTGTTTTCCAAGACTTAAGAAACAGCAGAAATGAAATGGGTGCTATAGCTGAACATCACAAATTGTGGTCCTGCCTGAACAGCATTATTTCTCTTGGCCCAGTTTCCCAGAGCATACTTTTAGGCCTAATTTCTGTGCTCACATATTCTTCTGGGACTGCAGACCCTGAAGAGTATGAAAAGAACACAGGCAGTGTTAGGAGCATGAAAAGCCATTCACCACATTGATGCTTCTCTCTTGTAATACGGTCTTTCCCCCAGGATAGCATCTAATTGCTACTTGAACGAACTCACTGTCTTTACCTCAACAGCCTTGCCCAGTAGGCCATAGCAAACATTTATTATTCTTTGAGTGACAAAGCTCTTCCCGTCTGTCTTTTCTGAATTTGTTTTTTTTGAACTTCCACTTCTGCTGCCACTCCTGTCATTGAGGCAATATCAAAAGTAGCAACATGCATTGATATTATCCACTCTGCTAAAGATCTTGTGTACTTCAGTGATACCCCCTTCAATGTCTTTTTTGAAGTTGGAAAGATGGAGGATTTTCTTTTTAACCTTTCAGTAACTTGTACAATTTTCTCAGGAAATCAGCATGAGAGAAAATATTTGCTAACATCTGACTTCCCTTCAACCAAACCCACCTGCTCTGGAAAAACTGCCAGAGAAACACATTTCCAGAAGGTTCCTTTTTGGAGACAAAATGGTTGTCTTATTTCCTTGACTATTTCTTGATGTGCTCAGAGGAAAGGAAGGAAAATGTCAAGTGTTTATTTTGATGATTCAAGGAAGGAGCTAAGGCAAGAGCAAAGGAACCTTGAAAAATAATGTTTCCACCCAAAAGGGATAGTCACAATTTATATAGAGTAGCTATAATAGGCCAGGCCAATACTATGTCTCATATGCTGTCTGTATGAGTATTAGCATTGTTTTCCTTTTATAAGTGAGGAATAGAGGCCACAAATAGAAGTAATAATAATAGGAGTGTATACCATTTATTGAACATTCAAAATGTGTCAGGCATCTGCCTCACTCTGTTCAAGTCAATCTTGCCTAATCCTTGCAAACAACTCATGGCATAGTACCTTATGGTACCTAGGGCTCTCTGGCTCTGATGTTCCCATACTACCATTTTCTTGTCTGATTGCTCTTGACAATTATTAAGTCCTTTACATGCACTTTCATTGCCTGATTTCCTTTGACTTCCTAATTCCTTCCCCTTTTTCAGGATAAGCTGAGCAAAACCTATAATTTCAGGAGGCCTTGCTGTCCATTGTCTCACCTAAGTCAGAGAGGTTGGTCAAATATCAACTTCAAGCTCTAAATGTTTTTTTGTTTTTTTTTAAACAACAACAACAAAAGTCAACCATGACGGCTATGTCCCCATCTCGGGACAAGGTGCATAATCCTTGCTGGCCAATTAGAATCCTCCTTCTTCACTGGCTCAGTGATAGGGTCAAGGGTGGGCTTGTGACCCAAAGCTAATCAGAGTCCTCTCTGGACTGCTCTGTAGAGCCAACAGGGGGCAATAATCCTTTTCTCTGTTGTTGTTTTGCTTTGTGTTTTGAAGTTCAGTGAATATGGACATGGGGCAGTGAGTTGCCATCTTCTTTATCACCTAGAGAAAGTCTGTCTTCAGATTAAAAGTGACATGGAGAAAATCAGAGTTGAAATATGGGAGAAACAAAAACATTTAGCAGTATCTTTTAAGCTTTTTTTTTTAAGTTTTTTTTATTAGTTGGAGGCTAATTACTTCACAATATTTCAGTGGGTTTTGTCATACATTGACATGAATCAGCCATAGAGTTATCCAGCTATATCTGAAGGCGATTCTATCCCTGGACTTTCTAGTTGTAACAGCAAATAAATATTCCTTTGGACTTCCCTAGTGATCCAGTGGTCTGCACCCACAATGCAGGGGGCCTGAGTTCAATCCCTGGTCAGGGAACTAGAGCCTACATGCCGCAACTAAGACCTGGTGCAGTCAAATGAATTTTTAAAAATATTTCTTCTTATTTAAGTCATTTGAGTGGCCTTTCTGCCACTTGTGACCAGTGTTGTGCTGGGAAAAAGAAAGAGAGAGGAAGAAGGAGAAGGAGAGAAAGAGAGGAGACTTGATTTTTTTGTGCTTGCCAGTTACCATGGTGTAAATGCTCCCATTGTGTCAAATTTTAAGCTGCCAAGGTTTAACAAGCAGCTTGCAAATTTCTCAAAATCTAACAATTGGCTTTTGAGAGCTTGTACCAGGACACCACTGCCTGTGACGAAAAGAGCCCTTACTAATTTGCTTTCCCACGAGGCTATTGAGATGAGGGAAGTGGTGACCAGGGCCCGTGTCTGGCCTGCTTCAGCCCTTCTGCATCCCAGGAAGTTCTCATGTCTCCACAGGTATTCCTTGAGGGGAGGGAGAAAAGCTCAATGACACCAACCAGCAGACTTTCAATCCGAGGAATTAAAACTTCTGTCATTGTGTCATTCTGCCATTGTGTTTTTCAAAGCAGAGCTTGTGGTTCCTTCCTTGTTTAGAATCACCTATTGATCCAGAGTCTGCCCCCAGAGTCTGCATTTGTAACTCACTAGAGTCAGTGGGTGCACCGTACTCGGGGTGCTACCCGTCTCCCTCTGGTTTGGTGCATGTGCAGTCGGCACAAGGAGGGCTGGGATATTGTTCAACCCTGCGTGTGGCTTGAATGTAGCTCTTGAAAGAGCCCTGGGTTATTGTTATAGCACAGTGATCTCTGCCTCATGTGAGATTCAGGATTCCAAGGGGCAAAAGGCCAAGGGGGCGAAGAGGAGAAGGTGGTGGACCTTTCATAGATTGTACTGTGTTTAGTTGCTCAGTCATGTCCGACTCTTGGCGACCCCACGGACTGCAGCCCGCCAGGCTCCTCCTCTGTCCATAGGTTAAATCACACTTTTCCTCCTCTCATCCCCTACTCTCACCCTCTACCTCTGCTTCTTTGTGTTCTCCTCCCGGTTTACTTTCCTTTAACTTCCCTGAGACTCAGTTTCCACATCTGTGAAATGGGACTAGTAGGACTTAGCCCAGAAGGTAATGGGGAAGAAACCACCATAGCCAGCACCCAGCAGCTGGTAGGTGCACAAGGCATGTCAATTTCATCTTATTTCCCCCTTTTTCTTCTCAACCTTCTTTTGGTTACTGTCTGTCCCCTCGAGTTGCTGTCAGCAGCCCAATGGGCCTTTGTGTTGGGATGGACAACTTTGAAATCATTTCCAGGTTTCCAGGTGATGCACTTTCTGTATTGATATTTGTGGATGCTGCATTTGAGTTTTTTAAAATAATGATGTCATTCATATTGACCTTGTTTCCTGAGGATGTTTCCTTGGGCTTCACAGATGGTGAGGAAGGGGAATTGCTGCTGACAGACCAGGGGGACTGGTCTGCAAGCCCGCTCCCCTTAGCCGTGCGATCCCGCTTCCACCAGGCCAGTGACTCACCCTGTATTAATTGCACTGCAATTATCCTGGGGAGCCTGAGTTTCCTCTTGATGTCTCCTGTCTGGTTTCCTTTCTGACCTGCACAGCTGTCTAATATAGATGGCTTTTGCGATTTCTTAGTTAATGTGGTTCATTATTTCCAGCACTGCCTTCTGCCTTCAGTGGCTGGAGGTTTTTCTGAGTCTGACTTGGAGACTTTCATGAGTTGTGTCTTCAGTCAGGGCTTGGTGCTGCTTGCATTGTCTGTGGGAGAAATCGCATTTGCAAATCAGAGGAAGTTCACAGAGCGTGTTGCTGTGTTGCTTCTAGAGATAGTGTTTTCATCTTCCATGCATCTCTCCCCAGTCACCTCCTCGTGCCTCGATTGAGGAGGAAAGAGTCCCTCTGTCCCAGACCTCAGCAAGAGCCATGTAGACGGAGCGGGAGGCAGGAATCGGTCTGCTCCTTAGCTGCGCTAATTATCTGCAGAGGGCGGCAGGACCAGGCGGTGTCTGTTCTCCCTATGTCTTGCTTCATGCTGGGTCATGCCGCAGAGACCAGGACGTCTGGAGCCCTAGAAGCTTCTGATGTCAAATGTCTTTAGGAAATGACAAAAATCAAACTAACTCACCTAAAACTTTCCATTCCCCTCAAAACTCAGCACAGCCTTGGGTGACTTCGGGAAGTTTCTGCAGATCACTCTCATCCTTTACATGCTGAGGCTGAATATAGCCCTGAGCCTGTCATTTCTTGTTATCTAACTACTTCCCTGAATCAAGCAGCCAGTTTTTTTTATTGAAAATCGAACATCTTTAACTCTCTGCCAGAAAACAGAGGTCATGTAGGAGGAGGGGAGAAGCCTGTATCATCTTGAGGTTCACTGTCATTGTCCAGAATGATAGCTGGCCTGGATGTAATGGGGAAAGGGAGGCTTCTTGGGGAGAAAGGCAAAGGTGGCTGAAGGTGGCTGGTGGACCCCAGCAGGGAGGACCCAGAATGCTGTGGACAGAGAGGGACACCTCGTGATGCCTAGGGGAGGCCACGTATTTCCACGTGACAGCCAAGGCACTGAGAGGAGATAAAAGGGAAAAGAGTGAACGAAGTGCCCAGAGAGTCGAAGGAGGCAGGCCATTACAGGAGTTGTTGGGGGATTCGATGTGATGATGAAGGAACAAGGAATATACAGCGGAGGCAGAAGTCAGGGAGGCAAGGAGAGATGCAGGATTGTGCATGATAGGAACGTGGAAAGCCTTGTGCACCTCAGTGGTCCCTGAAGATACCAACTTCCAGCACCTAGAATGCTCTGAGTCAGGACTCAAGGGAGGTTGTAGGAAAGAGGTCAGATCCAGCAGCTTCTAAGAATATCTTTTCACTATCCTCAAAATGTTAAACTCTCAGTCACCCAGGAGACTCCTGAGATTTAGAACAATCCATTTCCCAACAAAGATGATTAGCCAAGGCTTTACTGCTGAAGTCAGGATCCCTGTCTTTGAGGAGTTGAGGTGACGTTGGACAGAAGAGCACTAATTAGAATTCTAAAACGAGTGCTTAGTGATCATTATCGAACAACTGCTACATGCTCATCTTTGTTAGGACGCTGTATTGGCACCAAAGGTTTATATGCAACTTCACGAGGTACTATTCCGTCAGCTGTGCGGATTCAGGAAAGGAAGTCGTTATGGCTGGACGGTCTGAGGATTTCCTTCAGGAGATGGGAATTGAGTGGGATTTGAAGGATGAAGAGGACTCAGAGAAGGCTGGGCATGCTTGGAGGTTGGTTTGTGGTAGTTCTTAAATCGTTCTTTCACAGACTTGTTCTCCTCAAAAGTAGAGACTGTGTTCCACTCTTCCCTGAGTGTTTGAGCCACTGCCTAGCCGTTAATGTCTATCAGTCCCTCCTACAGACATCAGAGAATTGTGTTTCTCTGACCTTGGTGAAGGAGAAAGAAATGGTGGGGGCTGCAGCAGTGTTCCTGGTGGCAAGGCAACAGGAGGCCAGAAAAGATTGTCCTTGCAGCTGAGGTTCTTTGAGGCCTCTGAGTTTTGGATTGAGGTCCAAGTTGATGACAACTCTCAGGAAAGTCACTGACTAGAGATGATCATGAGATTCCAGGCCATGCTGGTCTCGATTTATTAGTATCTGACAGAGGCTTCCTAGCTCAGGAATCAGGAGGCAAAGTTTAAGTGATGGTTGTACATCTATTACTTTAGGTTTCCAAGAATGAGGATGTTCTTTTCTTCTCAGGACAAACACTCATGAGGAAACCCTAAATGCCGTCTTTGTATTCCAGGGTCGATACTGCCAAGTACCTCTTGAACTTGCTAACAAGGAGAGACCAGAGGTGAGCTGGAGCTGGCTTCTATTTCTTTTCTGAAGAAATGAATAGATACAGGCTATTTGAGCTACTTCTTTTCAAACTAGTTTCCTGCAGAACTACAAGAGAGGAAGATGTGCTAAGATGTCCAGGATGGCTGCTGTAGACATGTAGACGATCCAGCTACTGACCCCTTTAGTCCTGCAGACTGAGTGTGGGCAGTGCACGTAGAGTGCTTATGGAGGCCAAGCTGTGTGCCTGGGCTGAGAGGGGAGGCAGGCATGATACAGAGCTTGAAAAAAAAATTAAAGTGTGAATCACTCAGTCATGTATGACTCTTTGCAACCCCATGTACTGTAGCCCGCTAGGCTCCCCTGTCCATGGAATTCTCTAGGCTATAATACTGGAGTAGGTGGTCATTGCCTTCTCCAGGGGATCTTCCCGACCCAGGGATCAAACCCTGGTCTCCTGCATCACAGGCAGATTCTTTACCAGCTGAGCCACTGGGGAATCAGTATAATGCAGAACGGGCCATGTGCCATAGCAAAGGCTCTGAGGAAGAAAAACTTACATCCACCTGGTGGAGGTTAGTGGTCAGAGGATGCCATCCAGAAAGGCTTAGAGGACAGAATAATGTTTGAGATGACACTTGAGCAATGGTAGGTTTCCTTTAATTCACTGTTTTATAGCTAATGATTATTCATGGCACTTTTAAATGATACAAGGAATATGCTAAAAAACATAAAGGAGAAAATTTAATGTATTCATAATCCCATCACCCAGGAAAAAACAGAAGTAACATCTTGGTGTCTTTCTTGTAGGCTTTTGTCTTTGTGTGTATATACGTCTATATGTTCACACACACACACACAAACACACACAAATACACACACAAGTTCATAAAATTGGGCCGATACTGAATAAATACCTTTGAGGTCTACTTAACAGAATAATGAATTTTCACGTATCATAAATATTCTTCAAAATTATGGTTTATAGATTATGCTTGACCAATAATTTATTTAACCATTTCAGCCCAATTAGACATTCTGTTTGTTTCCATTTTCTCACAATCATATGTTGCTGCATCTTCCATCAATCAAATAGAATAATTTAATGTGCAGAGGTCAGGGTGAGAGTAGGCAGTGAGTGTTCCAGGAGGAAAATCAGCACAAGCAAGTGTGTGGAGGTGGAAAGCACAGAGTGTGTGTGTGAAGCATGGCATGCGTTTGGCTGGAGGTGGGTGAATTTAGGGGCATGGTAGGCACTGAGGATGAACAGGTAGGCTGGGGCAGACAGGTAATGACAGGCAGACATCAACAGAGAGCGTGATAGAAAACACTGACAGCTTCTGAAAAGGTTGAGGACAGAATCAGAGAAGTGCTTACGATAGTGAATCTGAACGTGGCCTGAGGGTGCAGCAGAGGAAGGAAGAGGGGAAGATACTGGGGTTTGGGAGATCCGTTAGGAAGGCGGGCAAGTGCAACTGGAAGGAAAAGCAGAGCGTGGTTAGAGGCCACAACTCTGAGACTCAGAAACTGCTTGGGGGACTTCCCTGGTTGTCCAGTGGTTAAGGCTTCACCTTCCAACGCAGCGGATGTGGGTTTGATCCCTGGTCAGGGAGCTAAGACCCAACATGCCTTGTGGCCAAAAGACCAAAACAGAAAACAGAAACAATATTGTAACAAGTTCAATAAAGACTAAAAATTGTCCATACCCAACCAAAAATCTTAAAAAAAAAAAAAAAGAAAGAAAGTGGTTGGGAATATGCCCAGTGAAGACGGAGGCATCATTTGGCCTCTGACCGTGAGGCTTCCTAACTGGGAAAATGCAGAAAGCATAGAAAAATGGAGGCCTGGCAGGTCGAGTGACTTGTCCAAATCCGGAACCTCCTTAGAGGTTAAGCCAGGCCAGAAAGCAGATGCTCTCTCTTCCCCTGTCAGAACAGTCTTTCCATGGAGGGTGTTAGATACCCGGTGTTCTACGTGAGGCATGGCGGCTCTTGGAGCCCAGGCCTGAAGCAGGTCAGCCTGAGGTGAATGTCCGTCAGCTGTGGTCTTGGCCCTCATCTACTTGTTGGGACATAAGTTGGGCATTGTCCATAGATTAGGTAACAGGGGCAAAAAAAAAAAAAAAGATCTAACTTCTCACTTAGCTTTTCAAACTAAGTTCTTCACCAGGCAGGATTGAGTGAGCAGAGTGGTAAAGAGAAAAACAGGCAGAAAAGGCCTGTTTGTCATCTCAAAGGTTGGACCACGCTGTTATCTCCTGGTGTGGAAAGCCCTCTTTGGGACCCCAGCCAGAGCCAGCCCTGGATCCTCGGCAGCATCTCCCCTCAAAGCACGCTGGGTAGCCGGAGCGCTTGGGGCCATCCTGGAAGGTGGCAAATAATTCACTCCACTGAATGGACAGCTCGTCACACATATATGCAGAGCTTCTTTTTATCTTACATTAAAATTGTGGTTTCCCACCCGTGATAAGTTTTGCCATATCAAATAGCTTTCGACAGTTTCAAAAATCAAGACCAGTGTATAATAACAAAAATAAAAATGAGCAAAAAAAATAAATAAATAAAGTCCTCACCTGGTCTCTCCAGCTTTTCACTGCTGCTTTGGAAATTGAGAGCCGTGCGTGGGATATTGACGGCTAACAACCATGGAAATAAAAAATGATTTTTGATCTCAAGGCCTAATATTATTCATATTTTTTCATAGCCTCAAACAATGTCTTCAGATAATTCAGGTAAAGGCAAGCCAGAAACAAAACAACATCATAAAGGCATTATTACATACAGACACTTTCAGCTATGCTGCACGCCTCAGTGTCTTTGAACCCTGTGTGATGAGAGAGCTCTTGCACACTCCAGGGAATTCTCCTGGAGCTGTTTTGACTTCAACAGAGGGTAGCGAAACAAAATTCTCTGGCTTTAGAGACGTGTTCGGTGCTGGCTCCACAGAGTTTGATCCCTTCTTCTGTGTTTATCATCCATCGGGACTCCATTTGGGAGGCCTTGGGAGGGGCTGTGAAATTTCCAGGTGCGCCCCCGCACCTGCAGTGCAGCGATCTTGACCTTGGAGCTTGGAGGCTTGGGCCAGCCCTCTGAGTGGGTGGGGGTTACGGAGCTGAGAACGAGAAGGCTTTCATCAAGAAGAATTTGACCGCGGAGCCTCTTCCAGC
The DNA here is from genome assembly GCF_963930625.1 of Muntiacus reevesi. Lineage (NCBI taxonomy): Eukaryota > Metazoa > Chordata > Mammalia > Artiodactyla > Cervidae > Muntiacus > Muntiacus reevesi. Next base: position 155,467,233 of record NC_089250.1, read on the forward strand.
CCTTGTTCCTCCCAAAATAACACTGGCCAGCCTCATCAAATTAGACCAGGGCTTGGGGACTGGGATCTGCTTAAAAAGGACAGAGGAAGCAGAAAGAGAGCGAGGGAAATGTTCTCTTGGGAAATCTCTCACTCCTTATTCAAATTGTCTGTTCTCTGGTTTGAAAGTGCCAAATAATGTCTCAGCCAGGGAATGCATTTTCCTTTCCCTTCTGCCCCCACCCCGCTGCGTTTCACTATTAATGTTCTTTACCCACGATGGGCTCTTCGCTGTCCTAGCTTTACATTCAAGCTTAATGTTCTTAAGTTAAGGCCTCCCAGCTGCCAGGACCGGAGGGGTCTATTCCTCTCCTCCCCATCTATGGTATCAACAACCCTAGCACTCACCTGGTGCCTACTGTATATTTCCTAGAGTTGTTAGGTTTGGCTGGCAGAAGTGCTAGGCATCTGAATCTTCCAGTAGATGGCCAGTTGCAAATGCTAATTTCGCTACCTCATTTCTTCTCATTTTCCAGCAGCATCTAACAGTGACTTGTTGGGGGTGCTAGTTTAACAGTGCTAGTTAACATTTGCAGAGCCTCTGAACCTTCCTCCTTTGTCTCACAAAGAAAGCAAGGACTGAACTCAATGGTGTGAGTTTATGTAGGCAGTCACAGGTATGGAATTCTAGGAGTTTTGACACCCTCTAGTGTTACAGGCATTTCTAGAAGGCTGAAGGCTTACCCGGATATGATTTCTCTAGCTGATAAGACCTTCAAGGTCCAGCTCAAGGCCACCTCTGCTGAGAAGACTTCCATCTTGTCCCCAACTCAAAGCAACAACTGTCTTGTGAGCTCCTCTGTCAGCATCATTCAACAGGCAGTTAGCCCGCCATGTTGTCATCTAGATTTGCTAATCAGTCTCACTTTCCCTAATAAGCCCCAGGGAGATGAAAGCTGATTGCTACGTGGTCTTCACACATTCTTTCTACCGTTACTCTTTGTGGAGCAGAGAAGGCTTTTTCATGTCATATGCTGGCAGTAACGGCATGTCTAATGAATTGATCTGATCTGCTTTAGTCTCTGAGAAGCCCACTGGGATTTCATGAGAAGGGAAAACTGTACTTATCTAGAAAGTGTCTACAGACCCCTGGAAAAGTCAGAGAGACAAATAGTCCTGGTTTCCACTTCTGCCCTATCCTCTCCTCCCTACCATGTCCTTCCTGCACCACTGACCAGGCACTCAGCACCTCGCTGGCTTTGCTCCTGGGCAGCATATTCTCCTGGCTTCCCAGATGGCTCAGTGGTACTGAATCCACCTGCCAATGCAGGAGGCACTGGAGACAAGGATTCAATTCCTGGGTCGGGAAGATCCCCTAGAGGAGGAAATGGTAACCCACTCCAGTATTCTTGCCTAGGAAATCCCATGGACAGGAGAGCCTGGTGGGCTACAGTCCATGGAGTTGCAAAAGAGTTGGACGTGAGTGAGCTACTGAACAGCAACAATAGCGTATTCACCAGCCCTGGACTCGAGGTGCGTTGAGTTAGAACAGTCCTTCACTGGAATCTAATTTCAGTTCTACCGAGGTTAATGTATCCTTTTTCAGGCTATGTACTCATTTAAACCAAAATTACCCAGCTACTAGCCTTCTTGATAGCAATTACATCCCACGAAAGCAAACTACTGAGCTTCATGTATTGGTAATGGCCTTTCTTTCTATAGTTTTCCTTAGGGATGAAGTTGAATGGGGAAATTAGTCACATTAAGCTGGAAAAATAGTGAACAAAATACATATTTTATATTTTTAAAAAATACCCTCTTGCTACCAATTATGGACTTTATTAGGAATAGGTATTTTCACATTATGAGGCTTGTCTTTATATTAAACAGAGCAAACCCAAATGAATAGTTACTTAAGAGGATCTTTTTAATAAATACTCAAGTCCATTTTAATATCTAATAATAGTGGCTGCCTCAAGTATTCAAATTTTAGCATAACCAGCAGGAAAACTGTTTGATGTTTTAATTATGTTCCTGAAAATGCTGAATGGGTTATAAAAAGCAATTTGAAGAAAATAAAAAAAAGAGATTTTATTTTTTTTTATTATTAGTGTTTTGGGAGAAAAGACATTTTCCACATCCCATTAAAAACCTTTCTGCATGGTAAAAATACTATCTGCTGATAAACGAGGCCAAATAAGCAAAGAATTTGCATCTGTTGTAAGTGTTTTCATTTGGGGGGAAAATTCTGGAAAATAAAAAAAAAGAAGACCTCAGAGGAACTGTATTCTAAGAAGGGGAGTGATGGAAATTGAGCATGCCTTGAAAGAAAGAAAGGAAGAAAATCTTTTAATTACATTTAAAATTAGCCAGAACCTTGTGCTTGTCCCAGGGAGATTCCTGGGAGGATTGAAAGGTTTCTGATGAACAGGCCGCCCCGGCCATGACTGATGTAATCATTTCAAACCCCACCTGGAGGTCTGGCCCAGAGAAGAGGCTGTGGGGACATTCTCGGGCTAGATCCTGCTGGCCCCAGGTCACTCTTCTGGGCAGGAATCAGGAAAGCTGTCTCCGGTGAGAGGGAAACAATAAGAAGGGGAGAAGTTTCCAAGGAACGGAACCAGATGTACAAGCTGCAGCAGTGATGGTTGTGGGGCTCGCGTGGGTGGACACAAGAAAGCCGGGGAGGGCAGGTTGGATTGGGGCTTAATGCTTTCTTCTCTCATGAGGTGGAGGCTGGTTTGGGCGGACCTGGTTCTCAGATGACTTGAGAGCTTTCTTCCCAGTATCCAGATGTGGTGGTGGTTTAGTCGCCAAGTCGTGTCTGACTCTTGCGACCCCATGGACAGTAGCCCGGCAGGCTCCTCCATCCATGGGATTCTCCAGGCAAGACTACTTGAGTGGGTTGCCATTTCCTTCTCCAGGGGATCTTCCCGACCCAGGAATCAAACCCAGGTCTCCTGCATTGCAGGCAGATGATTTACCGACTGAGCTATGAGGGAGTATCCAGCTAGGAGGTACTAAAAAACCTTGGTGGTGGTGGTTTAGTCACCAAGTCATGTCTATTTCTTTGTGCTCCCATGCACTATACTCCATCAGGCTCCTCTGTCCATAGGATTTTTCAGGCAAGAATATTGAAGTGGGTTGCCATTTCCTCCTCCAGGGAATCTTTCCAACCCTGGGATCAAACCTGCGTCTCCTGCCACTCCCATTGGCAGGTGGGTTCTTTACCACTTGAGTCACCTGGGAAGCCCAGAGGATTGTAATAATCACTTATTATTTTAAATAATTACTTTGTTCAAGTTGCATTCCACACCAACCAGAATATTAAGGATGGAGTCCAGTGTCAATTAAAAACAAAACCAAAAAAGTCCCCAGATGATGTGCAGCCAAGTTAGAAAACCAGTCTCAGCATGGCTCTAACTTGGGAACCACGTGGGCGGCTTATAAAATGCAGATTCTGCTGCAGCAGATCTGGGGCGAGGCCTGTGATCCTGCCTTTCTGAACAAGCTCTCAGGTCCACTGCTGGGTGGACCATACTCTGAGTAGGAAGACTAAATGATTGAGTGGTTCCCTTCAGAACAGGGCCTTTGAGCGCAGAGGTCTATATTTGTAGTGCAGATGGATCCTGGGCCACATTCTATTTCATTTACCTGGATGTTATTCAACCATGCAGGCTTACCATTGATACCAAGAAATGCCTCTACTTGTCCTTAAGGACCTTAGCTTAATATTGACAAAGTCCCTACTATGTGCAGACACTCTATTGGGAGTGAGAGGATGATGGACTGAATCAGAACCTGTCAGTGTGTGTCTTTTAATATAACATAGACTATTGCTGATGAGCTCAGCTGCACGCATGGCTTACGGGGTCATTCTCATCTTTTCACAAGATCTGAAATGCTTACTCTCTCAACACCTCTTAACATTTGTCTGTTGAACCATGCATACCTCAGAGATGAAGGAAAAGAACCAATGTCATCTTAACATGTTCCTGATGCTATAAGAGATTTCTAGAATGCCATCTCTTATTAATATTACTGCAAGGTGGGTATTATTATGCCCATTTCACAGATACAGGGTAGCAGAGTGAAGTAACTTAAAGTCACGTAGCGGGTAAGTTATCAATATTTAAACACCCTTATGTCATTATAATATTCTTTTTTCCATTAAATGAAGCTCTCTTCCTGCAGAGAACAGTTGAAGACTGAAAGATGGTAAATGCTAGAAGGCAATAGAAAGAACTGTTGCAGCCATCACTCCTTTTGCTGATGAAGTCATTGAAAGACATGCTCAAAAATATTTGCTGAATGAACAAAGTCATGAGTGAATCAATTCACGAGTGAATTAAAGAAAACCAATATTTAAACTTGAGAAGACATCACCTTTTCTTGATCCTCAGTCTGGAGAGATTTCCAGATCATGAAAATCCCAAAAACAAATGATTTATTTTACTTCAATAGTAATTATGATGATGATGATGTAATTGTCACATGCCATGTGACCACCACTATACTTTCTATGGGCCCAGCACTGTACCAATCACTTTATACAAAGCACTCGATTTGATCTTTACTATAATCTTTCTATTCCCTTGTTGGCTCAGATGGTAAAGAATCTGCCTGCAATGCAGGAGCCTCAGGTTTGATCCCTGGGTTGGGAAGATCCCTTGAAGGAAATGGCAATCCACTCCAGTATTCTTGCCTAGAGAATTCCACAAACAGAGGAGCCTGGTGGGCTATAGTCCATGGGGTCGAAAAGAGTCTGACACGACTAAGTGACTACACTTTCACTTTCATAATCTTTCTAGATTAAAAAAAGTCAGGTTCACATGGGGTTAATTAGCCCAGTAGCCCAGCTAGTTAAGTGGCAGAGAGGAGAATCAAGCCCAGGACTTGGATTCTGAAGCCAAAGCTCTTCCTGCTGCATTGCCACTCAAAATTGCAGCTTTCCTAGTGGCCCCCAAGGCCACTAGGGTTCTCCCCTCTAAGGCACTTGAACACTATAGAGAATGCTACGGAGGTCCCCTTGCACACACCCCTTGACACCCATGAGGTCACCTGCAGATAGTTTCCAAACATCTAATAGCTTTGTGGGTCTCTTGGCCTGTGACATTTTCTGGCTTCCTGACTGCTTGACCAGATCACAGGGCGAGCAGGAATGCAGAGGATGGATGTCCAAGAGGAACCCTCAAACAGTGAGGGATGGGAATTGGTGAACAATACCCCAGCTTCCTCGCCCCTCTGACAGAATATTCAGAAACACGCTGTTCCCTCTGCAGAGTCTACTGTGAGACCAAGCCCCGTCTCCAACAGAAGTACCCTCCTCACTAACACACCCTTGATTGGTCTCATGTCCTCCCCCTTTAGAGAACTTTCTTGACTCATCTCTCAAACCTGCTTATATCAAAATATTATCATCAGGGTCTACTTTTGGAAAAATCCAAAGTAAGAAAGGAACCACCTTTTCAATATCCAGGTGTTAGGGAACTCAACCATGGTGACAACAGCCTAAGAATCAAAAACGGCTTGCAACTGAGTATCTTCTTTCATGGAAGAAAGATGTTCCTTTCTCCCTTTTGCTTCTCCAAGAGGGAAGACTGGCCTGTAAAGAGTTGACATGCAGTGGATCTCACCCCTTTGAAAGGGTGAATGGATTTTTTCAGAGTCACATCTAGCAGTGGCTTCTGCTGACTTGGAGGTTCCCCAGAGAGTTCTGGCAAGTTTACCCACTTGCCTCTGTTCCTGGCGATAAACAGAGGCTGTGGATTTCAAGGTCAATGTAGGCAGTGCTGCAGTGCTCTTGAAGCCCTGATGTGGGGAGTGAAAGATTGGAAAGATTGGATCATTTGAAAGATCCAAGCATGAACCCAACTATGCCGCCCTCCAGAACGTGCAGAGAAAACTCTTTATGCTAGTTGAGGGGTAGAAGATAGAGAACAGCAGCACAAAGCAGAAAGAATGATGAGCAGGGAGTTGATATATCAGGGTTGAAATGCTAACTCTACCATTACTCTTTTAGTCAAGCCATAATTATTAAGTGCCTGCCATAGGCAGGCTGGAGTGATATTCAAAATATTTAGCTGTTATTATCCGAGGGCTGTGCCAAAAGTTACTCCTTTAATCACTGGACTATGGGGTGGTCTGAAAGGTCCAGGGGAGGAGATATGGCTAATATATTTTGGGGGAACATGGGAGGTTTAGGGCAGTAGTTAATTACCACTGGATACAGAAACATTTCAATGTTTTCACCACTGTCCTATTCCTATCACTGAATATACGCCTAGTATCTGGCACTATTGGAGGAGCTGGAGAAGAACAGTGAAACTAAGCAGACTTCATCTTTATTGTCTGAAGAAATAGACTGTGCTCATCACACTGATAAGCAGAGGATTATAAACTGGGATAAATGTTCTAAAGGAAAGAAGCTTTGCTATGAAAGCGTCAAGCATCAGGGGCTCACCCAGTGTTGGGGGTCAGAGAAGATTTCCCTGAAGAAGGGCACGCCCCCAAATCCTGAAGGACATCAAATGAGGAGTGGAACAAGAACTTTCCAGAGAGATAACAGCATTCTTGGAAAAGCTGTGTGACAGAAGGGAACATGGTATATTTGAAAGATGGAAAGAGGGTTAGTCAGTGTGGCTTGAACAGGAGAGTTGGCATGGGGTATGGTTCAGGGACACCCCTGGGGGCCAAGCCAAGCAGGTTTTGTAGCTGTCAAGATTTGGGGTTTTTCTCTAGGGCCGCTGAAGGATTTATATGGGGGGTAAATGTGTTCAAATTCTGAGTTTTGAAATGATCACTTTAGCTGTGGTCTTGAGAGTGACTGGGACCAGGGGTCAAGGGCGGATGCTTGAGAAGAGTTAGGGATTGAGCAAATGGTAGTGACAACCTGCTTTAGGCTAGAGGCAGGGGAGTGGAAAGGGCGCTGGAGATGACAGGCTGGGGACCGATTGGATCAGGTGGGGGGATGGGTAGTGACAGGGCATCTTGGGGGTGTTTCCTTGGTTTCTGGTTCCTTTATCTGGAGGGACTGAGGGTGGTGCCTTCACTGGGATTGAAACGTGGAGTAGGATGAGCTCTGTGGCCCTGGGGGATCTCATCGGCTGTCAGGGCTCAGTTTCCTTGCTCGTGTGAAACGGGGTGGACCAAATGATCTCAAGTGCCATTGTCCAATGCCCCATGGCTGACACCCACAGACCAGGACAAGCTAACCTGCAGTAAAGCTATGGTCCTCTTCAAAAGGGACTCCTGAGCTGCGGTTTCTAGGTCACGGTTACCTAAAATAATAAAATATAAAAACCTCCAGGTCTCCCTGTCCTGCCTCATCCCCAGAGCCAGACATATTAGAGATAGGATTCTTCAGTGATGCTCTTTCATTTTTTTTCCTGCAGTGAACCCCACCTACCGCAGGGCAAAGGAGCGGAATTACACAGCTTGACATGAGCTGATGACGTAACCTCACAGAGTGGCTCACCCTCTCTTGTTCTCAGAGCTCTTTTTTTTTCCCTAAGATTTTTTTTTTTTTGATGTGGACCATTTTTTTTTTAAAGTCGTTATTGGAATTGTTACAGTATTTCTTCTCTTTTATGTTTTGTTTCTTTGGCCGAGAGGCATTTGGGATCTTAGCTCTCTGACCAGGGATGGGATCCATATCCCCCGCCTTGTGAGGCAAAGTCTTAACTCCTGGACCGCCAGGGAAGTCCCCATGGTTCTCAGAGTTCTTGAATATAAAAAGAGAGTGTTGGATCTGGTGAAACCCGAGGTCCTTTTCTTGCTTGTGTTCTATATTTCTTTCACCTTGTTATCCCAGAAGAGTGCTCACTTGAACCTCCTAGTGAGTTTATAAACTTCTAAGAAGGGCTGGACCATTTTGCCAGGCAGGCTGGGAATCTCCCAGGAAGCTTTGCTGCCTGAGAGGGGATGCCTGCATCTGGTCTGGGTCAGAGATCTTGTTTGTTCGAGGCTATCCAGGGAGCTATATGCCCCAGATTTGTAGAGGGAACACCTGCTATTGGTTCTTTGAGGATCTGAGAATGTGAAAGGGAGGGCAGAGTCAGGAATGGACTCCCAGGAACCCAGGTATCCTTTGCCTTCACCAGGGGAGGAACATTGTTATCAAAGCCTTGGCTCCTTACCAGTGCCTCAGAAGAAGGCTCTGGGATGCGCTGTTGCAGTGCCTTGGAGTGGGCTGGGGGGGGGCTTTCCCCTTCTTCCTTTTATATTATTTAGTGTACAAATCCATTAGCATTACTTTTTCTTGAGCATCCAAGATGCTACAGCCCATCACTCAAATCATTCATATGGCATTTCAGCCTGTCTTTGGAGGACAATTGTGTCTTTAGTCAAAGACCTCTTGACAGGAGAAAATGGGGACCCTGGATGGAATAATGCGGCCAAGTGCTTGCCGCACACCTGCAGAATGCGACTGCGCCATTACGACCCAAATTGTTTTGCTGAAAGATTTCTCTTGGTTACATCTCTTTATGCCCCAGCATTTAACCTTGGGACTCGGTAGAATCAGGCCCCTCTGCTCATCTTACCGTAGCGGTTCCTTCCTGAGCAGCCTTCATTTTGTGTAATTATGTCAGTACAGTCAGCATCACGCACACATTTCCTGAGTGGCCTGGTTGGACAAGACGGCTGCTTCAGATTTCCTCTGCTCCAGGAACTTGCTTCAAGTCATTTACCGATACTAAAATTTTTTATTTCTTCAGTAGCTGCATTCCCTAAATGAAAGAGATTTCAAATGAAAAGTCCTTATGCACCTAAAAACCTAGCAAACTAGAAGGCGTTAAAATTGACCATGGGGGCTTCCCTGGTGGTCCAGTGGTTCAGAATCTTCCTGCCAATGCAAGGGACATGGGTTCTATCCCTGGTCAGGGAAGATTGCCCATGGCACAAGGCAACTAAGCATTTAAAAAATTGTGGGCCATGACCACTCAGCCCATGCTCTAGGACCCACGAACCACAACTACTGAGGCTAAGTGCTGCAACTACTGAACCCTGTGCATCTAGAGCCTGTGCTCGGCAACAAGAGAAACCACCACAGTGAGAAGTCTTCACACCTCAGAGAGTAGGACCTGTTCTCTGCACCTAGAGAAAGCCTGTGTGCAGCAGCAAAGACCCAGTACAGCTAAAAACAAATAAATAAGCAAATAAAGAAATACAGGTAAATGTATATATAAAAATTGACTCTGATGTTATTGCAGAGTGCACATGTCAGTAAAAGTGACAGAGAGAGGTCAGAAAAAGTTGAAGATGCCGACATGGTGATGATGCCTTGGTGCTTTTCAGCCTGAGAAAAGTGAAAGTGAAGTTGCTCAGTCGTGTCTGACTCTTTGCAACCCCATGGACTGCAGCGTGCCAGGCTCCTCCATCCATGGGATTTTCCAGGCAAGACTACTGGAGTGGGTTGCCATTTCCTTGGTTTAAAACAATTTTTTTAAACTATGGAAGCTCCCAAGCACAAAAAAAGAGACATAACATTGCCGGTGGGAATGTAAAATGATACAGCTGCTTTAGGAAATAATTTGTAATTTTTAAAATGATTAAACAGAGTTACCATATGACCCAACAATTCCTCTTCTAGGTATATACCCAAGAGACATGAAAGCGCATTACCACACAAAAACATGTACTTGCACGTGCATAGCAGCGCTATTCACAATAGCCCTAAAGTAGAAACAACCTAAATGCTAATCAGAATATGATTAGATAAATAAAATGTGGTCTATCCATACAAAGGAATGCTACCGAGCCCTAAGAAGGAATGCAACATGGATAAACCAGCCATAAACACAATATTATAAGGTTCCAGTTATGTGAAATACGCAGAATAGGCAAATCTATAGACAAGAAGTAGTATTAGTGGTTGCCTTGAGATAAGAGTGGGAATAAGGTGGAACTGAGGGGTTATGGGTAGGAGTGAAAGGTTTCTTCACCAGTTCAGTTAAGTTCAGTTGCTCAGTCGTGTCCAACTCTGTGACCCCATGGACTGCCAACCATCTCATCCTCTGTCATCCCCTTCTCCTCCTGCCTTCAATCTTCCCCAGCATCAGGATCCTTTCCAATGAGTCAGTTCTTTGCATCAGGTGGCCAAAGTATTGGAGCTTAAGCTTCAACATTAGTCTTTCCAATGAATATTCAGGGTTGATTTCCTTTAAGATTAACTGGTTTGATCTCCTTGTAGTCCAAGGAACTCTTAAGAATCTTCTCCAACACCATAGTTCCACTAATGAAAATATTTTAAGATAGATTGTGGTGATGGAGGCACAGTTCTGGATATACGAAAGTCATTAAATTATGCACTTTAAATGGGTGAATTGTATAGTACGTAGTTGTATCAGTTCAGTTAGTTCAGTCCCTCAGTTGTGACCAACTCTTTGTGACCCCATGGATTGCAGCACTCCAGGCCTCCCTGTCCATCACCAGCTCTTGGAGATTACTCAAACCCATGTCCATTGAGTCAGTGATGCCATCCAACCATCTCATCCTCTGTCGTCCCCTTCTCCTCCTGCCTTCAATCTTTCCCAGCAACAGGGTCTTTTCAAATGAGTCAGTTCTTCGCATCAGGTGGCCAAAGTTGTATAGTATGTAAATTATACTTCAATAAAATTTTTAAAAAAGAAAGAAAAAAATAGACTAGTATAGCAAAGCATGGGTACCACCTCCCAACTTCAGCAGTTAACAACTTAGAGCCAATCTTGTGCAATCCTGCATTCTCACCCTTTGCCTCTCAAACATTAATAACATTTCATCTGTAATATCATGTCATTAATATCATTAAAGTGCCCTTAAAGCATGGGGCACTTAAAGATATATAAAAGCAAAATCATCATCACATCTGAAAATTTAACAGTAATTTCTTAATGCCATCAAATAGCCAATATTCAGGTTTCTAAAAAGTGAGAGGGAAAGTATTAGTCACTCAGTCGTGTCTGACTCTTTGTGACCCCATGGACTGTAACCCACCAGGCTCCTCTGTCTGTGGAATTCTCTAGGCAAGAATACTGGAGTGGGTAGCCATTCATTTTTCCAGGAGATCTTCCCAACCCAGGGATTGAACCTAAGTCTCCTACATTGCAGGCAGATTTTTACTGTCTGAGTCACCCGGGAAGACTTGTCTTATATATATATATTTTACAGTTGTTCATGATTCAGATTAAGTCTAAACATTGCAAATAATTGAAATGTTTTTAAGTGTATTTAATCTATAAGCTCTCCCTCCCCCCCACCCCCATCTGTCATTTTGTCCCCTTGAAAGTCATCTATGTAAGAAATCCAAGTTTTTGTCCCACAGAGCTTCCCACAGTCTGGACTTTGCTCATTGCACTTCTGTGGTGTAGTTTAAGGTGTTCTTCAGTCCTCTGGGGCTACTTGTGAATTGACAGCTCCATCTGGGGCCTTGCTCACATTCCTAGGTGTGTTGAGTTCCTCTACCAAGAGGCACGGGTTTTAAATGCTATAATAAAGGGTTAGAAATGGACTGAGCCTCATCAAATACTTCCGTGTCTGATCTACCTTCAGAGCTGTGGATCATGGCCAATGATCCACAGCCAATGTTCTGTTTGTAGATCGATTTTTAATGTGTTCTTCTCTCTCAGAGTTTCACCTGTCATGCTGGGTCAAGGAGATGGCTACGGATGTGGTTGGGTGCATGGTGGTAGATGGTCCTCTTCCTGGTGCTTGGAGAGCTAGAGAGATGGAAAATGTGCTCTCACGAGACCTAGTCGGGGATTTTTGCCAGTTTCCCTGGGAAACTGTACTTTGGCAATGAACTGAGGTGAAAGAAGACATTTTCTTGTATTGGGGGCCAGCATCTGAAATTCCTTATATTTAGGGAATTTTCTATTCTCCGAGTCGTGGAGGGGAGTAGGCGTGGGAAAGGGCGGTGCCCACTTTCTCTCCTTGTGGCAGCTAAGTATTGAGCACATGACCTGGTTTTAGTCAATCAGACTCATCTGTCTGGGGACAATCCATTGGCAACTGTAGGGTGCTGTGATCAAGTAACAGCTACTGCCTCGCCCTCCTCTCCATCTCCTGAGAAGCCATTTTCCCCTCAAGCTACCACCTGGCTCAGAGCTGCTTCTGTTTCAGGGGACTCAAGTCTGGCACAGGCCATGCTCTGCTGCTGCTAAGTCGCTTCGGTCGTGTCCGACTCTGTGCGACCCCGTAGACGGCAGCCCACCAGGTTCTGCCGTCCCTGGGATTCTCCAGGCAAGAACACTGGAGTGGGTTGCCATTGCCTTCTCCAATGCACGAAAATGAAAAGTGAAAGTGAAGTTGCTCAGTCGTGTCCGACTTTTCGCGACCCCATGGACTGCAGCCTACCAGGCTCCTCTGTCTATGGGGTTTTCCAGGCAAGAGTTCTGGAGTGGGGTGCCATTGCCTTCTCCGGCACAGGCCATAGAGATACCAAAATTTTATGGTGAGCCAGACAGAGCTGGGACGAGGCCCTTGCTCACCTTCTTATTTAGTTTGACTTTTATCCTACAAACCATGGGAAGCCACTGGAAGGTTTGAAGTGGGAGCGAGATTTTGCCATCAAGTCTGTATTTTAAGAATGTCACTGCAGGGCTTCCCTGGTGGCTCAGTGATAAAGAATCCACCTGCCAATGCAGGAGACATGGGTTTGATTCCTGATCTGGGAAGATCCCACATGCCATGGAGCAACTAAGCCTGTCCATCACAACTACTGAGCCTGTGCTCTAGAGCCCAGGAATAGCAACGAGTGAGCCCATTCACCCTAAACCCCATGCTCTGCAACAAGAGAAGCCACCACAAACAGAAGCCGTTGCACCACGACCAGGGAAAATCTCCTGCAGCAACAAAGGCCCAGCACAGGCAAAAAAATATATAAATAAATTTATTTTAAGAAAAGAAGAAGAACATCATTATTTCTGCTGGAGAGGGGGTGCACAGAGCAGAAAAGCCAAGGCAGTCATCTTAGTGAGCAGGGCAGTTGCCTGGACCCTGTTGGCAGCTCTTGCCTCTCCCATAGGCCTTCCACAGCCTCCTCTAGACTCCTAGCTTCCCCTGCACCTCCATGTCAATCAGTGATGGATGCCCTAACCCAGAAGATGCCCTAACCCACCTTGACCAGATGTTGGGGGAGATTTGAAGGATGGGGTTCACATTGTCTTGGTAATGCAGGCACAAACAAAGAACATCTGGCAAAATATTAAACCCTCAGAGTCCTAAGGTCTCCACTGTACTGTTTTGAGTGTCATTGAACCTGATCGCCAGGCGAGGCTGGGCTCTCTCCCATGCCGCACCCCAACAATCAGCCGTGGAGTGGGAACATTTGGTGACAGGAGCCCCAGTTTCTCCCCAGACCATCCATCTCCTTTTGGGGAAATTCACATGGATTTTCTCCTTTCTTTGCTCCTCTTCTGTGCCGTTCCCACTCTACAGCACTAACCTTTACCTGGATGCATGTATGGGTCTGGGGGTGAAGTCTTTTTAGAGGTGATAGGGTGAGAATTCATCTCACTCTGGGATCCCCAGGCCATGGGATTGAGGGAAGCAAGCTCCAGGGTTGAGGGAAAATTAGTCATAGTCCTGTCTGGCCAAAGGGACATCACTTACCATGTATGCCTGTGCTCTATTTCATCCAACTTCTTGCAACTCCATGGACTGTAGCCCTCCAGGCTCCTCTGTCCATGGGATTTTCCAGGCAAGATTGCTGGAGTGGGTTGCCATTTCCTTCACCAGGGTATCTCCCCCACCCAGGGATTGAACCCGTGCCTCCTGTGGTTCCTGCATTGGCAGGCAGATACTTTACTGCTGAGACACCAAGGAAGGCCAAAGGGACGTCAAGGGGCACTGTAATTGCCTTCCAAATGGCCCCTCCTGAGGAGTTCAACCTCCCTCTTCCTGGAGAAGGTACTGACCGGAGTGAATCTGAAAGAGAGGAGGGTGGCTGAATTTGACCTTGAGCTGAAGATCCCCACAGGAAGCCATCAGCCCGTCAAATCACCTTCCTGTTTGGCTCAGGCTTTGATCTCTCCTGAAATCCAGGTCAAAGCCAGGCCTCGGGCATCTTTCCCAGAAAGCTGTGGCCAGTGCACCTTTGCCCACATCCCCTAGGCCTCTGGACAGCATCGGGGACCCCACGTTCCTGCAGCGTTGTGGGGAGCTGCCCGCTGGCACTTGGGCCGAGCAATTAAGAAACCGCATCTTTCTCCTCCTGGCTTCCCTAATTGTTATTTTTGTCCCTGCTTTCAAACCATCCCGGGTTTTCATTTCATCTCGCCCCAGCCCGGTGTGCCCGGCAGAAAGAGCCAGCTTGCTCAGTGGGGGGCAATTTTCCTAGCGTGTCCGGCGACAATTCCAACACGACTGCTTTGTACATATAATTATAAAACCAGGGGCCACCAAAGTGCACCTATAGAGCAGAGTCTTCACTGTTCCCGTTACTGTTTTAATTATTAAGCCTTAAAGCAAAAACGAGGTTTCAAAGAAAACTTTCTGTTCAGTCCTCAATAGAGTTAAAGGAGGAACATTTTAAGCTGATGAGCTGACACTTGTAGAAGCAAATATATTAAATAAATCATGATTCGTTTTGGGGGCAAAGTCTGACTTACATCAACTCTGGAAAAAATGGATCTTAATGAGTGACAGTTGGGTGTTTTCTGTCACTTCCTGAGGTAATGGCCGCAAGCTGACATTGCTCAGTGGGTGTCTCATACTTCTGAACAAAAGTTTTTTGGAGTGAGATAGACAAGGTAGAAATCCCAAGGTGACTGGGAGGAATGTCTAATGAGTGGAAAGACATATTTACTGGCAGTCTGTATGTAAGCCGTGACAGTTGACAGGACTTGATTGTAACAAATATAGTTGATGAAGAAAAGGCTGACAGACCGAGAGAGCCGGGGCCGTGGTGGGGGGAGAGCGAGTCAAAAGCCGTGCCTTGGCTGAACCCTGTTAATGGTAAGTTGGATACAAAGCTCAGAGTCATGAAAGAGAGCTGGGATCTTGCACTGATGTCTGAACACAGAAATGTGTCAGGCTTGCAGGAGCTGGTAATAGGTTCAGATGTGTTGACCTTTTTGCCCATAACTTAAGAAGCTGGGATTTCTGGTAGCATCTGGGGCCAGAACATAACCCCAGCGCTAGGGATGGATGGAAACTCTGTGACTTTGGGGCCCAATATGCCCACGTCTCAGCTTAGGTGGGGTTTGGGGGCATAATTTACGGATGCCTCACCTGGGCAGCTACCGTGACCAAGAGCCACTGGGCTCTGGCCGTTTGCCCCAGTGGGCACCAGTGAGGATCCCATGGGAGTGGGAGAGAGCTCAAGCCATCAAACATTGTGCAATCACTGTGGGCCCCTTACTCCCTTCATTTTGCTGTTCCCACCCCTCTTCTGCTCAATTTCTCCTCTGCACCCCCACCTCCGCCTCTCCCCGGCACAAAAGGAGTGATTGGCCTCGAAAAGGCAGAGCTGACTGGCATATTAAATGATGACACTTTGTAACTGACTGGTCAGGGCTTCAACAATCGGCTTGCCAATGAGCTCTGCACTTCTTCCCCCAGGCAAATGTCACACTGAAACTAAACAGGATCTTTTTTCATCCTACATGCTGTTTTCTATGCCACATATTATTTTAGAGTTGAAAATAGGCTAACTCTTTAAAATGCACAGAGCCTGCTGTACTTTCATCGTGGGCTCATTTTGGAGGAGAAGAGGCTGACTGGGGAAGGACGGGAGGAGTGGGTAGAGTGTGTTGAGTGGGGATAAGCGTTTGGGCAACATCTTGACCTTGACTTTTTTATTGAACGGATGAATAAGTGAAGGTAAAAGAAAGTTTTAAAGACTGAAAAGTGGATGGAGGTGATTAGAGCAAAAGAGACTAATGAGCCATGAACCTCCTACCTCAAGAGAGGAAGTTGAATTGTTGTGATCGTCATTTTTCTTGTTTTGATTGACCAGGGCATGGACTGCTTACCTTCATGTTGATTCTATATTTGTGCTGTGATTTGGGAAATGGAGTCCATGCCTGTGGAGTCCTCAGATTCAAGTAAAGTGTCAGATGCCTGACTTATATCGGCCCAATTAAATGGAAACTTCTAATAATTTTGGCTAACGTGACCCGCTTTCTCCAGATTGAATCTTGTTAACTTGATTCACTGCCTTGAGAGGAGAGCTTGGGTAAGACCAAGTTGAATGGAGTCCTTCTCATGCTGTGAGATGGGACCTGGCTCTGTCAGCTACATGCATCGACTTCAGTTTGAGTTAGGACTTTCTGTATGGACTAATGACTCCTGAAAATGTCCCCTACTTGGCTCAGTCAAGAGAGATGGGGAATTGTGAATCACCCAAAAGTAAGGACTTCTTATCAATGGGAAAGCAATTTTTAGAGTAAGATTTGGGGAATAAAGGGGAGGTGGAAGATGGAGTGAAGAGAGATTTGTAGCTCAGGAAAGAGGATCTGATTTGAGATGAGCAGTTACATTTTAGGGAGAAATGAGACACAACTGTTCCTCTTCTCTACACCAGAGGCAAAGGTCTATCGTTATTTATTTTCACTTTTTCTTGGGCAAGTTACTTTTTCTTTCTGAGCTTCAGCATCCTCTTCTGTAGAAAAGCCATTAGTCTAGATAAACTTGGATGACTCTTTCTACCCCCAGTTTTTTGAATTTCATGACCCTCCAAAGCAGATTTCAGGGTTTCTGCCAGAAGGATATTTTACTTGCATTAGTAACATGCTCACGGCCAGCTAATCAGCCTGGGGCTCCAAAACCTTGAAGCCAGACTCAAAAGAATTTAGGGATGAGCAACCCACAATATCTACCCAAAGCTGAGACTTCCTGGTTTTGGCTCCCCACAGCTAATATCCATCCATAGATGCACTTCCAATGCTGATGGCTGGTGCATGGCAGGTCTGGGATGCTTGTAGTGAAAAGCACCTGAGGGGTGGTCTCCAGGAATGGGAGGGACCCACTTTTGTCCGGTAGTGGATACCACAACTATATTCACCTAAGAGGCAGAGGGGAGGGTCAGTACACCTGTATTTAGTCCTACCTTTCCTACAAAGGGAAGGGAAAAACTTTTCTCAGGTCTTCTCTGGCTCAGTGATTTTTCTCTTTTCTCCAAGAAGAGTTTTCACATGCTGGTCCCACCTGCCAAACCCACTACACCGTGTCCCAGTGCTGGGGTAGAGCAGGCCCTGCCGACATGGAGGGGCTCGGGTTCTGGCCTCTCCTTGGCTGATAATTAGCTGTGAGGGGAGGTCTCGGAGATTTCCATGAGTCTTAGTTTGCCGTGGGTCAAATGAGGGAAATGGACAAAAACATTATATATTTTTAATTGGGGTATAGTTACCTTACAACGTTGTACAATGAAGCAAATCAACTATATCATATATAAAATAAATAAATAAATAAATAAATATAGATACACATTTATCCCCTCCTTCTTTGACACCTCCCCCCATCTAAATCATCACAGAGCCCTGAACCGAGATCTCTGTGCTATATAGCAGCTTCCCACTGGCTATCTGTTTTACAAATGGCAGTGCTCACACGTCAGTCCCAATCTCCCAGCTCATCCCACGTCCCTCTCCGATGTCCACATGTCTATTCTCTACCTCTGTATCTCTGTACTTGCTTACTTTTAATAATGTTCTTTAAAGAGTGACTTTCCCTTAAAAAAAAAAAAAAGAGTGACTTTCCACCCTCAAATAGAACCCTCTCTAAAACACATATGTCTGTATACATACATATATATGTGTCTATATATATACATATACATACATGTACATATACACATACATGTATGTGTGTGTGTATATGTACGTATATGATATGCACACACATACATGTCAGACAAAACTGTAGAGCTCCGACCAAAGTGCAGGAGGTGCCCTGTTAACCTCCTTGGTCCCCAGCAGCTGCTCCAAGGCATCTCTCCAGGGCCCCCCAGCTCACGGAGAGGGGGAACGTGATGTATCTGGATGGCAGTCAAGGTCCCTCAGGCTCACTCCTGGGTCACACATGACTTCCCCTTACCAGCTGCCCTGGCTCATTCTGAGGGGAGGAGAGGGCCCCTCTTACTGAACCCACAGGATCAGTGGTGAGAACCATCTTTTTCTCCTGGGTGTTGAGGAGTCTATAACGTGCCACAGTGCGTTCTGGTTCTTTGGTTGTTGGCTGAGGAGGGAACAGGATTTCTGCTTTAATCCCGTATCAGCGTAGTCTAGCCATTCTGGATGCACGAGGTTGTCCCCTCAGCTCGTGATGTGTGAAGCAGGCACCTGCTGAATTAACCCTTTGCTCTCCAAGACTATATCTTCTCCAGGGAGAGTGGATGGAGGGCAAGAGCAGGCCTGTGAGGCCGCACCTGGGGCCTCTGGTCTTCTGAACACCCTCCACCCTGGGGAACATCATCCCTTGATCTGGAAAGCAGAGAGGTTGCCACCAGCACAGTTCATCCAGGGTGACATGGAGGAAACACAAGAAGTTGAAGGAATTTGGGATATCGATGCCCTCCTCTATGCAGACAATCTGAATTCTCTTTAGAAGCCTCAGTAGCTGTGATTATGGGAGCAAGGCAGCTCTGAAACTGAGGTGTCATGCAGCTCCTTCCACCCTGATCAGTGTGACTCTGACCAGCGGCTTCCCTAGTGTCTCTGCTGGTAAAGAATCCATCTGCAATGCATGAGACCTGCGTTGGATCTCTGGGTTGGGAAGATCCCCTGGAGAAGGAAACAGTTACCTACGCCAGTATTCTGGCCTGGAGAATTCCATGGGCTGTATTTTCAATTTAATCATAACACTAAGAGCTAAACCTTACCGAATACTTAATGAGGAGCCATGCCTTGTGCCAAGCACTTTGCAAGGTTTATCTCATTTAATACTCATAGCAACCCTATGAGGTGCATTTCTTATCATCCTTGACTTATACATGAGGAAACTAAGACCCAAGAAGGCCAAGAAAAATTGTCACACAAATACTAAAGGGTGGGGCCAGCCTGGGTTTCTGCAACCCCCTGGTAATCCCATTTCCGGTCCTTTCTCAACTGCTATGTCTTTGGCACAAATACAGGTCAAGAAGATGGATTCTAATTGATTCCTGTCCTACTCAGACACTTGTTAGCTGGATACAATTCCTGCCATGTGAAATTGTTGCAAGAACATGTGAGACGAGGAAAGTGCATGTACAGTGCTCGGCAGCCATCCCGTAACAAGAATGGCTGCTGACTGTGTGTCAGGCCTGTCTCAACTATCCTGTGTACATCATTTCATTGAAAACTCACAATGGTTCTATGAATTATTTTGTCCTCTTTTTTCTGGATGAGAAAAATGAAGCACAGAGAGGCTAGGGAATTTCCCTGAGGTCACAAAGCCAGCAGCAGAAACAGATGTGAAATTGAGCAGCCTGACTGCAGAGCCTGCCTCCAACCACTATTATGTTCTCCTTTTATGTTATGTAATTATCTCAACACACATTTATGTAATATTTATTATGTGTCTAGCACTCTCCTGAGCACTGAAGCTACAATGGTGAGCTGAAAATCAGATGTGGTTTCTACCCTCTTGGAAATTATATTCCAGATGGGAATAATCAAATGCATTCAAAGGGCTGGCTTGCCCTCATGCCACGGGGGTGTACTATCCTTTGTTGGGACTTCCCAGGTGGCGCTAGTGGTAAAGAACCTGCTTGCCAGTGCAAGAGAAGTAAGAAACATGGGTTTGATCCCTGCGTCAGGAAGATGCCCTGAAGGAGGGCATGGCAACCCACTCCAGTATTCTTGCCTGGAGAATTCCATGGACAGAGGAGCCTGGCAGGCTACAGTCCATGCGGTCTCAAAGAGTTGGACATAACTGAAGTGACTTAGCATGTAGTACATATAATAAATGCAGAATTGCAACCATTGAAAGAGTTATGGAAGAAAGAGCATGGTGTTCTAAGAGCCTATTAAAGGGGACTTGACCCAACTGGGGAGAACAGGGAGGACTTCCTGGAGGAAGTGACAATTTAGCTGAGATCCAAGGGATGAGTAGGAGTGAGGTAAGTAGAGGGTGGTGTCAACAGTGGGGATTGGGTGTGCAGAAGCATTTCATGTAGAGGGAATAACAGGCACAAAGTCTCCTGGTACAAGGAAGCATGGGAAGGCGTGTGAAGCATAGTGGAAGGCTATGCGATTTTCAAGGCCCTGTGTAAAACAAAAATATGGATCCCTTGTTTAAAAATTAAGAATTGCAAAAATCTCAAGAATAGGATATGGGACCCAATGTGGCTGCAGGTGTCACAGGTCGATGAAACCAGTCCTGGCTGGACAGAGCAACCTGGGGAGGCAATCAAGGCAGATCATAGAGCCCTCAAGGCCAAGTTCAGGATTTTGCCTTGCTGGATCTGTTTCTGCAGGGTCACTCTGCTAGGTAGAGAATCATTTGGAGGGGAGCCAGATGGGTGGCTCTTAGCAAGGGGTAAGGGGCCAGGCAACCTGGGGAGGCCTGAAGGCTTCAGAGCTGAGGCGGGTGCTCCACCTCCCCAGACCTGTCCTGGTTTCTTTTCCGAGGGAAAGAGAGAGTGACGCCCACACCCTTGATGACCGGAATGCGTGGGCAGAGATCTAAGCCGTGGAGCTTTTTCATGGTCAATTGTGCGGGCCTCTTACAAAGGCTCTGCGACTTTCCTCCTGACCTCCCAGAGGCTGGTGGATGAGCGTGACTCCCTCCCGTGTCCAAAGCCAGGGGGTGGGGGCCCATTGTGTGTGGGAGTTTTTGAAGAGCTTTTTAAAAGGGAGACCCCAGAGCTGAGGACATTAAGAGCTGAATCCCTGAGCCTCCCCTGCCTTCGGGTTCAATTCAATGAGAAATGGCTGCCCCTGTATATGTATATATATATCTCCAAATAAAGTCACATCAGCCAGAGCTGTCTCTGCTCCGAACCACAGAGAACTTTTCTGAACCCCAAACTCAATGGCTTTCCTCCGACCTGGTGTGTTGTATGCAGACAGGCATTTTTACTGTAACGATTATAATAGCTCAGTTGGTTAGGCAAGCTGAATCCATGCCTGGATTCAGCTTCAAACGCAGGTTTCAGGGGCAAATTAGCACCGACATCAAGTTTTGGATTTTATAAAAAGTGCCAGGTTGGGAGAAGAGAAGCGTAATTGTTCCTGCAGCCGAGGGTGAAGGTTAATACTCCGGGCCTTGGCTGCTATGTCCGGGGCTCCCCTCCACCACACAGCAAACTATAAAGACCGCCAGGCACACTGCAGCTCATTAGATTTTCTGTCTTCACAGAGCTCCCCTGGAACACCCATCCTGCCTTTGACTGCTGAAGTGAAGGACTAGCCATGGATCCCTGGGTGTCGGAGACCCATCTTTCCCTTCCTCATGCTTCTCTCACTCTGAGGGACGCCCCTGCCTCTGCCCAGGGGTCTCTAGATCCAGATGACCAAAGACCCCGGTGTCTCTGGGGAACCCTCAGTTAAGGTTAATTACACAGACGACAAAGCATCGGTGCCTCCTCTCCGGGATGGTTGGCAAACTTGACTAGACTCAAAATGAACCTCTTTGATTCCATCTGCAAAATTAGATCAGATTTGATAAAGTAAAGATGTACCCTTTGAAGTATTCCCTATCAACATAAGTGTTAAGAACACTTGAGTGAAGGAATTTGAGCAGTTTTGAAAGCAGCAGCATAGAAACTTCAATGAGGATTGCAGCTAAGGGCATGCCCAGAAGGCACGGGACTAACGGCATCTCTCCTGCAGGCAATAAGCAATTGCTAAAGATTCCAGACTTCTCAAAGTTCAGAGTTCAACACTCGGAAACTTTGTTGAACTCGTGATAGGCTGGGCTCTGTGGTTTGCATTCTGTTTTCAGAGGTTCTCAGAATCCTGGCTGCTTTTCTGTTTCTGTGCTGCCTCTGCATGATGGCACGGAACAAGGTTGTTGTTGTTGTTTTTTTTTCTCTTTAGCTTCCCCACGGAGGAGGTATGCATTAAACTCTCAGCTGCTTTCCTGGGTATGGTCCCCCCAAAGCTACAGGGCAGAACATCAGTGGGTGAAAAGTGTCTGTTTATCTACATGAAAAGCAAAAGATCTGCATCGAAGCCCAGCTCTGTCACCATCTCACTGTGTGACCTTGATGGAGTCCTTCGGTGTGTCCAAGTCCTAGCTTCTTCCTCCGGCTTCCACTTCAGCTACCAGTTACCAAGTCCCTTCTATGTGCCAATAATACCTGCCTCTCAAGTGAACTGCACCCAAACCCCATGGTTGAGCCCATGCTAGGTGCTGGGGAGAAGATGCTAAATTACTCACTGTGTAGTCCCTCCTGGTCTAGTGGGACACAAAGAGACTTGATCTAGTGCTTTAATAGAAAGTGTCAGGGGTGGCCACAGGAAATCATACCAAGGTCTGTAGAAGCTCATCGTGCGTGTGTGCTAAGTCGCTCAGTCGTGTCTGACTCTTTGCGACCCTATGAACTGTAGCCCACCAGGCTCCTCTGTCTATGGGATTCTCCAGGCAAGGACACTGGGTTGCTATGCCCTCCTCCAGGGGACCTAACCCACCCAGGGATCAAACTGTGGCTCTGCACTGCAAATGGCGTCTTTACCGGTGAGCCACTGGAAGCCCCGTGGGAGCTCAGAGGAGGGAGCCATTCATTCTGCCAGGGGGCATCCAGGGAAAGCTCAGAAGTGAGAGGAGAGGATGAGCTGACGAGCTGGGGAACAGGAAAGCATCTTGCAATCTGTGGGCAGTTAGAAAAGGTAAGCTCTTTTATATTCTGATTTTAGGTAGTACAAAAGAGCATGCAATCTGCATTCTTTTCTCTTGGTTTCAACTGAATTGATGGTAATTTGGGAAAGCTCTAGCTTCAGAAGAACAAAGGGATGCAGTGAGGGTTTAAATCTAATAGTCGCTTTTGAGGGGAAATTAGTTTTTAAAAAATGAAGGTGTGTGGGAGAGGTCAGTGAGACTGAAATGGTGCATCTGGGCAACCTAGATCCTGGGTGCTGTGTCCCTGAGTTCTCACCTGTCTTGAGGTGAGCTGAGGGCCAGATGTTGGCTTATTATGTTGAATAAGTGTAGCAGGAATGGGCATTCTTGCCTTGTTCTTGATCTTGCGGGGAAAGCGTTCAGTCTTTCACCATTAAGTATCATGTTAGTATGTAGGTGTTTTATAGATGCTCTTTATCAAGTTGAGAGGTTTCCCTCTATTTCTAGTTTGCCGAGAAATTTTTATCACAAATGGGTATTGGATTTTGTTAAATGCTTTTTTCTGCATCAGTTGAAATGATCATATGATTTTTATTCTTTAGTCTGTAGATATGGTAGATTACATTGATTTTCAAGTATTGAACCAGCCTTGCATGCCTGGAATAAATCCTGCTTAGTCATGGTATACAATTCTTTTTATAAACTACAGATTGCAATGTGCTAATATTTTGTTGTGGATTTTTGTGTCTAAGTTTATGAGGGATATTTTGACTGTCTTTATCTGGTTTTGGTATCAGGATAATATAACCTTGTAAAATGAGTTAGGAAACATTCTATCTTCTATTTTCTGGAAGAGATTCTGTAAAATTGGTATTAATACACCATTTTACAGGCAGTTCTGATTTTCTTTGGTTAATCTATACCAAACTAAGAGGTACCTTTTGGTTAGTGTGGTAGGGAGGATGGCTTTGTACTGCACTCTGAAACCCGAGGACGATAACCCAGGTTCCTGCCTACTCTAGGAGTTGCTCCAGTCTAACCCACCTTAACAGCAGAGCTTCTTTACCATGCACCCCCTTCATAGTCATCAGCTCTCATCTGTGCTTCGACTTCTTCAGTGCATCTGGTACACTGCTGGATGTGAGGGCATTGTGTGGCATGCACTGTGCAACCAACCAGCTCTACCCCCAGCCCCCAAATCCCTCTCTCTCCTTCCCCCTTTCCTCCTCTCTATTTTGCTTCATCTCAGGTATTGAGTTGAATTTAGCACACTCCTCAGCATGGGGCAAGATATCAGCTTTGGTCCATGCATGGCACTCCCTTCCTTTCCAGTCTTCACCTCCACTCCTCTTCTGCTACTGCTGGTACTCACCTAATGTGTTTGAGGTTGTATCAGTTTCCAATTGCTACTGAAACAAATGACCACACATGGGTGGCTTAAAACACACAAATTTATTATTTTACAGCTCTGGAGGTCAGAATCCCAATGGGTCTCACTAAGCTGGAATCATTTGTTGATAGGGTTGTGTTCCTTTAGGAGGTTTAGGGAAGAATCTTTTCCAGTTTCCAGAAACTGACTTTTCCAGTTTCTAGAAGCCACCTATGTTCTTTGGCGCTCAGCCCCCTTTCATCTTCAAAGCCACAAATGGCTGGCCTAGTCTTTCCCACTTGTAGCTCTTACACTTGCTCTCCTGCTCTCTTTTTCACTTATGAGGGCCCTTGTGATTATTTGGGGACCACCCGGATAATCTAGGATAGCTGCCCATCTCAAGGTCAGATGATTAGCAACTTTAATTCCCTCTTGCCATATAACATACCACATAACATGGTGTATTCACAGGTTACTGATATTTGGATGTGGACAACTTTGAGAGTTGTCATACACATAAGCATGTGCTTAAGTTAGGTATGTGTGTATCACTGCAAAATAATGCAGTGTTATTTTGAATGTGTAAGGATTCTTTATTTAAATGAATGGACTTGGGCTACAGATCTTTCTGATTCTTTAATGTTTACTCCAAAACTATGTTTTCCAGTTCTATCCATGTTGTATATATCGATAGGACATTACCCCTAACTCCTACAATGTATTCTATAATAGACTTCCCCCATAATCTTCATATTCATTTCCAAGTGACAGACATGTAGATTGCTTCCAATTCCCCACTGTTATAGACAATGTGGTCCTGAAACCCCATGCCCATCTCCATACAGACCTGGTTGCATTTTCTTAATTTTCATTAGGCAATGTTAGAGTGCTCCCCATAGTGGTTGCCCCTGTCCACATGCCCACTAGTCTGTTTCCCAAGCACTTTGGGCCATTTTTGGCTTTAGGCTGCCAGTTCTACCATTTCTTACCTGAAAAGCAGAAAGGGGAGGGGAAGCAATATTAACTCATCGCCTACCACATGACCTACTAGATGATGCTGAGTTGGATTGCTTTATGTACTTTATCCCCTTTTGTTCTAGGGTGATCCGATGTGGTTGATATTATTGAAACTGTCCTACACACGAGAAAACTAAGGCTGAGAAAGATTAAGTTCTTAACCCAAGGTCTCATGTTTAGCAAGTGTCTGGTCCAGAATTTCAATCTAAGCTGAGCCAAGAGTCCACTGTCAACGCTCCCATCATGCTCTGGGCATACCTTGCTCTCTATCTTCACAGCAATTCTTAAGATAAATTTTCAGTCTAGGAGAGTGGCTAAGAGCATGGGTTTCAGAGCCACACTGTAGTTCAAACACTGGCTCCATCACTTATTAGCTACATGATTTGGGGTAAAGAGCCTGATTTCCTTAAGTCTCTGTTTTCTCATATGGAGATGGGTTTATGTCTGTTTTTCCATTATGTTTGTAAAGCACTTACCAGTGTGTTTTGCATAAAAAGGGTGCATAAACTGTAGTTATTGCTGGGGTATCATACCTGTGCTGTTACCTCCATCTCAGACTCTGAGCTGCTCACAGGTAAAGAAGCTCATCATTCATCTATGTACCAATATCATGGTAACTAGTACAGTATTTGCCATCAATAGCCATTTGTTGAACTACTCAGCTCCAAAGCTCATTCCAGATAGGGTTGGGGATTTCTACAACTCTTGGTTGAAGGAACTTGGATCTTCAGGATGCTTATCAAGGTAATGGGGGATGAGGGTTCCTGACCTCCATACCTTTAGTGATCTTTCTAGACCTTGCTGCTCCCCTCTTTAAAATATCTGTTGCTCCTGGTCCCCATTGCTCTCTCCTGTCTATTCCATCTTTCAAATCTATCTTCTGCTCCCCTTGGGGGAACCCATGTGTGATTCCCCTCTGTGTTTCCTCCCTTGCTGGTGAGGTGGGGCGCACATTGTCATCAGCATTGCATTTCCTCCTGTGGAGGAAAGGAGCTCTGCACACCTAGAGACTTGCCTGTCAATTAGGCAGTTCTGCACCCGTGTGATTTCCTTGAGCGCTTAATAAAAATTGGGTGATTAGAGAACCTCAGGCAGCACTTTCTTAAATAGTCATTAAACAATCATTACAGATGAAAACAGCTCCAAGCTGCTGCTGAGAGGGAGTGTGTGGCTCCTAACAACATAATCCTTTTTCAAGTCAGAACGAATGTGTAATCAAAGCACAAAAGGAAACAGTTTCAAAGTTCTGAGCCTTCTCAGGCAAAACTGTAATACATCAACCAGCCTACACTGGTGTCCAAAATGTTCAATGAGAATTGACACATGGTGTAGTGTCGAAGAAATTCACACCTCAGCCAGGTTTTATTTTTCCTATCTCTCTTTCTAGGGGTGTCGTCACATTCCCTGGAGTAGGAAATCGTAATCCGCTTCAGTATTTTTGTCTGGAAAACTCCATGGACAGAGAGGAGCCTGGCAGGCTACGGTCCATGGGTCTCGAAGAGTCGGACACGACCGAGATGCTGAACACAGCTCGGCATACTCTTTCAAGTTTGGGCACTGCTGCCTGTCTTAGCGAAGTTGAAGTTGTGATGGAGACGGGTTATACCTTGATATTTGAAGTAAGTCCTCAGGAGGCTTTCTCAAGGCTGCTGCAATTCAAAGGCTAGATCCAACATTTAAAAGCTGTGTGACCTTGGGGAAGGTACCTAATCATTCTGAGCCTCAGTTTTCTGCATTGTTAAAATGCAGATGATAACAGTGCCTGCTGTATGAAAGTTTTGTAAAAATTTATTAAGTGTTGATGAAATTTCTAACCCCTGTTTTTTTGATGTGGGTGCTTCTGGAGTGAAAAGTGGGTCATTTAACTGTGAAGGCTTCCCTGCTCAAAGATAGCAACTCCTTCACACTCCACTAGTTATCAGACTTTAGGGTGCACCATTATCAAAGGGACTTGTTTAAAATGCAGATCCCTGGAGCCTACCAGAAGTTATTCCAATTCTGGTAGCACTGGGGCCCAGAAACCCGTAATTGTAACAAGCAGCCAGGTGATTCTAATGCAGATGATTCAGAGGTTATACTTTAAAAAAGAATGAATTAGTGTTATTTAAAAGACACCACACGGAGAATGGTGGCTCAGACGGTAAAGAATCCGCCTGCAATGCGGGAGACCTGGGTTGGGAAGATCCCCTGGAGGAGGGCATGGCAATCCACTTCAGTATTCTTGCTTGGAGAATCCCCATGGACAGAAAAGCCTCATGGGCTACAGTTCATGGGTTTGCAAAGAGTCGGACATGACTGAGTGACTAAGCACACACACAGGGAGATCTAGGGCGATCGTCATATACATCTTACAGTGAGTAATTCAATCAGATGGCTTTCTTATCAACACCTCTAACCAGTCATTCTCAAGGCAACAGTATTTTTGATAACTTGGAAGGAGAGAGGAGCAATTTTGGTCACTAGACGTACCTGGAGAGGGGACGTTCTCGATGGTCCGTCAGAGATAGCAGGAGTCCAGAAGGGATGATGGTGAATAAAGTTGGAGGCTGTGGGAGACAAAACGTGGCTAAATCTCCAGGATTTGCTCTGCATCAGAGACTACCCTTCATGCTACTGAAAATCTTTTTGAGTCCATTTGGTTGGCAATGGCTTTTTGAGATCAATGAGAACACTCTCTAATTTTGTCTTATGGTGGCTTCAGATGCCATTTAGCAGTGTACTGTGAGGCCATTCATGGGTTCCCTGATGGCTCATTGGTAAAAACAAAAAATTTGCCTGCCAATACAGGAGACTCAGGCTTGATTCCTTGGTCAGGAAGATCCCCTGGAGAAGGAAATGGCAACCAACTTCAGTATTCTTACCATGGACAGAGGAGTCTGGCGGGCTAGTCTTGCTCTATCCCATGGCTAGAGTACATGGGGTTGGAGTTGGATATGACTGAGCGACTAAACAGCAAGTGAGGTGGTTCACCAACAAGCTCTGCCTTGGTGGATCCAGCAAGATGCTCTATAGGAGGCAATTGATGGCAGAGGTGTGGGCAGGGAAAGCCACAGTCCTTTAGGTTTTAGGACGATGTCTGTTCCAAACATTCGATGGGTAGATACATGTATTTTTCTCACAAGTGAAGAAAATGAAGACTTTTCCATTTTCCTTGTAAAATTACACAGTACCAATGCATATGTGATAAAATTAAGTTCATGTCTTGGATGAGTTTAGTTGATTGAGGGTATTGATTAGACCAGATCTGATCCTTGAGAAAAATTTTGAGAGCTGAAATTAGAGCTGAGATGATTAGATTATATTACTATATATGTACAATAACAAGAAAAGTTACTCCATTATCCCTATATTTCATAGCTGAAGGAATTGGTTTCATTTCTTTAAAAATTTTATTTCTAAGTATAAAAGCAATATATAGTCATTGTGGAAAATTTTGAGTAGAGCCTTCAAATATATGGTCTAATCAACACACACACACACGAACATCTTTTTATAAAATTGAAATGATATTGGAAAAGTTATTCTGTAGCCTGACTTCCTTTTTATTTATATTATGAAATTTCTCATTTTAATTTTTAATTCCATATTTTCAGTGACTCTCTTGCAAGGCGTCACTATTTTTAAAAGTGAATTTCTATTATTAGGGTTTAAGTTATTTTCATTTTTTCCTACTATACAGCATTGCTGTCATGAACATTCATAATGTAGATTTTTGTACACATTTCTGATTATTTCCTTGGGGTATAACTCTTAGGATTGCTGAGTCAAAGAGTCTGCTCAATTGTAAGGTCTTTGGTACATATTTGTCAAATTGCCATTCAGGAAGGTCATTGCAATTTTCATTTCTACCGACAGTCTAGGAGAGCACCCATTCCCCAGCTTCCTTGTCACCACCATTATTGATTTCTTTTAAAATACCTTGAACCTCTTTAGACAACTCATATAGTCAACTTATCATTCACCACCCAATCTCCAAATGGTTGTCAGCTATAGTTTGGACGAAATTATGTGTGACGCCAGTTTTCTGAGGTATGGACATGACAGTTTTATGTGGGAGCTACTAATCTTCTTGACCTGGAGGAATAAGCATTTAGAATCATCCTTCCCCCTTCGTGGTGAAGAATTAGGACACATCCACCATCTCCTGATTCCCCTGGGACACTAATCAGATTAAGCCATCCCTAACTGGGGCTGGAAATTCTTTATTTGCAGAGGGGTGAACATGCACGTAGACAGTGCCCAAAATAACCTTTCCATCTTTAAACACAGGGACAGATGTTCAGATGGAGTTTCAAGTAGAGTCAAGGAGAGTCTGACAAGAGTTTTATGGTTTGCCCACCTTCACCAAAGCTCCCCCATTTCCCAAAGTCCAGATTTTGGAATTAGCTTGGAAAAGGGATATTGGTGGTCTCCCATGGTTCCCCGGGGCATCACCAATGCCTCAGCAGTAAAGAATCCACCTGCAATGCAGGAGGCACAAGTTTGATCCCTGGATTGGGAAGATCCCCTGGAGGAGGAAATGGCAACCCACTCTAGTATTCTTGCCTGGAAAATTCCATGGAGAGAAGAGATTGGCAGGCTACAGTCCATGGGGGTCACAAGGAGTCAGACATGACCGAGTATGTACACAGGCATGCATGGTCCCCCTAGAGTGCCCACATGGAAGCTTGCCTACCCTAAATTGATGAGTCTTAGGTACCATGGTGGCACAAGTGGGTTGTGAAAGGAGATTACCACTCAGGAGGACACGCTTCCCCCCCTCGTCCCTAGGAATCAAAGCTGAGTATGGCAGTAAGTGCATGCATCTGCCTGTGGTACAGAAAGTTAGCCCAACCTGGCCCTTCTGAGAATGCCTTGCTGTCTAGAAGCTAGGAGTGGCAGATTGACACAGAAGTGGTCCCGCCTTCCTCTCTGGTTTTGGATGCATGAAAGCAAGCAAGCATCCAAGTCTCCTACTTGAATAGATTCCTGATGCCCTGGTTGCTCCGCTTGGTAGCCTGGAAATTCAAATCAGCACCGGCTGGTCAGCAGGGGAGAGAGGAATGAGACTGGGCGGTGGGTGGTAGGGCCTGGGGAGAGGAAAGCGCAGAAAACAGGAAAATTGTCTGCTTCAAGTCAGGAGGTAGGCAGAGGAGAGCTCAGTGTGGAGCCAAGAGGCCTGAGTTCTAATCTTAGCTCTGCCCCAGCCCCCAGGGGGGATGCTATGTGACCTCAGGTAAGTCCTGGGACCCTAGGGGCCTCGTTGTCCTCAGTGGTCAACAGAGGACATTGTAGGCCAATTTAAGGGTCCTGACAGCTTTGACTGTCTAAGCATGGCAAAAAGGGAGGAGGGATGATTAGGACAGGTGAAAAGGAGACCTTCAGGGCAGTGCTTCCCAACGCACATGAAGATGATACAGCAACAGCCCTGTGGAGACACTGCTTTCTCAGCCACGTGAAAGGGATGCGGTCACAGAGGAACTGAGTCCTGAGAAATGGTGCCCACTTCCAACCACACTCCAAACTAAGAGAAATAAGGCCCAGGAAATAAGGGCCAGATAACCCGCCTGTGCTTGCTCCTAGTGACTCCTTTGATGGCCCTTCGGGAAACAGCAAATTCTTGCACAGTTTATAAAGTCCCTGCCTGCTGCTGCCTACCAGCTGGGGTAGGGTGGTGTGGCCAGGAAATAAGGTCCCTTGGGAAGCCAGGAGAGGGGAGCCCAAAGTCCACAGCCTTGCTAACTCCGTTCGTGTTTCCATCCGAGAGCACCTTTAAATCACTGCCTGTCTCCCATCTTGGGGATACCCTGGGGCAGGACCACTTCTCCAAGCCATAGGCTTGAATAAAGGAGTCAAGTCTTCCGTTTGGGGTCCTGCCTGTCTCTTAGGCTTTTCCTATTTTGTCATAACAACCTTTTGAATGTGCCGTTTTTATTTTTTTCCATCCACCCCAAGAAACGGTGCGGTAACCAGGCCGAGATAATTGCTGAACACCTGCAAGACGCAGGCCTGGTGCGTGAGCAGGAAGAGCCCGGGCGAGGCTGGAGATCAGCCGGCCTCCCGCCCCCGCCTCCTAGACACCTGCGAAGGCCTGTCACTTGGGACGGGAGGGTCGATTAGGGCGCTTGTAATTGAGATGGGGTGAGGGAGTTTACGATGGCTCCAGAGTGGGAGAGAGGGAGCCGGCTTAGATGACAGGAAACCGTCTCCTCCGCTCGGCGGAGCAGATTGAGAAAGCGGCCTGGGTAGTAATGGGGTTAGCTAATCCCTGATAGTAAGAAGGGAAGGAGAGGCCGTCATCATAATCACGACTAATGGATTCCAGATGGAGAAACAGAATTGTTCTCATTAGCGTGGTTGTGCGTGCGCGCGCACACACACACACACACTCATGCACACACCCGGAGAGACCCATTCCACCCACATCCCTGACTTTGATAAGCACTGTCAGATAAGAATAGCCCACACCGCGAAGGCAGGTAGAGAGCCTTGTCAATTATTTTTCCCCCTTCCCCACCTCCCCTTCCGCAATATCCGTGCATACGTAATGGTTTCATTAACCTTGAGACTCCTGCAGATGAGTTGAAAACCCAGCTTACACGGCCAATTAGTTGGCAGCGCGTTCTGCACGCAGTATGGAAGTACCTTTCTCTTCCCCTTAAATTCCGCCTGACTTTTCGGTTGTATTTCATAAGTGTTAATGTAATGTTGCTGAAAGGAAATATGGCCAAGGCAGGAAACTTTCCCCCCACTCTCTGGGATGCAGCTGTTCGTTTGGTTTGGGCTGTTAATTCAAAACACTCCCAGGTGCCTATTTCATATTATCTCTTGTTTAGAACAAAATAAAATGAAACTGTCAAAACCTTTCTGCCTCGCTCGGGCCTGGGCTAAACAGCCTGGTAAAGAGACCAGGGCAAAGAAGCAACCGCTCACTCCCCTTTCCTCGGTGAGTAGTGGGCACCTTCCAGGTGGGGCCCCCCACCTGCCGCCAACCTGCCTGCCCTCACCAAAGTCTTGTTGGAGGCCTGCTTTGGACTCCCTTCCTGCCCCAGGGCCTTTGCTCCTAGCCTTCTCCAGGAACACCGGTTCCACTTCTCAGTTCTCTTGCTAAGCCTCCTGTCTGACGCTTTCCCTGGGAGCCCTGGTTTTCTGGTTTGAGCATACAGTAAATGCTCAATAAATGTTGGCCATTATTAATATTTCTATTTCATGAGTTGTTCGGTGCTTATGAAATATTGAGCACTCTTAGGTGGCTTTTCCTATGATTTACACATATCCCAGTATGCGATTTATAGCCATGCACTTGTTTTTTGATTTTTTTTTCCATTTATTTTTATTAGTTGGAGGCTAATTACTTTACAATATTGTAGTGGTTTTAGTGTAGTGTAGAGACTTCCATATAAGGAAGGCTCCCTACCACGGATGTTTATCTTCTCTGCCGTCTGCCCTTGACCATGCCATCCTTGTGCCAGAACCTGGTGCTGAGCGAGGCTGGGAACCAGAGGAAGGTAGGGCAGGCTGTGGCTAGGGTTCCTTGCTGGAGTTCCAGGGTCCTCCCTGGGAGATGTACATGTGGCTTTTTGGAGCTAAGTTCTTAGCATGTTCAGTGACTCCTTTTTAAAATTCAAAGTGACCTCCCATTCCATGGAGAATAGCTCCTTTGGCTGACTTTATTGTCACAGTTGGAATTTCTGGGGTTGGGTTAGGTGGTCCCAGGGACAGCGGGTGGCTGACATTCCCTCTTAGTGAGAAATCGTTTCTTATTGACTCAGCAACAGTCATGCCCCTAGTCCCTGGTCCACTCGGGTCCTCCAACCATGGGGATCCCCACGTATCCCCAGGATGACCCTGGCAGACTTTGGTCTGCTCTTAGTTGATGGGAAGGCAATGGGCTCAGTCTCCTTACTTAGGAAAGGCTACCCCAGTAGAATCCCATGTCCACGCTCCACGCAGGCCCCTCGTTCTCTCTCTCTCTCTCTGAAGACCCTGGCCTCCCTTCTGTGGATATACTGCAAGCAGGAGAAGACTGAGGCCAATGCAGCCTCAACCAGGCTCTGTAAATGAGGGAAATTGCTGGAAAAGGATGTTTCAATAGATGGCAGCCTGGAAATGCTGAGTGAGATGACCCTTTGTTATTGTTGTTGTCAGGCCCCTCAGACCCAATGTCTGCACTGTTCCTTAAACTGCCCAGAGACAAGGAGCATCCGTTCTCTGGAGGGGGAGACTTCGTGCTGTGTTTAGAGAACACGTTTTATATTTTGAGCCACTTTTTCTGTATTCTGAGGTCTGATTGATTCTCGGTGCAGCCTAACATCTTGGCCTGAGATCCTGTGGCGAGTTGGAGGGACTTAAAGAAACAATTCAGACCCCAAACCCCTTGTTTTCAGAGACTTGACCTTCCATCTGTTGACAATCAAATATTGAACCTATTAAGAGTGGCAGGTCCCCAAGCTGGGAGGAAGGAAGGAATTTCCCAGAGTCCCCAGAGACAAAGGACCTTTTGACTACACCTGGGGGTGAAGGGTGGCCAGCCCAGGTCACATGAAATTGGGGATCAGATGAGCAGGAGAACAGCTGGGGAGTTGGGGGCCGGGGGTCCCCCTCACGAGTTCTGATTTGCCTAGTAAGGGGCAGAGAGGAGGAGCACATAATAAAGAGCGATCGGCCATGAGAAACTCTGGAATTCAGAGGAGGGGCCCCTCGCCTCCCTGTGCTCTGAACCTGTGCTTTTCCATGGTCTGCGTGCCTGCCTCCTGCACTCAACCTCCACCTCCTCAAGAGCAGGGGCTCTCTCTCCATCTTCTTTGCATGGCTATATGACCTGGCTGGAAACAAATGTTCATGGAATAGATAAGTGGAGAGACCCAGAAAGGGGGCTGTTTAAAGTGGGGCTCACTCTTTGGGTGCCTTTGCATGAATTAGGAAAATTACCTCCCCTGAAGGCAGAATCTGCCCAATGAACACATGGCTGGATGGGTGACGTCCTCTCTTGGCTACAAGGCACATTCTGAACAAGGACACAGTGGTCATCCCTAGATTTAGAAACTGGGGCTTATGTCCTGGGCCCCAGATTTTAAGACACCCTGGTCTGTGTCATGCTGGGTGATGGTCTCTTGGGGAAGCAGGAGATGGCCAGAAGGCAGCATTCTCCCCTGGGGAGCAGTACCCCGCCAGCCCTCAAGGTCTGCGTATGGGCAGTCTCTCCCAGCAGGCTTGTCCAGCATCCTCCTCTAGGACTTTCCCTCTGTCCCACCCCTTTACACTGTCCTCTTAGGAAATCTAACCCCCATCGAGGCTCTCTTTGATGTCTCTATCTAGAGAGCTCACAGTAGTCTTCTGGTTCACACAGACCTGGGCTGCAATCGTGGTTCACCCCTCACCCACTGTGAGCCCTAGGGAAGATGTTTTAATGTCACTGAGGCAAAGTTGCCTTAGCCACACAGTGGAGAGGTGGTGAGGTTCTGTGAAGGTGTATCTGCAAGGCCCAGGACAGTGTTAGACATAGAAGTTCTTTCTGAAGGTTTAATGAGTCTGTACCAGAGGAGATGGTGGTCCCTGGAACCCACTGTGAAGGGTTCCTGCAGGATCACTTCTGTAGGTTCCATTTCTCAGGGTGGCCTTTATAGCAATCCTTCTGGAACAAAACCCCTAGTGTGCTTCCTGAGAGCTCGAGTCATTTGCCCCGACACAGACATCTCTGGTGCATGGGGAAGGATGCTCTCCAAACTTCAGCAGCTCCTGGAACCAGATGTGGCCATGAAACTGGCTAAAGCCAGCTGGTTCTATTAAGGTTGGGTCCCTTCTTATGGGTCTTGGTCCACCCAGTCCAGTGATCTTTTCATTATGTTAGGAAGACCAGAGTTAGCTGATTTCATGAAAGGAAGTGAGTTGAGATTTACAATGAAGATATTGGCTCCACAAGAAGGAAACCTTGGCTCATAGTCGTGCTGTATTCAATAGGGCATTAGGAAGCATGTGGTCCTCTCCACTTTGCTTTGCAGATGAGAAAAAGGGACTAGAGAGGATAAAGTTCAGTATACTTCCTATTACATCCCAGGGCCTCCCTTGACCATGAGATTAACTCTAAACTTGCCCAGCTTGGGACTGTGTTATGGGAATTGTTGGAAATTCCATAGCAACTCATGTCTGAGATTCTTGAGGGGTTGACATGCAGGATGACACTTTCCAGCCCACCCTCATGACCATAGTTATCTCCCCTTCTTCCCTCTGTTTCTAGACCACCTCTAGCCTTCACTTACAAAGACACCCCTTTTACTCTTGTTTCTAGGTACTTGCTTGAGATAACACAGAGCTGGGACCCTGGGAACAAAGGGACCCAGTGTTGACTGGAGGCCCATCATGTAATGGACATCATCCTGGGTTCCTCATATGCATGAGTGTTCTCACTTATCTCCCACAAGAACCTCAAGGTCATTTGAGAATTGTAATGGATGCCTATTGAATGAATGATTGAATGGATGACTGACTGCTAATTGCACTTCTTCCTTTTTAGTTATTTACACATGGCCCATATCTTTTGCATCACTCTGTAGAATCCTGCTCTTTTTGCCACTTCTTTGTTTTCTTAAACCTATGGCATCCATTCAGAATGACCCGCAACTGTGAGCATCCACTGAAAGAACTGCATTCATGTCCCTATTGTCTAAAAGGAAGTCGAGAGTCCAAAGCTCAGAGTACAAAGAATAGATTTTGTGAATTTCTCAACTCGAGCCCCAAACCCTAGTGTATAAACAGTAATCTGCGTGTTTATATTCTTAGGTTTCTGGAGAGACTGAGGGGCAGGGAATGTGTGATTCTTGTTCCTTCTTCAAGGGAGTCACATTCTTGTCAAGCGTGCAAATGGAAAATAATCCTATACTCCAGTGACAAAGCAGAATAACATGCCGTGTCTGGGTAAGAATTTGTTTCTATTTCTCTCTTGGCCAGCTGTTTGTATGACTTATCCCAGGCACTGAGTGAACCTTCCTGTTTCAGTTTATTCAGCTGTAAAATGGGGCCGTTCTGTGTGCTCAGTTGGCTTCCAGGCTAGGAGTTTTGAAAGAACTGGCCTTGTTTCAGCTGATCTTGGATGGTGCCCTGGATGTGTGCAGGGGAGAAAAGTGAGTGGACAAGACTTCAGTGCCTATCTTCTCTGTTCCAGCTTCATACCTGATCTTCCATTTCTTGACTCAATTTCTCAGGGATCACACTAGGGATTTCATTCCAGAAGGTTCCCTGAAAAGGCCTATCCTAAGACATGGATCTGCCATTACCATTTCTTCACTTGCAAAATGGAAACAGGAACAATCCCTAGCCTACTTCCCTTAGCTATGGCTGTAGAAAATGAAATGAGTTGGTAGATAGGAAAGTGCTTTGATTAAGATAAAGTCTTACTCAGACCAGGTTTGTTACAATGACAATAGCACCCATTGCTCTTTTTGCTACAGTTTCTTTAGTTTGTGACTTGCTTGAAAATGAAAGTTTTGTGGTTCTGTTTAATCTGGTTTACATTTTGTGATTACTTCTCAATTTGGCACGGGCAGATGGTTCAGGAGCATCCAACTATTTTAAACACATATTGTTAATATTTCCCAAAGCCCTAGTCTCTGGCAGTTTGAAATGTTGGTCCAAGTTAACCTACAGCAAGAGTATTTAGTGACATCAGAGGGAAGAGAAGCTTTTCATCAAGGTGGGCCTGGGGTACAGGAAGGAAAGGGAGACAAAAGAAAGGAGGAAGAAAGTGCCAAGTAGCGTAGCTTGTCTGTGGAGTCAGGCCAGGGATGAATTAATCATGACATGCTGGAAAAAACCAAACAAACAAAAAAACGCCACACCAAACAAAAGGGTCTGGCTTTCATTTTACAGTCAATCAAATGGCAAAGCAACATCGGGCCTCCTTATGATGAGAAAATCAAATATTTCATCTGGTCGGGTCTGCAGCGAGTCAAGAGGAAGAGGCCGCGTAATGACCAGGCTTGTCCGTGACCATTTGGCTTGTAGTGATTGGCACAGCCTAGGACCTCAGGGAGCAAGAATCTGGGGACAAGTGGGGAGCCACACGCAGGAACCCATGCTCCATGTGGTGTAAACAGCCAGAACATCTGGGCACCTCATGTTCTTGTACCTTCGAGTGGGGAAGAAACAAGGCCTCTGAAAGATGAGCTAAGCCTGGGGAGCGAGTTGGAAGAAGCAGCAGATGATGAAAATATTTAGATAGTGCAGCGTCTCCTCCAGCAAGAGAAACAGGGCTGGATGGCTTGGATCTCTCCATAGACGAGAGGCTTGCATTCTTTCTAAGGCAGTGTGGTCCAGCTCCATTCATTCTCTGGTGATGGCAGGACTGAGTGACAGGGTGGCGGTAACAGCAGTAGCCATGTGTGGGCAGTCTATGGCTGCTTGGAGGAGCAATTTGACCAGTTTCTGTCTGCTGGGCACACATGCTTTTTCCTGCTCTCTCTTTGAAAACACAAACTGCCTTCCACGCCATTGAGTTTGCATCAGTCCTAATACTGCCTCTTCCTGGACACGTGATTGGTTAAGGAATTAGCATATGGCCTAAGGCTGGCCAATTGAAGTCCTTCCCTGAAACTGGTTTATGAATACTAGAAGAAGGCTTCCCAGGTGGCGCGAGTGGTTAAAAAAAAACCTGCCTGCCAATGGAGGTAGACAAAACAGATGCAGGTTCCATCCCCGGGTTGGGAAGATCTCCTTGCGGAGGAAATGGAAACCCACTGCAGTATTCTTGCCTGGAGAATCCCATGGACAGAGAAGCCTGGCAGGCTACAGTTGATAGGGTTGCAAAGAGTCAGACACGACTGAAGTGAATTAACAAGGAGAAGTGAAACACAGGAGAAGGAAACTGGTCCTCCTTCTGGCAGGATAACTAAGCTCTGATGCAGTAGTTTTAGAGCTTTCAGAATATCTTTCCCATTTTGCAGAGAAATCCTGTCCACTGCAGGAAAGAACTGATCAATGTATAGAGAGAAGCAGAGCTGAGAAAGAGCCTAATGACATCATTTGAGCCCCTGGATCCAATCATGATTGAGGCCAGATGCACCCTTACGTTCCTAGTTAAATGAACCCAAACATTCATTTGGGTTGAAAGCTAATTTGAGCTGGGTTTCTGTCACCTGAACCTGGATAG
The DNA here is from genome assembly GCF_963930625.1 of Muntiacus reevesi. NCBI lineage: Eukaryota > Metazoa > Chordata > Mammalia > Artiodactyla > Cervidae > Muntiacus > Muntiacus reevesi. The sequence goes on from NC_089250.1 coordinate 155,505,400, forward strand.
TCTGGAGGATGGTGTGGAGGTGGGGTCAGGGGTGAAGGCAGGATTCAGCAAATAAGAAATCAAAGAGAGAAAGGAAAGGAAGGGGAGGGGAGGAAGCATGATCCCACAGCCCTCTTTAGGGAGGTGGGAACTTGCTTCAGTTTTCTGAGGCTGTAGGAAGCCTGGCTTCTGAGAAAGAACATTCATTGTAAAAGGCATATCTGGTCTATTTGGGGGATCAGCCTCATGGCTCTTGGGATGTGAGCATCCATGTACATTCATGTCCCCTCCCCTGCCTCCACCAGGCCACTCTTGGGCCAACCAAAAGAGGCCCTTTAGAATTATCATTAGTTATGGTGCTGAAGTTATGAAGCTTGGGCGTTAGACAGACTTTGATTTCTAACTTTAGCCCTTGCTAGCAGAATGGCCTTGGGCGGATTACCTAAGCTGTCTATCCTCAGTTTCTTTGCCTCTAAAATGGGGCTGATAATTATATCCATCTCAAGGGATTGCTGTAAGAGCCCCATCAGCCAATGCATGTGAAGAGCACTGTACCACGACCAGTCCATGGGAAACACCCGCTAGTAATCCTGCTCAGTTTCTCGAGTGGGCAGTGGTGAAGTAGGCTATAGGACTCCCACACTATAGATGAAAACAGAACAATTTAAAGTAGGAAGGTGATTCAGAATGTGGGAGAAGCACAGTAGTTTTACTACTGTTAAGATTTTAAGTGACATACATTTCAATAAAAAGTTTAGTCTTTCTTTAAAAAAGGGAGTTAGAGAGCATGTACTCAAAATAACTGAAAGCCAGGGCATGAAGAGATAACCGTACACCTGAGTCCACAGCAGCATTACTCATAATAGCTAAAATGTGGAAGCAATTCAAGTGTCCATCCGCAGAAGAATGGAGACCCACCGTGTGTCCAGACAGTCCTCCATATCAACTGACTGTGCGTGGAAAATAATTTTTAAAAATTCCAGGAATTTCCAAGGAGCAAAACTTGAATTTGCCACACTCTTTTAACTACTTATATAACATTTACATTGTGTTTACATCTATGTGATTTACATTGTACTGGGTATTGTTAAGTACTCTAGAGATGATTTAAAGTATATGGGAGGATGTGTATAGGTTATATACAAATACAATGCAATTTTTATAAAAGACTTCAGCATCTTTGGATTGTGGTATCTCTGAGGGTCCTGGAACCAATTTCCCACAGACAGATAAATAGATATAGATAGAGATTTAGATTATTAAAAAAGAAGGAAATGCAGTCCTATGTGGCAACATGGGTGAGTCTTGAAGACGCAATGTTAAGTGAAGTCAGTCAGTCACAAAAGGACAAATACTATATGATTCCATTCATATGAGGCATTTAGATTAATTAAATTCATGGAGACAGAAAGTAGAATGGGGGTTGCCAGTTCCTGGGGGATGATCTTGGGGAGTTATGGTTTAACATGAACAGAGTTTCAGTTTTGCAAGATGAAAAAAAAGTTCTGTGATGGGTGGTGATAATGGTTGGAAAACTATGTGAATATACTTAATGCCACTGAACTATACACTTAAAAATGGCTAAAATGGTAAATTTTGTGTTACATCTATTTTTCACAATTGTATTTACTTAGTTGAAATATAGTTGATTTACAATGTTTCAAATGTACAGCAAAGTGATTCAGAATATATATATACACACATATGTATGTATATATATATTCTTTTTCAGATTCTTTTCCATTATAGGTCATTATATGATATTGAATAGAGTTCCCTATGCTGTACACTAGGACCTTGTTGTTTATCTATTTTATGTATAGTAAGTAGTGTGTATCTGTTAATGCACAGCTCCTAATTTATCCCTTCTTTCCCTTTTCCCCTTTCATAACCATACCTTTGTTTTCTGCATCTGTTACCACAATTTTAAAAAAGAACTTAGAAGTCTAGTAAGAATGCATTTTCATTTTATCAAAAAGATAAAAATTTGGTATATGTGTGTTGAGCAGAGAAAAAAGGATGACTATATACCAAATCGTTTCCAGTGCTTTTTTGTCTGTGGGGTTTAGTGGGACTGGAGGGGTCAGGTTACTTTAGGCACTTATTTTTTTTTTTAATAAATTCATTTATTTTAATTGGAGGCTAATTACTTTACAATATTGCAGTGGTTTTTGCCATACATTGACATGAATAAGTACTTTAGGTACTTTAGTACAATCTAAATTATTATAATGATCGAATATTGTTTTGCCACTTCAAAGAGTAATATTAAATTATAACCATTTGCTTTATAGTTTTACACTTTCAAAGTGCCTTTATGGAATATGTAATGGTGCAGCCATTTTGCAGAAGAGTTCGGCAGTTCCTCAAAGAGTTAGATGTAGAGTTACCCTATAATCCAACAGCTTCATGCCTAGTTACATACTCAAAACACATGATCTCTCAAAAACTTGTACATGAATGTTCATAGCAGCATGATTCATAATAGTCTGTGGAAACAATCCAAATGTCCTTCAACTGATGAATGGATAAACCAGTGGTACATCTACAAAATGGAATATTATTCAGCAATAGAAAAGAATGAAATGCTGATACATGCTACAATGCGCAAATATGGTAAGTGAAAGAAACCTGACACCAAAGACTACATTTATATAAAATATTCAGAATAAATAAATCTATAGAGACAGAATATAGATCAGGACTGGAGGTGACAGCTAAAGGGTGTGGGCTTTTAAAAAAAAATCCAGTAATAAAAATGTCCTAAAATTGATTTAGGTAATGAGTACACAACTCTGTCAATATTCTAAAAGCTATTGAGTTGTTCATTTAAATGGGTGAATTGTATAGTACGTGAATCATCTCTCAATAAAACTACTATACAAGAAAACTAGCAAAGTCTTTTTGTAAGTTACACAATTACATATTTACAGTGAGCTTGGCAGGCAGATATTACATGAAGAAACAGACCTGGAAAACTAACTTAGATCCCTTAAGAAGGAGAAGCATTACCAAAGCCTGGTTGGGCTTACTTTCTTTGTAATTCTCACCAATAAAATGTTCCACAAAAGGCAAGATCAAAAGGATATGAAAGAAAGCAACCCAGACGATTCCCCACTAGGGAATAAACCTACAAACCATGATCTGTCCACACAATGGAATACTACTCAGCAATCAAAAGAAGAAAACCCCCTCATATGGTCAACCTAGATGAATCTCAAATACATTATGCTCAGTGAAAGGAGCCAGGCCCAAAGGGCTACATGCCATATGATTTCACTTATATGGCATTCTGGAAAGAGCCAGACCATAGAGACAGAAAACAGACCAGGGGCTTGATTTTCAAAGGCACTCAAGGGAACTTTCTGGAATGATAGAAATGTTCTATATCTTGATGATTATAATGACTACACAATGGTATATATTTATCAAAACTTATAGAACTGCACCTTAAAAATGGTGAATTTTATTATGTATAAATTATAACTTAAAAAATGGGGCAGGGAAAGGACATGAAGAATGCATGCGGACGTTCAGGTGGGTGGGCAAGCAGTGAGAAGAGGTGTCTGGCCAAGGAACAGGGGGTGTCTCCACCTGGTGACCCTCCGGTGATCCACAGGTCACCTTGGGCTTCCCTATCCTTTGGAGATCCAGGGCTACAAGTCCCCGAAGCCCTTGAGGTGATGCCTGACCTCCAACATCTGCACATGTGTGATCTTTTCACCCCACATCTGCCAGCAATGGCCTCTTTACTGGGTGCCCCAAATCCTTCCCTGCTGAGCATTCAGGGCTTGGCTGACTTCACAGAAAAGGGGGAGAAGGCCTGGGCCCCTGTCAATCAGCTGCCGTTTTTGTCTACCTCCTCTTCCATTTCTGCCTCATCCCCTCCACCTGGTTTGTTCCTGGGAGCTCCAAATATTTTCCCCTTTGTTAGAAAGAGCTATACGCTTGAGATATGGGCACTTGACTATACATAGTAAAACCACAATAAAAAGTTAAAAAAAAAAAAAAAAAAAAGTTGGGCTTTTTCTGGCTCCTTTCCATAGAAGCTCTCAAACTTAGGTGCTCAGTAGAGCCAGGGCCTTCTTTTCAGGAGGAATCTCTTTGGTATTCTAAAGAGCAACTTTCCCCCCTGGTGGCTCAGACGGTAAAGAATCTGCCTGCAGTGCAGGAGACCCAGGTTCGATCCCTGGATGAGGAAGATCCCCTGGAGAAGGGAAAGGCACCCACTCCAGGATTCTTGCCTGGAGAATCCCATGGACAGAGGAGCCTGGCGGGCTACAGTCCATGGGGTCTCAAAGATTCGGACATGACTGAGCAACTAACAAAAAAACTTTGGCTTTTTACTCACCACCTCACCCGCCCCCTGCCATTATTCCTGATGTTTGGGACCCAGACATCAGCCAGGGTGAGCACCCACCACCCCCCCATGCCGCTCTGAACTCTAGTCCCCCCAAAAGCATGTGGAAAGGACTCTGCCCTAGTCCCAGCCTCGGCTTTCTGCTGGGGTGCCTCTGCGGAGGTGGAGCCGTCAGTCCGTGTATGCGGCCTCAACAATTGTCTCTTCCAAACGCACTGACAGAAAGGTCCCAACACAGGTTCTGTGACACTCCAGCTTTCTCCTACCTTGAGGAGCCTGTCTTTAAAATTCATGATGGCAATTTGCCCTTGGCATTTCCTCTTGTCCATGCTTTTCTTCAGGCTCAGATCCCCACCCCCTCACTTCCTCCATTCGTCATCTCTGTCAGAAAGCAGGCCCTGATGGTTTCATGCCCAAAGCTCCAGGCCAGCTGCTCCAGCCAGGCCCATTTACTGGGCAAATTAACAGCCTAGCGGCAAGAATTCCAAGGTCCTCCTGGGGAAGGGCTGGCCTGCTCCCCAAAGAGGTTGCTCTCTCTGGCCCCTCTGGGGGGTGATGCCCCCCAGCACCCTGAGCCTGGGCCTTCTTCCTACTCCAAGCCCTTTCCCCTTGTCTTTTTGTGAGTGTGAAACAATTTCCTCTTATCACTGAGCCTCATCGTTGGGCAGATTAATGAACGTGAACCCAGCCCCAGAAGCCTGCTTGCCAAAAACCTCTGCAGTGTATGGAGCTGTCCCCATGGTGGGCTGCACTAGGGAAAATTCCTGGGCAACGAAAGACACAGAGCCTCTCTGTTGGGTCCCCAGCAGCAGTCGCAGCTCCAATCCAACCCAGAGATCCACTGCAGAGATGATCTTCCACTGCTAGCACCTCTTTTGCCCCCACCCAACCATCCTCAAGCACCCCCTGTAGGCATCTGACCCCTCCTCCCCCAGTAGCCAGCTCTGAGGCTCCCTGATGCTTTGAGAAATAAAGAAACAGCCCCAGCCAGTGGCCCATGCCATAAACACCCAGGGGCTGGTGGGGCCCCGACTAAGGCTCATGCATCTCGGTGACTGACAGGAGCTCTCGTTAGCAGCACACCACCCGGCCCTCCTACGCCTGGCCCCTGACTCTGTGATAAAGCCACAGGGCCAGAGCAGAACTAGCTTGGTGTTAGTGGGAAGCTGTTTCTTTTCTTCCCTTCAGAGGAGTTCTTAACACCCTGGTGTGTAGGACTCACTCTTCACAATGAGAAGTAGATGGAGCTAGTAAGGGTCTTGGGGTTATTTGCTTTGAAAACACCCAGCATGAGGGGTCTTTGATAAAATTCTCAGGAGCAGGGATCCCACAGCACCCAGCCAGGGGTTCAGGGAGCCGGTTGTTCCCTTAAGGGAAGCTGCCCAGCTCTGGGGGTCCCCTGGAGGGTTTTGCAGACATTACTATGGTATCAGTAGCGGAATTTGAACCCGTGAATCACATGGCTTGATGGAGTGGAATTGTTCCTCCCCGTTTATGGGGCGTGGGACTTCCCTGGTTGTTCAGCTGGTAAAGAATCTGCTTGCAATGCAGGAGACCCGAGTTTGACCCCTGGGTTGGGAAGATCTCCTGGAAAAGGAAATGGCAGACTTCTCCAGTATTCTGACCTGGATATCCATGGACAGAGGAGCTGGGAGCTACAGTCCATGGGATCCCAAAGAGACAGACATGACCGACAGACTGACACTTTCACACTTTGATTTATGGGGTGAACCTCTCTCTCCCAAGATTGATTCCTCCATGGAGTTCTCATGCGTTGGCTTCCTCACTGGCAGGATGGGCGTTGGCCAATTCACGCATCACTGACCCAAGTGGAGTGTTGCCTGTGGTTGAGTCGTGGACAAGTGCTGTGGTTGTTGGACCACACGTTAGTCTGTGAATTAAACTCAACTGATCATTCCCCTTGTATATCTTAACCAGAATGCATGGTCTTTTGTTGTGAATTTCTCTGGCATTTCCTTGATGACTGTTGAAGTTGAGTTCCTTTGCTTATGTTTAATGGCCTTTGGTGTATCCTTAATTTTGTTAAGTGTTCAAGTGTTTTGCCCATTTATAAATCCAATTTTCAGTCTTTTGCTTATTGAAGAGTACAAGTTATTTTCATATTCTGAGTATGACTCTTATTGTACATATGCTGATGGAAAAAAAAATTTTTTTTAAGTCCTTCACCCAGATAGCTTGAGAAGCAAGACCATGAGAATTAACACTGTTGTCCTATCCATGACAATATATTGCAGATTTCTTTCCAAGGGTCAGAGAGAGGAGATAGGAATTTACACTTAATATCCTCACTCAGAAATATTGAAGTTGCAAGAATAAGATGCCCAATTTAAGCTAGTTCAAGAAGAAAAGGAATATATCAACCCTCAGAACTGCAATAGATGCAGGTTTGGCTTGATTCAGGTGTTCAAGGGTAACTCCCTCCTGCCCCCCATGATTTTTTTCTGTGTTCTCTATGTTGGCTTTATTTTCTGGCACTCTTTCTGTTGGAGAGAATGGATCCCAGAAACTCCAGACTTACATGATTCTTGTCTCAGGTTGAGAGATACCCTCTGTCTCCCAATGTTTATATATATTCCCCCAAAGGACTTTAATGGGCCATGCTTGGTTTACAAGCCTACCAAAGGACCAGTCTGAGTTCTAGACCATCCTACAGCAGGGGATGCAGAATCCTGAGCCTGAGATTCCTATCAGAAAATGTATGGATTAAAGGAAGGTCAGTAGCAAAAGGGAAGGGAAGCAGAATGGACCACAAGTAATATGTGTCCACTACTTCAGCTAGGAGGGCAAAGTGTGGAAAACTTTCAAATGAGGCTTTGTGGTGCATATGTGGTGGCACAGGAAGAGATATGTGTAAAATTGTTGCTGTGTTGGAGAAAGATGGATCTGGTATTACTGGGTGGTAGGGAGCAGCAACTGACTTGTGGCAAGGAGAAATAATAGGTGACCATACTTTTAGATATATGGTTCTCTCTTCATGGTTATCTAATTCACTTACTTATTCATCTCCTTATTCATGCAACAAATACTTGTTGAATACTAATTCTTTTGCCAAACTTTCCTACATAATTATTACTGTGATACATGAAACAGATGTAGTCTGTAACTTCACAGAGCTAATAGTTTAGTTATATAAACTTCTCAAAAATGTTCTTTTCTAAAAAAAAGATAATGCAGCCTTGTTCTTACAACAGGATACTGAGCAAAAACCAGTAAGTTGGGCCATGCTAAGAATTCAGATGTTAGCAGCTTTTATCAAGAATAATATTTTCCACCAGAGACCAAGGATGAGGTAATCCCTGCTAATAGGTATGGAATTTATCTCTGAGCTTCCTGGCAGCTAAGGCAAAAAGGAAAATCTGCTTAATGACCTCACTCTCACTGGTGCCAATTCAGTTTGGAAAGGCAAGCCTTTTCTTGGGTCCAAGTACTTGGAAGAATTTATTAAATGGGCCCATATATATAAAATACATTGGGTAACATCATAAAATCATTATCTTCTAACCTGACAAAATGACCAGGGGCCCCACACAAGTATTTCAGACAGCAGCATTTCGTGCTTGGCCCCCTCAAACTTCTCCCCAGATCTACTTCAAACAGCCTGGAATCCGAATTACGTCACATTTCTGTGGAGGAAATGCTTTTAGAAAAGCCTTTTCCAACTTCTTCAAATAGAGGTTTGGTTTTGCTTTTTGTTGTTTCTATATCCTATTCTAGATACCTGTGGTTCTACTTGCTTATCTGCATAATCTGGAATCCTGATTATCTATCAACACACCTATTGTGTTCATCTTCCCTTCTCACTAGGTTTCAGTTACTTAAGCCAGGCCTCATACCTTTACAGTTTCTGGGTTTCTAGTCTCTATCACTGTATCTGAGTAAGAGAGTGAGTGCTGTGGGAATGGGAAGGATGGAGGAAGGAGGAAGGAAGGGAGGAAGGAAGGGAAAAAGGGAGAAGGAAAAAGGGAGAAAAGAAGAGTGTCTCTTCAATGATGGGAAGGAAGGGAAACCAATCAGAAAAATCCCAAATCTGAGTTAAAACAGGCATATTTGGTCTAATCAAGTATCTTCAGTGTGGGAAGGTCATTCAGGGATGTGTGAGGAGCCAACGAGAAGAATAAATGAAAGTTTGCTTCATTTGAAGAAGACATTAAAAATTTTTGAGTTACTTGGAGCCATGCCATTTCTGAAGCAAAGTCATAAAAATCCTTCGAAGTTTTTTTTTAATAGCAAAAACTAAATTTTGCTACAGTGTGGGTTTCTTTCTTTAATATCCTTGACATGATGGAAAATAGGACTATCAAAATCAGAGCGTGCTGAGACACTCGATGGCTCTGGTTGTAAGTGAAACCATAGCGTTTATTGCCCCCACCCCAGAGGATATAGCTCAAGCCTGGTGGCAAGAGGGACACAGCCACGCCCACAGGCCTGGCCGCCCCTGTCCCTAAGCAGCAATCCCGGGGACCACCGTGACTCTTAGGGAGCAATAGAAAGATGCTATGAGTAAAAATGGGACTTTCTCGTCTTTATCACGGGGGCTTCCCAAGTGGCGCTAGTGGTAGAGAACCTGCCTGGGAATGCAGGAGACATAAGAGACCATAACTCAGGCTTGATCCCTGGGTTGGGAAGATCCCTTGGAGTAGAGCATGGCAACCCAATCCATATTCTTGCCTGGAGAATCCCATGGACAGAAGAACCTGGCAATCTATACAGTCACAAAGAGTCAGACATGACTGAAGTGACTGAGCACGCATGCACACATCTTCATCATAATTGATTGATGAAAGTCTCCATGGGGTATTGATTTTTTGTTTTTTTTGGACATACCAAGTTCTTACATTAAAAAAAAAATACCCAGTGGAGACTTCTATCAATCAGTTATGATGAAGATGAAAAAGTCCCACATTTTTACCCACAAAAAATGTCCCATTTTTTACCAACAACATCTTTCTATTGCTCCCTGAGTCATGATGGTCCTGGGGCTGCTGCTCAGAGAGAGGGGAGACCAGGCCCGTGGGCATGGCTGTATCTATTTTGTCAGCAGGCTTTGACTGCATTCTCTAGGGTGGGGGTGATGAGCACCATGGTTTCACGTACAACCAGAGCCATCGACTGTCTCAGGCACGCTCTGATTTTGATAATCCTACCTTCCATCGTGTCAAAGACATTAAAAGCACCCACGTTATAGCAAAATTTACTTTTTGCTATAAAAAAACTTCAAAGAATCTTTATGACTTTGCTTTGGAAATGGTATGGCTCCAAGTAACTCATTTATTTTGTAATTAGTCATGGTTTCTCAGGTTTCACAGCTAATTGTGCACAGCAAAGCAAGAAAACATAACCTCAAATTGCATTCAAATGCTGTAAAATTTTAATGCATACTAAATTTAACAAGTAGTGACATTCGTGTATATTAATTAAGCAGTTGCTTGTTTTTAGTTTGCACTTTTGCATTTTGCGTTTTGAAACCAAAGATTTCAGATCTCAAGCATCTTTGTGGGCCTTTGCCAAGAGTGCAGGCCCTGGGCACAGTGCCTAGAATGCTCCGTGGCCTCACAGATGAAGAGCTGGACAAATGTCTCTTCAGTTGTCAGAGATCTGATGTGGAAAGAAGAAAACAGTCCTTACGCTTTGAATTCAGGTTTCACTATCAGTGAAATTCAGGTTTCACTATCCTTCCTATCAGTCCAGGGCCTCATTAATAAGGCATGGTAAGTTTCATCACCACTGTCTTGTTACAGGAGAGCTCTGGCCTGGGGACGGCAGGCGTAACATTACAGACCTGAATTCACGTCCCAGCTGTGCTCCACATAACTCTGCAGCATCAAAGAGTCATCTCACTTCTCGGGGACTTAGTTTCCTCATCTGTGGAATGGGACCAATGCTATCCATCCATCATCATTCCTGGGGTTGAGTTTCAAATGATATAATCGACAAGAATTGTATTAAGACAGATATTAAGACAGCTTAGACAGTTGTTCTCATCCTTGCCTGCACTTTAGAATCATTCCCAGGGGCTTTTAAAAAGTTCTGAAGCCTGGGTCCTACCGAAGACCAGTTAAATCAGAATTGGTGGGGAATGACAGCAATAGTAGTTTTATAAGGGAAACCCCTTCTGGTGATTCTAGTGTGCGGCTAGAATCACACTAGCTAGATGTTGAGGGCAGAGGTGCCTAGGGATGATAGCTGTGTCCACGGCTGGGAGTGACAAGCACTTCCCATTGGGAATGGGAGTGGCACCTTCCAGGTTTCCTTGGCAGCAGCAGCGGCTGTGCCCTAAGCGGATTCATCCTGTTGCATGAGTTTGGCTTGTTCTGGCTGCCCAGCCTCTTGGCAGTTGGTTCTTTGAACTTGGCAGTGAGTCTTCAGGCTCATGAATACATGTGCTTTCCTGGCATGCAGCCAGGCTTTGCTTCCCAGACTTGCAGTTACATGGGGCCATGTGAGCACTTTTGGGCCAATGGATGTGGGCACTGCTTTCTCTTGGCCTTACCCGATGGATTGGTTTCCCTGGGCTGCCGTAACAAATTACCGGAAACAGAGGCTGAAACAATAGAAATGTATTTTCTCATGGTTCTGGAGGTCAGAGATCTGAAATCAAAGTGTTGGAGGGATTGGTTCCTTCTCAGGATTCTGAGGGAGAATTCATTCTCTTCTGGCTTCCAGTGGCTCCAGAAACACTTGGCCTTCTTTGGCTTGTACATGCATCATCCAATCTCTACCTCTGTCCTTATGCAGCTTTCCGCTGTGTCCCTGGGTCTTAACTCCTCCTCTTTTCTATTATAAATAATAGAAAAGATCATCATCTTGAAATCCAAGATGATTTCATCCAAAGATCCTTAACTTCATTACATCTGCAAAATCATATTTCCAAATAAGATCACACACCCAGGCACCAGGGGTTAGGACTTGGACGTATATATATATTTTTTTTTTCTTTCTTTTTTTTGCAGAGTGGGGGGCAGAGAAAAACTATTCAACCCACTAAACCCCAAAGTAAAACAGAATGAACCAATAATCCCTCAGTTGTCATCTTCTGATGCTCTCTCTTCCCCCCTCCCCGGGTGCTGGCTAATTAGAGAGTGCTATGAGGTCTTAGAGGAGGGCAGAGTCACAGGATGGGAGGACCTGGGTCCCTGCATGACCAGTGACCTGTAACTCATGGAGAAACCTCACATCCTGAGCCCCTGTGACTGCGAGTCAGTTCTTACAGCAGTTAGTCCATCCTGACTAACACAGCAAGCTTTGACATCCTTCCAGAAGATTTATCTTCTGCCCAAACCAGCCTATTGAAACTAAGCTTCTATAATTTAAAAGGATATTATTTATTTCTTTGGTCATGTCAGATCTTAGTTGCAGCATGAGAGATCTTCGTTGTGTGATGCAGGATTTTTCGTTGGAGAGCACAAAATCTCTAGTTGTGGGGTGTGGCTCCAGAGCGCTTGGGTTTTGGTAGATGCAGCTTGCCAGCTTAGTTGCTCCTCGGTATGTGAGATCTCAGGTCCCTCATCAGGGATCGAACCTGTGTCCCCTGCATTGCAAGGCTGGTTCTTAAACACTACCACAAACCTGGGGACTTAAAACAATGGAAATTTGTTGACAGCTCTGGAGACCAGAAGTCTGAAATCTAGATGTCAGCAGGGCCATGCTCCCTCTGAAGGGTCTGAAGGAGAGTTCTTCCTCTCCTCTTCCAGCTACTGGGGGCTTCAAGGACTTCTTGACTAACAGTATCATCACTCTAATCTGCTCCATTTTCACATGACTGGCCTTCTCTCCCGCCTTTCTCCTCTTTGTGTTTTCTCTTCTTCTAAAGACACTTGTCATTGGATTGAAGACCTACTCCAGGATGATCTCATCTTAAGATCCTTCATTATGTTTGCAAAGGCCCCTTTCCAAGTTGAGTCATGTTTGCTGGTGCTGGGGGTTAGGACTTGGGCAAATCTTCTGGAACCACAGTTCAACCCATGACACACCCAGAACCTCTGACCCTGAGGCAGGCATCCTCTACCAACATCTCTTTAAACTCTGTGTGTGTGCATGCTCAGTTGTGTCTGACGCTTTGCAACCCCATGGACTGTAGCCCACCAGACTCCTTGGTCTACAGAATTTTCCAGTCTAGAATACTGGAGTGGGTAGCTATTTCCTCCTCCAGGAGATCTTCCTGACCCAGGGATCGAACCGGTGTCTCCTGCATTGGAAGGCAGATTCTTTACTACTGCACCACCAGGGAAGCCCTCATCTTATTCTAATCTTATTAGCACTTATTCTAATCTCTTGCTTCTCATCAACATGCTAACCTCTCATGGCGAGGAGAACATGAAGGACCCTACAAGGGTTGGAGTATACATTAATACTCACAGAGAGACAGGAAGAATTTATTTTATAGCCCACACCATGGTTTGATGCCTGGCGTACAAGAAGCCCATATTCCTATTAAGAATGAGTGAGTCTTGCATTTACTGACCTCCCACCATGCTTACTGGTACGGTCATAGGTCTTATTCCATTTGGCTCTCATGACCACCAGCTGGATGGCTGCTGCTGTCACCATTTGTCCACATGAGAAAATCAAGAATTTGGCCAGCAGAGCCTAAGTCAACAGTTTGAATGTAAGTTTATTTGGGCAGTGATTTCAAAAAGAACTGCGGAGGGATTGGAGAAGTGAGATGGGGTGGGGGTGGGTTAGGAAGGAAGCCAGTACAAGGTGTGCTAATGGGCAAGTTATGGCTGTAGGCACCCGGGGTTGAATTCTACTGTGGGAGTCGAGGAGATAGTGTAGAGCCCATCTCAAAAGGATGAAGAAGCTGTACCAATTATCAATCAGGCCCCACCTGATATCTCTCTAAGGCTATTTCCACACTTAATCTTAGCCAAAAGGCCAAGAAGCAATAGGCTATTTCCAAAAGCTTTCACTGCCTGGCTCTTGCCAACCTGATTAGCTAACAGGTAGAACAAGCATTGGTGGCCAGAGAAGTCCTCAACGAGTTTCAGGGACTTGTGATGAGAAGCCTTCGATGCCAAGGGAAATGGACAGGAGCTGGGCGGGGGTGGGAGTGGGTAAGGGCAGGACACTGATGCTGTTTGCCTCCAAAGTCACTGCTTGTTCTGCCGTGGTCCCCAGTGCCTTGCACCAACTGTGGGGGACAGCCTTGTGGCCCAATACCCACCCCACTGCCTGTCCTACAACCAGTTCATACTGAAATCCTGTGCTATTTGCAAGACTTCCTGAAGCCTAAAGGCTTTGAGATCAAGTTTGGAAGATTCTTCCTCTGGATGCTTCCGCAGTGTGTGTTTCTGTGTGATGGGTTCTGTGTGACCCAGTGACATGCATCATACTTGAAATATTTCCACTGCTGACAAAATAAATCAGCTCTCCCCACTGTAGCGCTCAGCTTATTAGGGGAAAATGGAAAAGGGGCATTAAATATTAATGCTGCATATTTTCTTCTCCCTTGGCGCCTTCTATGCGGCTGATCACTGCCCAGCCAGAGCAGCCGTCTGTCTTTTTTCTCCTATGATGATAGGGGACAGAAGGGACCTTTGACAAGGCAGTGAGGGACATAAGCGTAAAATGGGCATCCAACTGGCTTTCTAGGTTTCTACTTGGGAGCACTCACATCTCTATCCAATACTAAGGACCACAGCACCCTGAAATTCCATCTGCAGTGGAAACCTTGCCCCTCTGCTAGTTTGACTTGGGAGCATTCACAGTAAGGAGAAAGCGCAGTTTCTTGAAGGAAAGGTGGTTTCAGAGGAGTCAGCTTGGGAGACATGAACCTTGGAGAAGCGGTTGATAAGTCCTGAGCTAACAGACACAGGAGACCACTGGCTTTGCCTCTGGGTTTGTTCATTTTCAGCAAACATTTGATAAAGTCACCCTTGCCTGTTAGCCCAGGACACTGAGGAGGTTGTGCACAGGCAGCTTTTAGGCCTCAGAAAGAAATCCTCCCAGAAATATCGGTGTTTCATTTGGCTAATTTGTGAAAACTTCTGCACAAAAATAAAAAATTAATCCCTAAGAGGAATTCTCTTTTAGAACGCTGGAAAGATGGATTTCTTAGGGTGTTTTTTTTTTTTCAATTAATTTTTCATTACACAAGTAAGGCATTAATCCAATTTTGTAAAAATTAAATCATTACACATAAGGCTAGAGCAGCTTTCTTGCTCCCCTCCCGGGTCCTGATGCACTCCCATCACCAGTTAGTACTGGCAGAATCACAGCAAATGATCCCAGAGAGGAGCGCTGAGGTTCTTATATTTGTTTCTGATGCTCCTTCCCCCAAAACGCTGCTCTGGTCTTCAGGTGAAGTCTACTGTGATTTGGTCTTGTGACTATTCTCTTTTGTCCTCTTCTTCCTCAGCTCAAACCATCTGCACAAGGCTCAGTACGTGTCTTCCAAAGACCATTTTAATCCTTTGTGTCTGAGTGCAGGTGCCCTCGAAGGTTCTATGTCCTATGGCATCAGGGCAAACCTGGCTTTCAGCACTGGTCCCAGCCTGTCTCTCTCTGCCCCTTCCCCTCTCCCTACCCTGGTCCTCCTGTCTCTGGCCCCTCTCTAATCTTCTGGGGAAGCTTAAACCTATCACCGTGGGGTCAGCCTCTGGACCTTTTCTCATGTGATTCCCCTTTCCCTTCTTCCTGCTTGTTCACCCTCTTGTTTCAAGACTCAGTATCCTTGATGAAGCTTTCTGTCTCTGCTGGTGCCCTGGGTCTTTCATCTTAGGACTCATCTCTAGTTAGCACTGGAACTTTAGGAGTACAATTTCTCCTGGAGTTGTATTTGTTCCTCTTTTACCCGACAGGAGCTCATGTGGGCCAGGGTCTATGCCTCAGTTGGCACCATCATCAGAGCTATCATTGAGACCTGCCACTGGCCAGTCTTTGGCCCTCGTGCTTCCCATTGGGACGCTTCTCTCTTTCCTTCCTGTTTACCGCTGAGGATCTTGGACCAAGAGACCTTGTGTCCCTTGTCAAAAGTCCCATAATGAGTACAGGTCAGAGGTGGGATTCAAACCCAGGGCTGACTCCCAAGTGCTTGAGTGATAAGTACAAACGTGTATAGTGCACCTTCTTTAATTTTGCTTAGCCAGTGGCCTCCTCCGAGAAACCCTGTATCCACATGACGTGTGCGGCCCCCTCTGCCTGCCCTTTTCCCTGGACACTGGGAGAGCTATGATCAGGGATCTGGAGGGGGCTGGGAGAGGCTACCTCTCAGGCAAGCGTGGGCCTCCAGGGACCGCAGTGGAGCATTTAGGTTAAATGAGCATCCAAAGGCCAGCGCAGCAGAGAGATCATGGGAAGACATTATCCATGGTTGTTTACAAGTGAGAGTGAATAAGTCCTTAGTGACTTTCTTGAGGAGGGAAGACACATCCCTTGAGGGAAAATTAGGCAAATCGTGTGCCTGTTAAGGCCGCGCAGGCCAGCGTCCTCATCAGGGAGATTAACTCGTCACCGACTTGGCTGTCACTTCTGCTGTCTTCATGGCCTCCTGGGTTTCAGCCTCATCGCAGCTGCAGGAAGATGCAGATGGATCAGTCCTCTCACTCCATCACTGGCATCAGGGGTGACAGGGCTGTATCTGGGGTGCCTCACTGGCTGCCATTTGGGTTGTTTCCACAAAGGATAATAATAACTGTCCCCTCTTCCGCACCTGCCAAAGACCCCTCACCCTTCAGGGCCCAGAAGCTCTTCTCTCCTGAGCTGCTCTCTGTCATATCTGCCTCTCCTGGTCAGAACGAAGCGCTGCGACAAGAGCATGGATCCTCCCAGGTTCCAAGAGGATTCGCAGATGCTACTCGAAAACACGGTTTGGTGGTCCAGTAAGGGTGGAAAATGCTCTTGCAAGGGTCTTGCTGAAGGACCTTCTGACATGCTAATGTGTTGGATAACTCTCCTAAAGGTGGTTGAGATCACTTCCTCAAAATCTTTGATCATGGAACCCTTTCTAGAACATCTGTTTCCAGAGAGTGGTGGTCCATTCCTCATGCTGTAAGGCCCACTGGAGTGGAAGAAAAAGGAGAACCCTAGAGTAGAGAAGACCTGGGTAAGGGCATCTTCCTCCTCAGGCTTCTGTGGGTCCCTGGTGCTCTGGGCCTCGGGTTCCCCATGCGGAAGCATGTTCCCCATGTTAGAACATCTTCTAGGAGTCGTTGGGAAGATAAGGTGAGCTATGGCTCTTGGTGCCTACCGGGAGTGTGCTCAACCTGGGACTTGTTCCCCTCCCACCCAGCCTCAGAGTTGTACCCCTGACACACGGGAGACCCTCTGAAGGGGCCTCTCAGAGCTGACCTGCATGATAGCTGCTTTTATATGCATTTCCCCTCCCCTACAAGGTTGTGAGTTACATGAGAGCAGAGGCTGTATCTTGGGTTTTTTTTTTAATACTTTGGTATTTGGAGTGTATTCAGTTAGCAATGTTGTGATAGTTTTAGGTGGGCAGCATGTATCTTGGTTCGTTTAAGTCTGTTTCTGCCTCAACAAGGTGGTTGACTCACAGAAGGTGCCGGCGCATGGTCATTACATTCATTCTGAATGTTGTGACTCTTTCAATTATGTGGATTCACAAGTCTATGGGTCTCTTAGAGAGTCTTCAGGGTTGGGTGGGGCCTATATAGGAAATAACTGACCCAAGGAGGAAT
The DNA here is from genome assembly GCF_963930625.1 of Muntiacus reevesi. Classification (NCBI taxonomy): domain Eukaryota; kingdom Metazoa; phylum Chordata; class Mammalia; order Artiodactyla; family Cervidae; genus Muntiacus; species Muntiacus reevesi. Next base: position 155,522,398 of record NC_089250.1, read on the forward strand.
AAGTGGGTCCTCTTTTACTCTTAAATTCACTGAAAGTATGTTGTGCATACATTTTAAATACCTTTTTTTCTAGAAAAATAAGAGCTACTCATTGTAGAAAGTTTATAAACTATGGAAAGACATAAAGAAGAAAATTAAAATTACCCACAATCCCAACCACTGCTAATGTTTATATCTCTTCAGTCTTTTTCCATTGACTTTATGTGTATGTATGCATGAATATATTATATAAAGTCAATATTATATATAAACAAAAATCGATAATTTGGTTCAAAATGCTTTATAACCTGCTTTGTTCACTTAACAATATACTGTAAGCATGTGTGTTTGTGCTGAGTTGCTCAGTCATGTCTGATTCTTTGTGACCCCATGGACTGTAGCCCTTCAGACTCCTCTGTTCATGGGGATTCTCCATGCAAGCATACTGGAGTGGGTAGCCTTTCCCTTCTCCAGGGGATCTTCCCAACCTAGGGATCAAACCCAGGCCTCCTGCATTGCAGGCAGATTCTTTACCAGCTGAGCCACCAGGGAAGGCCAAGAATAACTGGAGTGGGTAGCCTATCCCTTCTCCAGGGGAATTTCCCAACCTAGGAGTTGAATCAGGGTCTCCTGCATTGCGCATGGATTCTTTACCAGCTGAGCTATCTGGGAAGCCCCATTAAGCATAAGTTGAATTTATTAAATAGTCTTCTATATCATTTTAAATGGTTGCCACATATCCTGTTATGTGCACATAACATGATTTATTTGATTAATCTCATTTTGGGTGTTTCCATTCTTTTCTATTATAAACAGTGAAATAGTAAACATCCACATAGCAGTCCCTATCAAAATACCAACAGAATTTTCCATATAAACAGAATAAAATAGTCCTAAAATTTGCATAGAAATGTGAAGACCCTGAATAGCCAAAACAACTTTGAGAAAGAAAAAGAAAGTTGAAGGAATCATGCGCCCTGATTTTAAACTATATTGTAAAGCTACAGTAATCAAAACCGTATGGTACTATCACAAAACCAGACACAAAAATCACTGGCACAGAATAGAGAGACCAGAAGTAAACCTGAACATATATGGTCAATTAATCTATGATGTACCCATTTGAATACCCATTTGAGAGATAAGAAAGCCTTCTTCAGTGATCAATGCAAAGAAATAGAGGAAAACAATAGAATGGGAAAGAATAGAGATCTCTTCAAGAAAATTAAAGATACCAAGGGAACATTTCATGCAAAGATGGGCACAATAAAGGACAGAAACACTATGGACCTAACAGAAGCAGAAGATATTAAGAAGGGTGGCAAGAACATACAGAAGAACTATACAAAAAAGATCTTCATGACCCAGATAATTATGATGGTGTGATCACTCACCTAGAGCCAGACATCCTGGAATGCAAAGTCAAGTGGGCCTTAGAAAGCATCACTACGAACAAAGCTAATGGAGGTGATGGAATTCCAGTTGAGCTATTTCAAATCCTAAAAGATGATGCTGTGAAAGTGCTGCACTCAATATGCCAGCAAATTTGGAAAACTCAGCAGTGGCCACAAGACTGGAAAAGGTCAGTTTTCATTCCAACCCCAAAGAAAGGCAATGCCAAAGAATGTTCAAACTACCTCACAATTGCACTCATCTCACACACTTGCAAAGTCATGCTCAAAATTCTCCAAGTCAGGCTTCAACAGTATGTGAACCATGAACTTCCAGATGTTCAAGCAGGATTTAGAAAAGACATAGGAACCAGAGATCAAATTGCCAACATCCACTGGATCATTGAAAAAGCAAGAGAAAAACATCTATTTCTGCTTTATTGACTATGCCAAAGCCTTTGACTGTATAGATCACAACAAACTTGGAAAATTCTGAAAGAGATGGGACTACCAGACCACCTGACCTGCCCCTGAGAAATCTGTATGCAGGTCAAGAAGCAATAGTTAGAATTGGATGTGGAACGACAGACTGGTTCCAAATCAGGAAAGGAGTATGTCAAGGCTGTATACTGTCACCCTGCTTATTTAACTTATGTGCAGAGTACATAAATCATGGGAAATGTTGGACTGGATGAAGCACAAGCTGGAATCAAGATTGCCTGGCAAAATATCAATAACTTCAAATATGCATATGACACCACCCTTATGACAGAAAGCAAAGAGCAGCTATAAGAGCCTCTTGATCAAAGTGAAAGAGGAGAGTGAAAAAGTTGTCTTAAAATTCAACATTCAAAAAACTAAGATCATGGCATCTGGTCCCAACACTTCATGGCAAATAGATGGGGAAACAATGGAAACAGTGACAGACTTTATTATTTAGGGCCCCCAAATCACTGCAGATGGTGACTTCAACCATGAAATAACACTTGCTCCTTGGAAGAAAAGCTATGACCAACCTAGACAGCATATTACAAAGCAGAGACATTACTTTGCCAACAAACGTCCATCTAGTTAAAGCTATGGTTTTTCCAGTGGTCATATATGGATGTGAGAGTTGGACTATAAATAAAGCTGAGCACCGAAGAATTGTCGCTTTTAAATTGTGGTATTGGAGAAGACTCTTGAGTCCCTTGGACTGTAAGGATTTCAAACCTTGATCCTAAAGGAAATAGTCCTGAATATTCACTGGAAGGACTGATGCTGAAGCTGAAACTCCAATACTTTGGCAACCTCATGCGAAGAACTGACTCTTTGGAAAAGACCTTGATGCTGGGAAAGATTGAAGTCAGGAGGAGAAAGGGATTACAGAGCATGAAATGGTTGGATGGCATCACCTACTCTATGGACACAAATTTGAGCAAGCTCCGGGAGTTGGTGATATACAGGGAAGCCTGGCATGCTGCAGTCCATGGGGTCGCAAAGAGTCGAACATGACTGAATGACTGAACTGACTGAATCTATGATGAAGGAGGCAAAATTATACAGTGGGGAAAAGACAGTTTCTTCAATAAATGTTGTTGGGAAAATTGGACATGCAAAAGAATCAAACTACCCCATATTAAAAAATAAACTCAAAATAGGTTAAGGAATTAAATCTATAACTTGAAACCATAAAATTCTTAGAAGACGCAAAGGCAGAATGCTCTTTGACTTCGGTGTTAACAATACGTTTTTGGATCTATCTGTTCAGGTAAGGGTGATAAAAGCAAAAATAAACAAATGGGACTACATCAAACTAAAAGAACTTTTGCATAACAAGAAAAAAATCATTAACAAATGAAAAGGCAACTTAAGAAATGAGAGAGGATATTTGCAAATGATATATCTGATAAGAGATTAACATCCAAATATAGAGAGAACTCACATAACTCAGTATAAAAAAACCTGATTGAAAAATAGGCAGAGGACCTGAATAGACGTTTTTCTCAAGAAAGCCAAGAGATGGCCAATAGACTCGTGAAAAAATGCTCAACATTACTAATCATCAGGGCAATGCAAATCAAAACCACGATGAGATATTACCTCACACTTGTCAGAATGGCTATTATTTTAAAAAGACAATAAATAGCAAGTGTTGGTGAAGATGTGGAGAAAAGAGAACCCTCATGCACTCTGATGGGAATATAAATGGGTGTAGCAACTTACAGAACAAAGTATGGAGGTTTCTCTAAAAATTAAAAATAGAACCAGTGGCCTTCCTGATGGTCCAGAGGTTAAGACTAGAGCTTCTACTGCAGGGGATGCACAGGTTTGATCCCTGCTCTGGGAAGTTCTACATGCTGTGCGGTGTGGCCAAAATGAAAATGAACAAAAAATAAATAAAAGTCTTCCTTGGGGGCTTCCCTGGTAGTCCAGCAGTTAAAAATCTGCCTACCAATGCAAGGAACCCGGGTTCAATCCCTGGTCTAGGAAGCTCCCGTATGCCTCGGAGGTACTAAGGCCATTCACCACAACTACTAAGCTTGCCTGCCTAGAGCCCACGCTCCATAACAGTAGGAGCCACAGCAATGGGAAGACGATACACAGCGAAGAAGAGTAGCCCCTGCTTGCGACAACTTGAGAGAAAAACCCCGTGTGCAGCAATGAAGACCCAGCCTCAGCACAGCCAAAAATAGATAAATAAATAAAATTGAATAAATAAATAAATAAAATTTTCCTTTCTGAAAAATTAAAATAAAATAAAAATAAAATTCCACTCTGGGTATTTACCAAAGAAAACAGAAATACTAATTTGAAAAGATATATGCACCCCTGTGTTCACTGTAACATTATTCACAAAAATCAAGATATGGAAGCAACCTAAATGTCCACTCATAGATGAATGGATACAAAAGATGTGGTATGTATGTGTATACCCACAAACACATGCATACACACGGGCATGCACACTCACAGCAATGGAATATTACCTAGACAAAAAAAAAAGAATGAAATCTTGCCATTTGTGATAACATGGATTGACCCAGAGGGCGTTAGGCTAAACGAAATAAATCAGAGAGCAAGTCAAATGCTATATGATTTTACTTATGTGTGGAATCTAAAAAACAAAACAAAACAAGCAAACAAAACAAAACAGAAACAGATGCATAGATACAGAGAATGAACCGGTGGCTGCCAGGGGGAATCAAGGTGAAACATCGTTCCAAATAGGTGAAGAATTAAGAGATACAAACTTTCATTTACAAAATAAATAAATCAAAGGGATGTAATACACAGCATAGGGAATATAGTCAATAATATTGCCATAACTATGATGACAGATGGTTATTAGACTTACTTGAATCACTATTACATACCAAAACTAATATAGTATTATATATCAACTATACGTCAATTTTAAAAAAAATCTTAAAAGAATTTTTTAAAGTTTGGCTGTTTTATCTCAGTTACCTGTCCCGGCATCTCTTCGTTGTCTACTTTCCTTTTACACAATGGTGTTCCCTGGGCTCTCTTTTGCTTCCATTCTGACCTCTCTTTGGTTGAGGATTAGCACTCAACTGGCTAAGTGCCACCCCTGCCCCCATGCCAATTTCAAATATAATCTGTGAATATGAGGGCTTCCCAAGTGGCTCAGTGGTAAAGAATCTGCCTGCAAGGCAGGAGATGTGGGTCGATTCCTGGGTCGGGAAGATCCCCTGGAGGAGGACATGGCAACCCACTCCAGCATTCTTGCCTGTAGAAGTCCGTGGACAGAGGAGCCCAGTGGGCTACAGTCCATGGGGTCACAAAGAGACACGACTGAAGCAACACGCTGTGACTATGAAACATCTGTAAATTGCACATTATTACTTGGGGGCCAATAATATCCTAGTTTAGAAACTCATGTAAACTCTTATCCAAAGCCATCCACTGACTTAAAAAAAAAAAAAATTGTTAACCTCCCCCCTTGCAAAATCCAAACTGATAATAAAACTTTTGCCTTCGAAACACACAATTTCTGTTTAAACTCACCCTCTCATTCCCTACCCCCTACCCACATCCTCCAAACCCCAAAAGAAGTCTCTATATGTAGATAATTTCATAGGGTTTAAATTTAGCAGGAAAATAAAGAGTGAGTCCAGTTCCTCTTGCCCAAAGAGTGTTTCCAGCAGGTTTGAGGGTGTATCAGCCTCATCTTCTAAATCATAAATTACCCTCCAAGCATTTAATTACAATCAATTTTTTTTTTGGCAATCAATTTTTGAGTTTTGAAATCTGGTTTGATTTTTCCTTACTTCCTAAAAGAAACAAGAAACAAAAAGTGAGCGCACACACACGCATATTCCAGGAGAGCTGGCGCTTCTCACTGTGAGCCATTTATCGTGATCCAAAAGATTTACTCAGAGGCATAATTAATTGGAACTTATTTCAGTGGAAGTTATTTCCCTTCATCTCATTACAGAAACAAAAGAAGATTATGGGCCAGGGATCCATGAGGTTTCAAGAGAGTCTACTGATGAATGAAGTTGGAAGGAGTTGACACACGGTCAGAGATGGTTAACATCCAGAAATTCTTACAAAGTAACAGCAATTCTTTTCCATTAATCCCTTCTTGCCTCTTTGATCTTGAATGGTACCATGGCTGCAAGTTAAGTGCAGAGTTACCCTGGCATTAAAGGGCCCCAAAGACCTTGCCTTGGAGAAGCATTCTTCGAGAACTTGGAAGATTAAAAATAACAACGATAATAAAAACAAATACACAAAAGAGAAAAAAAAATGTGAACAAGCAGAGAATCCAGTAGAGAGATTTTAAAGCTATTATACTGTAAATCTGCCACCTGCGCTCTTTAGGAAAAGCACATCTCTGTGAATAGGGGAATGGATGATATTGGGTCTGGAAACTTTGAGTCACAGTTGCCTTTTTCTGTAAGATGAAATAATTAAAAGAAAGAGAGAGTGGGGAAAAGATACAATTGGGTAGACACTTGAAGGACTTTTTTTAAGCAAATGACCTACTCATTTTTCTTTTGTTCTCTTTTCATTTTTCTTATGTTTCTCTGAGGCTCTCAGAACTCCAGCAAGAAAGCATGTGGAAGTTTAAGAGCCCTAACATTTGCAGCGACTATTAGAGATGCCCAGAGAAGGGGCTCAGGGGACCTGTCCTCTCAGTTTGTAGCCTCTTCTGACCCAATGGACTGAACCCCAACTCTTTTCACATTCTTTCAACTCTGGAAGTGGCCCGAGGCCATTAAACATTCCTTTAATTCTGGAAATCGGGGGGAGAGGGGTGAATGTGGCTGGAGAGGGAGGCTGTTATCACCCAGCACGGCTGGTGGTCAGGCTTCATGCTCAAAATTGTCCAATTAAAGAAATAAAAATGTAAGCTCTGTCGGGAAAAAATGCAAATAAGGTGGCTTGGGGTTAAGATTTTGAGTGGTTTGGTGGTTAAAATTATGCTCTTGTTTATGGGGGAAATGAATTAAAAAAAAAATCTATATACAGTTGAGTAAATTAGGCAACCATCTATTATGTAATTGAGTAACAACATAATCCATCATAATGGTGAGGCAGGCCAAAGCCAGTGCAAATTGAGGAGACTGTTTCATTCTTCCTACTTTAGCTTTTAAAACAGCAACAGTTTGGGTGGGGGTTAAGCCTCTCTTTTTCCTTCCAGAGGGTGATATCTAACAGTGCTTTCTTGCCAGTTTGAATTCTTAGGGGAGGGGATGAGGTTGCAGGGCTCAGGTATGACCAGGGAGGATGTGTGTGTAAGAAGGTGTGTGTGTGTGTGTGTGTGTGTGTACACCCTGGCATGGGCCTGCACCCAGGCACATCCTAAAGCCTATTTATAGTGGACGCTGTGGTGTGCCCTCAGCTTCCTCTTTAGAACGGGGGTGCTTATGCACCCAGCTGCTGGCAGTGCTGGGCTGCTGGAGGCTCACAGTCAGAAGCTGCCCTCACCAAAGGGAGCTGCTTGTTTGACTGTATGCCCAGTCCCTGTGGCATCCTGAGTTTAAAGACTGGTCCATGTTGGGGTCCAGTAACTCAGTGGTGAAGAATCCGCCCACAATGCAGGAGACCGGGGTTTGATCCCTGGATGGAGATGATCCCCTGGAGAAGAGGATGGCAACCCACTCCAGTATTCTTGCCTGGAAAATCCCATGGACAGAGGAGCCTGGTGGGCTACGGCCCATGGGGTCGCAAGAGTCGGACACGACTTGGCGACTAAACCACCACCACCACCGTGTCAGGGTCCACACCCTCAGCCCTGTGTGTGGATTCAGGACAACAGAGGGGTTTATCCAGGCTCCAGAGCTCCCTGTGGGATCACAGGGGACTCTGCTGTGACTGTGTGGTGGCCCAACTTTTCCCTTGACCCAATCCCTCCTCCTTCCATCCTTCCCTCCCTCCACTTCCAGATGTGGATGAAGGGATACACCCCAATACACCTCCCATGCATGTAAACCTCCAAGTCTTGGTATGCTGTCCAGGGAAGCTGCCTACTGACTAATTGCCTTCTCCTCTTCACTTCAGGTGGGTGGTGGATGAGAACTGGCAGATCTGCTGTGTGTTCACAACAGCAGCTTCATCCACAGCTTCACTGGGTGTTTCTGAAGACAGGGCTCCTGGGGACCCCTGAGATCACTGACAGTAGTGGAGCAACCTCCAGGGGTTCATGATGTTGGGGCATCTCCTCTTGTGTGAACTGTTCAGTTCAGTTCAGTCACTCATTCGTGTCTGACTCTTTGCGATGCCATGAATTGCAGCACTCCAGGCCTCCCTGTCCATCACAAACTCCCAGAGTTTACTCAAACCCATGTCCATCGAGTCGGTGATGCCATCCAGCCATCTCATCCTCTGTCATCCTCTTCTCCTGCCCCCAATCCCTCCCAGCATCAGGGTCTTTTCCAATGAGTCAACTCTTCCCATCAGGTGGCCAAAGTATTGGAGTTTCAGCTTCAGCATCAGTCCTTCCAATGAACACCCAGGACTGATCTCCCTTAGGATAGACTGGTTGGATCTCCTTGCAGTCCAAGGGACTCTCAAGAGTCTTCTCCAACACCACAGTTCAAAAGCATCAATTCTTCAGCGCTCAGCTTTCTTCACAGTCCAACTCTCACATCTATACATGACCACTGGAAAAACCATAGTCTTGACCAGACGGACCTTTGTTGGCAAATATCCCACCTCAAATGTCAACTTCTTGCCTGGTTTCTTTGCACCAGATTTTCCTGTTGTAAATCACTTAAAGATGCACTGTGGTTCTGCAGAGGGACCTTGTCTGAGGTCTAGCTGTGCCACTTACCAGCTGTGAGATCCTGTCTGGGCCTCAAAAGGTGGGGCTTCAAGGATGAGCCCACCTTACAGAGCAGCTGTGAAGTCAAGGAGATGCTGTGGACCACACGGGGAAGGGACAGTGCCTCCAGGCACATATCAGTTAGCATCTTAGCTGGATCTTAACAACCAGCTCCAGTCAGACCCTATCAGAGAAGGGCTCAGAAGAGAACTAAGAGGGGGCTCTGGGTAGAGCCTCTGATTTCGGGACGAGGCAGAATGGAGTTCACATCTCACCTCTACCATCCATTTGGACAAACTACTTAAGAAGCACAAGCTGGAATCAAGGTTGCCAGGAGAAATATCAATAAACTCAGATACAAAGATGACACCATCCTTATGGTAGAAAGTGAAGAGGAACTAAAGCGTCTTAGATGAAAGTGAAAGAGGAGAGTGAAAAAGCTGGCTTAAAATTCAACTTCAAAAAACTAAGATCATGGCATCTGGTCCCATCATGTCATGGCAAATAGATGGGGAAACAACTGAAACAGTGACAGACTTTATTTTCTTGGGGTCCAAAATCACTGCAGATGGTGACTGAAGCCATGAAATTAAAAGATGCTTGCTCCTTGGAAGAAAAGCTATGACCAACCTAGACAGCATATTAAAAAGCAGAGACATTACTTTGCCAACAAAGGTCCATCTAGTCAAAGCTATGGTTTTTCCAGTAGTCATGTATGGATGTGAGAGTTGGACTGTAAAGAAAGCTGAGAGCTAAAGAACTGATGCTTTTGAACTGTGGTGTTGAGATTCTTGAGAGTCCCTTGGACTGCAAAGAGATCAAACCAGTCAATCCTAAAGGAAGTCATTCCTGAATATTCATTTGAAGGACTGATGCTGAAGCTGAAACTTCAATACTTAGGCCACCTGATTCGAAAAACTGACTCATTGGAAAAGACCCTGATGCTCGGAAAGATTGAAAGCAGGAGGAGAAGAGGATGATGGAGGATGAGATGATTAGATGGCATCACTGACTCGATGGACATGAATTTGGGTAAACTCTGGGAGTTGGTGATGGATGGGGAAGACTGGCGTGCTGCAAGCCATGGGGTTGCAAAGTTCAGACACGACTGAGCGACTGAACCGAACTGAACTTAGCCTCTTTTTTTTTTTAAAAACAATGAAATGTAGCTGGCCAGATTTGGCCTGCAGACCACAGTTTCATGTTTTATTTTGCTTTGTTTTAATATTTATTTATTTATGTGGGGCTTCCCAGGTGGCCCTGGTGGTGAAGAATGCACCTGCCAATGCAGGAGACACAAGAGACATGAGTTTGATCCCTGGGTTGAGAAGATTCCCTGGAGGAGGAAATGGCAACCCACTCCAGTATTCTTGCCTGGAGAATCTCATGGACAGAGAAGCATGGCAGGCTACAGCGCATGGGGTTGCAAAGAGTCAGACACAATTGAAGTGACCAAGCACACATTTATTTATTTAATCGGCTTAGCTGCAGCATGCAGGATCTTTAGTTGCAGCATGTGGGATCCAGCTTCCCAACCAGGGATTGAACCTGGGCCCCCTTTACTGGGAGAGTGTAGTCCTAGCCACTGGACCACCAGGGAAGTCCCACCGAGCCTCTTCTGACTCAGTTTTTTATCCCTATGTAACTGTATCACAGGATTGCTTGTCAATAGGAAATGGAGGAATTTAGACCGTGTCCAGAGCTTAGTTTATGACCTAATAAGTGTCAGCTTTTGTGAGTGGCAGAATGGAGTGGACCCCAGCACTGTTCCTGACCAGCCCAGTGACTTAGGGGAAACAGTTAATAACTCTCTGAGCCAAAGCTTGTTTATCTGTAAAATGCAGTGATGCCACCTATTTCAAGGGTGATTTTGGGGGCTAACAAGAATGTATACAAAAGGTGTGGTACTAACAGGGACTCAGCTATTATTATTTCTGTTATTATTCTGAGGAAGTTCACTTTTTGAGTGAGGGTCGCAGATAAACAGCAGCAGAACAATGGACTGATGGAGAAGTTAAGTGGACCATTATGTTGTGAGAACCCCAGACAGAATGGTTCCGGCTTTCTCACTGATGGTGGTGAGTTCCCCAGGGGCTTTGCTTGCCAAATTATTAGTTTTCTAGCAGGGAAATAATACATGGAACTTGGCCACCGTAGGCTGGAGTCTCACTGTTTTCTGGGAATCACCTCATGTCAGGACTTGCAACCAGAGCTGGTCCAGAACAAGGAGCTCTGCCAGGCCACAGACAAAGGCCCCTTTGGTCTCCGAGCTGGCCTTAGCCACTGCCTTGGCCAGATGTCCGCTGAGGGGCTTTCAGGCGTCACCTGACTATTCCTACTTAGATCTTCAGATAGACTTGGGCTGTTTCTGAGCATTGTGTCCTATCCACAACTTTGTGAGGATGTAAGAAAAACTATATTTCACTATAAAAATGCATGGGCAGGTCGACTTAATATTAAAGAAATCTGTTAAGGTAATTTAGGATAATCTAAATTATCCTAAGAGAGGAGGCAGGCGATGTAAAACCATAGGAAGAGCTCTGGGCTGGGGGTCCACCAGCCAGCCTCCACCCTCTCTGGTGAGTTGGCCCAGGGATTGCTGGTTGTGGAGAAAAGAAACTCCTTCAGTTGAATTCAAACAAAAACAGCGACCTTATCGTAAGCTCCTGGGAGCCCGCTGTTGGAAGTCCGGCCTGACCTCACAGGTAGTGGGAAGTCACCACCCTTCCCGGGCATCTGGAAAGCCTATTTCCACCGCATCTGAGACACTGGTTGAACTCTCTTTCCACGGATGACTTTCCCTGCCAGGCCTTGTTTCTATTCTTCCTTATATCTCTGTCCATGGCTTTAGCTAACCTGGGCTGTGATTCCAGACTTGTCACTCTTGAATTTTCACAGTTCACTGACACAGTTGGGACCGGTGATCACTTTGTTTTAATACCGAGGAGAGAAAAATTGATTGGCTTAATTTGGATCAGATGTTGGCTCCTGGTCAGATCAGCTGTGATCAGAGCCCGTGGTCCCATGAGGTTGTGGGTAGCTCCTCCTGGAGCCGTGGACTGAGCAGGTGCTTTAGTCAGGGAATGGAGCAAAGCTGGACATTTAAGACAGTTGCTTTAACTTTCATATTGTCTTCAATTGCAAAATAATAATTATTATTATTATATTAGCCATTGCTATTGTTATTTAGTCGCTGAGTGGTATCCTGACTCTTTTGTGATCCCATGGACTGCAGCCTGCCAGGCTCCTCTGTTCATGGGACTTCCTAGGCCAGAATACTGGAGTGGGTTGTCATTTCCTTCTCCAGGGGATCTCCCCAGCCCAGGGATCGAACCTGCGTTTCCTGCATTGGCAGATGGATTCTTTACCACTGAGCCACCAGGGAAGCCCTGTATTAGCCACTGAGTGTCAGATTAAATCATTTAACCTATGGAACCCAGCTGACCTCCCCTCTTCCCTTCCGACTCCTATACCCTTTCAGTCATCTGTGGCCACAGAACAATAATCCAAACCCTCATCTCATAGGATAAAGGAAGCCCATTCTTCAAGAAAGTTCCCTCCTCTAGGGTATTTCTGGGACCCCCGAGGAATGTGTGAATGTTCCACAAGTCAACCCAGGTGGTGCCTTGTCATCCCTGCCAACCTCCTTGCTCTTTCGTTATTGCTTCCCTTGGCCCCACTGGCATCTCTAGCATCCTATTTTCTAGGCTGTTGATACTTAACTCTTGACTATCCACATCCCTAACATGGATCTGAGCGCCTTCCGTCAGTCCCCAAAGCTCAACTAAGAGAGGACAGAAATGGTATAACTGCCCTTTCCAGTTTTATTGAGTTACAATTGACAAATAAAAATTATATATCTTCAACATTCAGGAAACTAAATTCATGGCATTCGGTCCCATCACTTCATGGCAAGTAGAGACAGTAGAAACAGGGGAAACAGTGGAAACAGTGGCTGACTATTTTTCTGGGCTCCAAAATCACTGCAGATGGTGATTGCAGCCATGAAATTAAAAGACGCTTACTCCTCGGAAGGAAACTTATGACCAACCTAGACAGCATATTAAAAAGCAGAGACATTACTTTGTCAACAAAGATCCATCTAGTCAAGGCTATGATTTTTCCAGTAGTCATGTATGGATGTGAGAGTTGGACTATAAGGAAGGCTGAGCACCAAAGATTTGATGCTTTTGAACTGTGGTGTTGGAGAAGACTCTTGAGAGTCCCTTGGGCTGCAAGGAGATCCAACCTGTCCATCCTAAGGGAGATCAGTCCTGGGTGTTCATTGGAAGGACTGATGCTGAAGCTGAAACTCCAATCCTTTGACCACCTGATGTGAAGAGCTGACTCATTTGAAAAGACCCTGATGGTGGGAAAGATTGAGGACAGGAGGAGAGGGGGATGACAGAGGATGAGATGGTTGGATGGTATCACTGACTCAATGGACAGGAGTTTGGGTAAACTCCAGGAGTTGGTGATGGACAGGGAGGCCTGGCATGCTGTGTTTCATGGGGTTGCAAAGAGTCAGACACGACTGAGTGACTGAACTGGACTGAACTGAAGTTGTACAATGTGATTAAAAAAAAAAAAAGGAAATGGCATGACTTTACTGAATGTCTGGGGACAACAGAGTTTAACAACCAGACTAAGCTCAGCCTTGCCACTGGGCCTTCAAGACTAGAGGACCAGAAAGATACTCAGAACATTTCTGCTGAGGCATTCAGGCCACTCTCAGAAAGAAGAAAACTGTCATCCCTTCCAGTACAAAGGCCACCTTCCTCTCTTCCCCAGGATTCAGCTCAGTTGCAGGAAGCCTGACAGTGGGAACCTCTGATCCCTTTGGGAGAGATGCCCACCCCCACCTGTCAGGTTGCCATTTGACTCACTCACAATCACTGAAGACCTTTCTGGGTTCATCAAGTCTGCTTCCTTAGCTTAAATGGTCCCGCCGGGGCAGTTCAACAGCCTCAGCCCTACAGTACTGGGGGCCAAGCCTGCACCTCCCTCCTCGTGGGGGTAGGTCTTGGCACTGGATTACTTGTGAGCTCATTTTTGGTCAAAACAACAAACTCATCTCCCAAGAGTATACAATGATATTTTTCAGGCATTGGACACTGAAGTTCCAAGTTTTATATAAAAGAATTTTTTTTATTTTAGGATTCATCTGGAGAGTCTCCAGTTGACATTTGTAAATGGTATACATTCAGATGGGAACTGGCTTTACCAGTAGGACCAAAATGACTCAGTGATGTGGCCTCTCCTCAAACAAAGGGAATGTCTGTTCCAAAGACAAATTTATTTATTTTTTCCTCTCATAAACTGCAGAGACTGTCTGAAATTCCCCAAATGGCCGCTTTCCAGCCTCAAATATTTAAAGTCCCAGTCTCTTCCAGGTGCCTTGTTCTAATAAATTATCTCCTTTGATCCTCCCAACAACTTTAGGAGGGAAAGGAAGGTTCCCTTTGTTTTACAAATAAGAAACTGAGGCTTAGAACTGGGTGATAATTAGCCTATGGGTGGCAACTGGCAGGGTGGGATGTGAATCCATCTTGGACCTTTGTCTTACAGCACTCTCATCCCATGACCCTTTCTGGTTCCGATGGACCACAGTTCTGAGGTCCTAATGATACTCCGAGCCTGGCCTGTGGGAAGGCAGTTGTGACTCCCAAGACTTGACCCCAAAGGACAGTGGGAGCTGCCAGATTTGCAGGATTCAGTGCAAAATGGAAACACGACCCTTATTCAGAAGTTATTAAGCATATAAAACTGAGACAGCGGAGTGTGAAAGCAAGCATAGGTCCTTCTGAGTCCTAGGCTCTGTGCGGATGGTAGGCCCATGAACGGGCTGCCTGGACAGGTCACGTTACTCCTGGGAGAAGCCTGGGCCATGGGGTGACCTGGTGCCGGAGGAAATCAGGCCGTTTTCCAGCAAGCCTGCTCTCCCTGCTCTCTTGTAAGGAGGCATGGTCGTCAAGGAAGTTAAGAGACCCAAGGATTGTGTGTACCAGATAATTTTTGTAGTTTAACTGCTTTTATTCCTCCCCTGTTGCTGTTGTTTTGAATAATCTGTGTGGCTTTTGAAGAAGTTGCTTGAACCGATTTGAGCCTTATTAAGATATGAAAAAATCGCAGGCCAAGGGGGCCTGGTGATGAAAGTGGAGTTTTCATTTGGCACTGCAGGCGACAGGAGCAGAGGAGCCTGGTGCTGTGCGCTTAACAGAGGCAGGGGGGCGGTGTGGGACAGAGCTGACGTGGGGAGGCGGGCGGCCCGAGAGCTGTAAGGGACAGTGCTCCCGCTCCAGAGAGCAGAATGACAATCAGAATATAAAAGCCCAGGTGAAAAGTGAGAAGGAAATAGAGCAAAACAAACCCTCAACTCGACTACAGCTGAAACCGGAGGCAGTTGAGAGAGGAAATGGCTAATCGGTATTGCAAGTGGATAACAGCCTCTGAGGGCTTCCCTGGTAGCTCAAGCTGGTAAAGAATCTGCCTGCAATGCAGGAGACCCCAGTTCGTTTCCTGGGTTGGGAAGATCCCCTGGAGAAGGGATAGGCTACCCACTCCAGTATTCTTGGGCTTCCCTGCTGGCTCAGATGGTAAAGAATCCTCCCACAATGTGGGAGACCTGGTTTCATCCCTGGGTTGGGAAAATCTCTTGGAGAAGGGTCATGGCAACCCAGTCCAGTATTCTTGCCTGGAGAATCCCCATGGACAGAGGAGCCTGGCAGGTTACAATCCATGGCGTTGCAAAGAGTCAGAAATGACAGAGCAACTACGCACAGCACAGCAGCCTCTGATGGTAGATGAAACCCCACAATTGTTTTCCCCAAGAACAGAGGCATTTGGGCACTTGACTGGGTCTCCCCAGGGGGAAGGGTTTAGTTCAAGCTTCGAAAGCCTAATTTTTTGTGACTCTGTGACTTTGTAACTCTAATCAGGGTCACTGAGCATCCTGTGTGTAGTCTGGGGTCCGGCCTTGGGGATTCAATGGCTTACAGTCAGGTGTCCCTGCCCTCCTAGAATTCTCAGTCTGGAAGTAGACCCAGAAGAATGAACAGGCAGGTGGACAGGTAGGGAGAGTGTTGGAGGGAGCACAGTGGAGGAAGGCCTCACCTTAAAAAGGGTTCCCCCCAAGAAAGCCATATTCATGCAGAAATCTGAAGGATAAGTAGGATTTATCCAAGTGCTGGGAATGATGAGGGTGACAAGGGGATCCAGGTTAAAGGAGACCATGTGCAAAGGCCAGGAAGTAAGAAGGAGGGTGTTGCATTTGAGAGATGAACACTGACTGCTAGGAGAGACCTTTCCATCAACATATGTTCGTTGAGTGGCTACTACCTGCTCAGTGCCGGAGAGCCACACCATATACTCGACTAAGCCATTCTCCATCACTTGCTTTTCCCATTGTGGACTCTTTCCTGTTTTTCTGTTTTCCTGCCTCTTTCCATCTCATACATGGATTGGCTCTCTCCCTTTGATTTATTCCATGTATTAATATTAGTAGAATGTAGATTCAGCTGTTGTTTCAAAAATCAAAATAATATTGACTTAAGAGAGAAAGATGGAAGTTAATCTCATTTCATGAGATTGCCCAAGAATAAGGAGTTGGTTGTTGAGATGGTTCCACAGACGTGAGGACCCAGAATCTCATCTCGTTCTTTCACCATCCCTGAGGCATTATTCTTAAGTGCATGCTCCAAAGTGACTCTCCACCATGTCAACTTTCCATGAGGCAAGATAGAAAGAAACAGAGGAACACACTCTCCTTTCTTTAAAGGTCATGACATGGAAATTGTACCCATCCTTTCTGCTCACATCCCATTGGCCAGAGCTTGGTTCAGTGACCACACCTAGTTACAGGGAAGCCTGAGAAATATGGTCCAACTGGCGCCCATGCTCAGTGAAAGCTCAGAAGTAAATGGATATTCAGACAACCAGCAACCTCCATTATACTTTATTTCTGGTTTGCAATCTTGGAGATATGTCTTGACAGACAATGTCATAATCATGGCTCTCCTATTTGGTTCAGCCCTGGGCTGTCCATCCCTCAAGTAGAAAGTCAGGGAACATCAATGCTGAAAAGCAAAATATCATCTTGCACTCAGCTAAACCTTACAAAAAACAAGTCAAGGGGAAAAACATTTATGGGATGTTTTAAGTCAAAAAAATTCCTCTTCTAACAACAAGGCAAGGTCTACTCACTTTATTTAAAAGAGCTTTGTTGGTTAGATTTAATGCTGGGTTAGTCCTCTTTTGGGCCTTAAAAGCTCTCCATTGAGAAGAGATGATGAAGCCACAGACTTGCCCATAAGCCCTTAATCAAGGCTCAGACTGAATTCCTCAGACTGTTGCATTGAAGGGCAAGGAAGGAAAAAGCGAGGGGTTTACGAGGAGAACTGGCAGGTGGTGAATGCGTCTCCCAGAAGAAGGCTTTGGAAGCATGAGAGGTGGGCCATGCCTGAGCGAAGGGCTTCAACCTGACAGATGATCCAGATAATCCAATAAAACACTTCCTGTTTTTGTAACTAATCCAACTGTCATACTCCATTTCCAGGAGCTCAAATCATTGAAAAGTGACTGTGAGCCTTCAAGTTCACTTTCTGGTTTGTGCAGGATTAAAATTTCGTCTCAGTCCTATCTCCAAGCTGTCTACTTACATTTTAGATAACAAAAGACTCTTTACCAGCTGAGCCACCAGGAAAGCCCCAATAAAAGACTAAGTAAGAAGAAATTAAGACAGGAGCAAGATCACTTCAAACACTCCAGATCTCAGTGCTTGTAATTTTGGGTTTAGCTTCTGTTTTGTATTATACATATCTTACAATTCCCCACCTTCCTAGTCATACTGGATAACATGAAAGTGATTTGTGAATGTGTCTACCACCTCTTACACCAGGTTGAGAGGTTTTGAGGAAAAAGTGTCCATCCTAGTGTGTGCAGCCTTCCCAGTATCTGGGTTAGTGTCTGACACATGGTAAGTATTGAATTGGTGTTTGTTGAATTGCTGAGTTTATTCAGATAAACCAGGGTTGACCGTGGCTCTTTTTAGTTAATCCACTTTGCCACTGGTGGCAGCATAAGTTATCAGAATGCCATATTTCTATCATATTTGCCTGTTTCCTAGCTGTGAACCACCTTCCTCCTCCTTCCACTTTCCCTCTAAGAGTCCATTGCAGTCTTTAAAAACAGGAAGGTGTGCTTATCAGATGCTGAAACAATCTATGCATCATAAAAATTAATGATATGGGAAAATTGTTTGTTAATTTCTTCACACTTGATCTTAGCCAAAAGGCCGAGAAGTGATGTTTGTTAATTTCTTATCAACTAAACATATACTTGGGCTTCCCTGGTGGCTCAGTGGTAAAGAATCTGCCTGCCAATGCAGGAGACATGGGTTCGATCCCTGGGTCAGGAAGGTCCCCTGGAGAAGGAAATGGCAACCCACTCTAGTATTCTCGCCTGGGAAATCCTATGGACAGATTTCCTACGGACAGAGGAGCCTGGTGGGCTATAGTCCATGGGGTCCCAAAGAGTCAAACACGGCTGAGGAGCTAAACAGCAAACATACACTTACCTTAAGACCCAGCAGTCACACACGTGG
The DNA here is from genome assembly GCF_963930625.1 of Muntiacus reevesi. Taxonomy (NCBI): domain Eukaryota; kingdom Metazoa; phylum Chordata; class Mammalia; order Artiodactyla; family Cervidae; genus Muntiacus; species Muntiacus reevesi. The sequence goes on from NC_089250.1 coordinate 155,540,645, forward strand.
AAATTTATCCCAGAGAAATAAAGACTTGTGTTCAGACAAAAACCTGTACATGATTGTTCACAGCATCTTTATTTGTAATAGTCTAAAAGTAGGAACAATCCAAATGTCCTCCAGTGGGTAAGTGGTTAGACACCTGCATACAACCACACAATGTCATACTTCCCAGCCATAAAGAGGAATAAACTTTGGAGATTTATAGTATATTGGTTAGCTAGAGTTGCTGTAACAAGTATCATATCACTGAGTGGTTCAGACAAGAGAAATTTCTTGTCTTACACCTCTGGAGGCTAGAAGTCCAAGGTGTCAGAGGGGCCATGCTCACTCTGTAGGTGCTGGGGGAGCAACGTTCCAGGCTTCTCTCCTAGCTTTGGGCAGTTTCCTGGCTTGTGACAGCATTACTCCAACCCTGACATGGTGTTGGCCTGGTGTGCATGTCTGTGTCTACATTTCTTCTTTTTACAAGGACAGCTAACATCGGGTTAGAGACCCATACTGGCCTAGTATGACCTCATCTTAACTAATTAAGTCTGCAGTCACCCTGTTTCCGAATCAAGTCCAATTTGGAGTTAGTAGGAGTAGCAGGAGTTAGAACTCCAGCATTGAGTGAGTTTGAGTAGGACACAGTTTAACTTATAACATGCAACAACATAGATAAGGGCATTATGCTAAGGAAAAAAAAGTGAAATTGCTCAGTTGTGGCCAACTCTTTGCAACCCCATGGACTGTAGCCCGCCAGGCTCCTCTGTCCACGGAATTCTCCAGGTAAGCATACTGGAGTGGGTTGCCATTCCCTTCTCCATGGGCTCTTCCTGACTCAGGGATCAAACCCAGGTCTCCTGCATTGCAGGCTGGTTCTTTACCATTGGAGCTACCAGAGAAGCCCCTAGTGAAAAAAGCCAATCTCAAAAGATTTCACACTGTATGATTCCATACATGTAACATGCATAAAATGACAAAACTATAGAGATGGAGGACAGATGGGCGGTTGCCAGGAGACAAGGACAGGGGTGGGTGGGGGTGAGTCTATAAAGGATGTTGGTGAAATAATTTGGATCCTATTTGGTGGTGGTTACATGACTCTGTGGCCTTCCCTGGTGGCTCAGTCAGTAAAGTATCCACCTGCAACGCAGGAGACCTGGGTTCAATCCCTGGGCTGGGAAGATCTCCTGGAGGAGGGCATGGCAACTCACTCCAGTATTCTTGCCTGCAGAATCCCCATGGACAGAGGAGCCTGGCTGGCTACAGTCCACAGGGTTGCAAAGAGTCAGACAGGACTGAGCGACTTAGCACAGCACAGCATATGATTCTACATGAGGAGTCAAGTTGCACTGGACTACACCTCCTTCTCCCAAGACACAGGGATGCATGTAAAAACTGGTAAAAATCGCACAAGGTCGGTAGTCTAGTTAACAGTATTGTATCAGAATCAATTTATTAGTTATTGTATTGGTTACACAAGATATCACTACTGGGGGAAGCTAGGTGAAGGGTTCATGGGACTATTCTATGTACTATACTTAAAACTTCCTGGGAATCTGCAATCATTTCAAAATAAAAAGATACAAAAATGTAAAAATATTGCTATGTTGGTAGATGGGGGGTGAGAGCATGAGAGAGTGGCATAGATTGCATTAAAAAGTTTCTCCTTTATGTAGAAGTCCCACATCTTCTTTATCCATTTATCTGTCCATGGACATATAGGCTACTTCCATGTCCTGGCTATTGTAAATAGTGATGCAATGAACATTGAGGGTGCATGTGTCTTTTAGAGTTGTAGTTTTTTAGGGTAAATGCCCAGGAGTGGGGTTGCTGGGTCATACAGTAGATTCATTCCTGGGTTTTTAAGGGCTCTCCATACTGTTCTTCATAATGGCTGTATCAGTTTACGTTTCCACCAACAATGTAGGAGCATTCCCTTTTTTCCACATCCCCTCCAGCATTTGTTATTTGTAGATTTTTTGATGATGGCATTCTGACTGGTGGGAGGTGATACTCCATCAAAAAATAAATAAATAAATAAATTGTAATATCTTGCTGCTCCTACAGAAAAATAAGTTTTTCCCCAGATGCTCCTAAAAAGGCTCTTTGCCTCCTAAATTCCATAACATTTGCAGTCACACCACTTTCCTTCTCTAGAACAAAATGAGGAGCTTTGTTAGGTGAGATGTGTAGCCAAGGGCAGAAGCCAGACCACAACTATTTATTTATCTCCCTGTAGACTTCAGCTGAGCATTGAAGATTTGATGCTGTTGAACTGTGGTGTTGGAGAAGACTCTTGAGAGTCCCTTGGACTGCAAGGAGATCAAACCAGTCAATCCTAAAGGAAATCAATTCTGAATATTCATTGGAAGGATTGATACCGAAGCTGAAGCTCCAATGCTTTGGCCACCTGATGTGAAGAGCCGACTCAGAAAAGACCCTGATGCTGGGCAAGACTGAAGGCAAGAGAAGGGGACGATAGAGGATGAGACGGTTGGATGGCATCACTGACTCAATGGATGCCAGGAGATGGCGAAGGACAGGGAATCTTGGCGTGCTGCAGTCCATGGGGTCACAAAGAGTCAACACAACTGTGCGATTGAACAACAGCAACATCAAGACTTCTATCTGGGCTTTCCTGGTGGCTCAGCGGTAAAGAACCCACCTGCCAATATAGGACACTTGGGTTCCATCCATGGATCAGAAAGAACCCCTAGAGGAGGAAATGGCAACCCACTTCAGTATTCTTGACTGGGAAATCCCACAGACAGAAGAGCCTTGTGGTCTTCAGTCCATGGGGTCCCAAAAGAGTTGGACATGACTTAGTGACTAAACAACGATAGAACTTCTACCTAGGATTTGATTTTCTAGATTTTCAGAAAGGTCCTATGTTGGGACCTCAGCTTTTTTTTTTTTTAATTTTTAAATTTTTATTTATTTATTTTTTGGGGGGGACCTCAGCTTCTTATATCAACGACTAGCACCACCTGGGAAGCCCTGAGTGTGTGTGTGTGTGTTATTTGCTCAGTCATGTCTGACTCTTTGCAATGTCAGGAACTGTAGCCTGCCAGGCTCCTCTGTCCATGGAATTCTCCAGGCAAGAATACTGGAGTGGGTTGCCATGCCCTCCTCTAGGGGATCTTCCCGACCCAGGGATCAAACCCATGTCTCCTGCGGCTCCTGATTTGCAGGTGGATTCTTTGCCACCTGGGAAGCCCATCTTCCACATACGAACTACAAATATTACCTCTTAATTCTCAGAAGTGTCACAGACCTCCTGAGATCATACCAAGCACATTCCATGCCTGCTCGGGAAATCGGCCCCCTGATCCTGTTCACCCTGGCTGTACCTCTGAAAGCTAAAGAAATCTTTGTCTCTTGATCCAGAAGAACTGGAGCTTTGTTTTCAAGAGTCCACATCAACATTTTTTTTTTCATTTATTTTTATTAGTTGGAGGCTAATTACTTTATAATATTGTAGTGGTTTTTTATAGAAGATCCCTGGGGCAGGTGTGTGGCTCAGCCAGCTTGTCAGGCTGATGGGGGCTAAATGTGTTGGACCTTTTCCCAAGTTTGGGTCTGAGACATCACATTGGAGCTTGAAATTGGTGGTGGCGAGAGCGTTTACACGGTGGAAGTCGGCAAACATGACAACTTGGGGCTCTGTGTTTGTTTCTCCAGAAAATCAGTCTTCCCACCTATGCAGATCCATTGCAGATGATACTTCAGGTAGTATATTACAATATCTACCAATGCCCAAGGTGGATGGGAGGATCTGGCCACCCACATAAAATAGTAATTGTAATCCTACTTGAGGGAGCTGCTCTAGAGCTTACCAGCTGTGTTCCCACGGGCAGTTTACTTACCGTCTCCAGGTCTTTGTATCTTCCTGTATAAAAATGAGGGTATTGACAGAATCTACCTCCCACCTTTAAAGTACTTCTTGTGTTACCTTTTCTTATTGTTCTTTTGGTTGCTACCTTTTTTTTTTTTTTTTTTTTTTTAATCTTTTGGGTGTGTCACGTGGCAAGTGGGATCTTAGTTCCCCAACCCGGGATGCAACCCATGTCCCCTGCAATGGAAGCACAGAGTCTTAATCACTGGACCACCAAGGAAGTCCCGGTTGCTACTATTTATATTATGACTTCCTGGTATCTATAAGAAGGTAGCTTTTAAGCAGTGGACCAGCCCACTCTTCTGAGCAATAATCAGTGTAACATTGAGAGGACAGACTCTGGAAGCTTCTACCTAATTTTGAATGCTCACTCTACTACGTATTAGCTACATAACCTTAGGCAAGTTACTTAACCTCTCTGTGTCCCAATTTCCCCATTTGTAGGGTGGAGGTTATCATAATGCCTACATTTTAGAGTCATCCCAAGAATTAAGTGTCAATGTGTATAAAGCACAAAAAGCAGTGCCTGACTCATAGGAAGTGCTATTAGGAGTTTGCTGTAATTATTCTGAAAGTGATTGTACTGGGTTGATTAGCATCCCCCCAAGAATTCATAACCTTCCCAGAAGCTCAGAAAGTGATCTTATTTGGGAATAAGGTTGTTGTAGATATAATTAGGTGAGATGACATCCTGGAGTGGCGTGGCTCCCTCATCCACTGTGAGTGGTGAGATGAGGTGAGGCACAGAGCCAGATATGAAGGGATATGAAGATAGAGGGAGAGAACACTGTGTGATGACAGATGCAGAGATGGCACTGGTGCAGCTGCAGGCCAAGAATGCTAGCGAGGCTCCAACAGCCAGGAGCCGGGAAGGAAGGCAAGGAAGGATTATCCCCTGAAGCCTTCAAAGAGCAAATGACCTTGTCAACATCATGATTTTTTGGACTCGTGGCCTTCAGAACTAGGATAGTACGTTTTGTTGTTTTAAGTCAACCAGTTTAGGATAATTTGTTACAGCAACTGCCGGAAACTAATACAGTGATCCTGTTGGAGAGATTGAATTGATCCCTTTGCATCAGTAAAGGAGCAAGGAGGAAATAGATGGTCCATTCCAAGGGGAGGGGGGATGCGGAAAGGTTGATGAAGGTGCCACTGATGACAGTTGCCACTGCGGGCAAGGAAACCAACAGGGATGAGGCAGCACCTAGGGATGGCCAAGCCAAGCCAAACTGGAAGCTGGAAGCCAAGCCAAGGCCTGCAGGGGCTGAGGGAGAAGCTGTAGCTGGGCTCTTGAGAGGGTCGTGTGACAGGACTGCCTGGTCCAGACCAAGGCCGGCAGAAAAGAAACCCATCAGCTAATAATCCGCAGCCTGGGGGCAGGGAGGGAGCTGGGGGCATAAATACCAGCACTGTCCTCTCTTCCTTGTCCTCTCCTGCAAGCTTCTACCTCCAATGGCCAAACCCAAGTGGAAGCCGAGGACAACAGAGCCCACCCTCTGGGCATAGAACAGAGTGGGGAAGGACAGAGATAGTGTGGAGGGCAAACAGAACCTATAAAGTATAGCTTTGGTCTCATGGTTGGAGTCGGGACCTGAACCAGGGTCTTGGGACCCAGATCGCACATTCGTTTGGGTCTTAAAGCCAAGTGCCCCTGGCCCATCTCAATGAGTTACCCAGATTCCTGCATTTCCCCTCCTCTGCTGTTCCCTTGCCCCCTCCCCCGGGGGTCCCGGGAAGACGGGGCTCTGCACAGGTGCCTGCTCTGGCCTCTGGCTCCCTCTTCTCACCCTCTCTCTGCCTCTGCTTGCGGAGGGCCGCTCTCAGCGTGCAGTGTCTGACTATGCTCCCCGGCTCTGCCCACCAGGTGGGGCAGACAGGGGCCCCGGGGGCTGGGGGCTTTTTTTCTGCCTCCCTTGTTTGGTTCATTCGGAAGCCGTAAGAGAGCTGTGGAGAGAAAGAGCTGAGAAAATCAGGGGCCGCGAGTCTGTTGTGAAAGGAGTCTATGGAGACAATGCAGAGAGTGCTTAGCGAGGCCTCAATGCGGGGCTTACGGCTCCGAGCTCTCCCGGAGGCCTTTGTGCGCCTCTCTATTGACTGCTCCTAAGCCCTCAACGGGCCCCCATTATACTCAGAAGAAACCCAAATCCCCCACCCAGGCCCACGGGACTCCGGCTGCATCTTGTACCATTCGCCTCCCTCTCCTCCGCACTCGCCTTCATGTAGCACCTCGCACACCAAGCTGGTTCCACTTCCAGACCTTTCCACCAGCTGCATCTGCTGCTGGGGACGCAACTTCCTCTCCCCAGTACGGTTCCTGCTCCTGCCTCAAGTCTCACAGGAAATGTCATTAGAAAAGCCTTTCTAGGCCTAAACTAGGCCAAATTTCCCCACCCACCTCCCACCAACACCACCATCACCAAATTTCTCTCTTGGACCTCTGCACTGATTTCTCTCCCACTAGGCTAGATGTGGAGTGGGTCAGCCTTGTTCACTTCTCTGACCACAGAACCCGGCAGAACCCAGTGAAGAGCAGGGTGGGAGGTGTATTCATCGATTCACTAAGTGGACATTTTTTTCCTACGCCTTTACCATTTAGATTTGACCCCTATTTGGATTTCTGCTTTTACATATGAACAACATACAAAAGCATCTCTGAATATATAACTTGGGGGCTGTACACTCTGTCTTTTGTCAGCAGAGGTTCTGGTTTTTCCTCTGTGGTTTCCTTAATACAGACCCTCTTTGACTACAACAGGGTTTCCATCCTGATAAACCCATCATAGGCTAAAAATATTAAGTCACAAATGCATTTAATACAGTACACTTGATCTATGGAACATCGGAGCTTAGCCTCACCTGCCTTAAATGCACTCAGAACACTTACATGAGCCTACAGTTGAGCAAAATCATCTAACACAGAGCCTATTTTATAAAAGTGTTGACTAGCTATGTAATTTACAAAACTATACTGAAAGTGAGAACCAGAATGGTTATCTGGGTGCAGACTGGCTGAAGGTGTATCAGGAGCTTATCTTTGTGATCTCATGGCTGAGTGGGAGCTGTGGCTTCTGTCTAGTAGCAGAAGAGAGTAAAGGTCAAAATTCAAAATTTGAAGTACGGTTTCTACTGAATGTGTATACTTTCACATCATCATAAGATCAAACAAAAAAAAATAAGTCCAATCATTATAAGCCGGTACCCTCTATAGTGGATTTCCCTCATGGTTCAGCAGTAAAGAATTCACCTGCAATGCAGGAGATGCAGGTTTGATCCCTGGGTTGGGAAGATCCCCTGGAGGAGGGCATGGCATGAATACAAGAATATGTGGAATATTCTGGTATTCTTGCCTGGAGAATCCCATGGACAGAGGAGCCTGGTGGGCTGCAATCTATGGGGTCACAAAGTCAGACATGACTTATTGACTAAACAACAACAACAGAGAGACTAAAGCTCTTGAAGTGACTCATTTCCACCCATGATACACCTTTCCTTTCTTCTTTATTTCTTTCTTTGTCTCCCTCTCCTCTCTCTACCTCTTTGATTTCTTCTTCTGAAGACTCAACACTTCCATTAAGGACTTGTATGATCTATTACTTAGCCCCCAGGCATTTCAGAATCAACTCAAGTGCTTTGACAAAAACCTAAAAAAGCCAGGTTATGGTCCATCTTGCAGTTTAGCAACACATAAAGGAGAAATACTCCTGTCCTCTGTGAAGTGCAGCTATAGTAATCTTGGGTAAAAGAAACAATTGCTGCTGTTCATACAGGCCCAGTTGTTTATATGCAATTCATTCAGTGTGGTGTTTAGCATACAAGACTCCTCTAAACCTCCTAGCTCAGGATCCATTTAGTTTTACAAAATAACCCAAAGCATTTTTTTTTTTTTAAGCCAAAGCCTTTTTTTTTTTAAACGTCCATAAGTGCCTTTTCTTATTCTTGGATAAAAACAATAGACCATGAAATATCTCTATTGAAAATGATATGACCAAGCCTTCCCTGAGAATTCAGGGGTTAAAATGTGGTTTGAGGCTTAAAGCCCCATTAAGGTACTATTGGATTATGGTGAAATCCTTCTGAATGTGAACTTTACTGCATTTTAACTTAGAAATGTGATCCAGCTCTAGCTCTTCAACATACAGACGCCAAATACTGCTTTTAGAATGCATTAGCACTGATGAAGGCAGCAGCTTGAAAATATGATTCTTTCAGTCTCTACTTTCAATGACTTGGAAAGAGAATCATTTCCCCACTTGGCACTGGGAGAAAATGGTAACCTAATTATCAACTTGGGAGTGTTATGAAATTAATATATGACACAGGTAAATTACATATGAATTTTCTTAGGACCCCACTATCTTGATTTCAAAATATACATCCTAAGGTTCTGAGCTCGCAGGAACTCGGTGTTCTTAAGTATTCACACTTGACAGATGTGCAAACCAGGGCCCATGAGGCAAGCGACTTGACCAAGATCACCCACTGGGAATGTCCTGCTCAAACTGGTGAAACTGGAGTTCAGTGAATGTGATGTTTAATACTCTCCAGAAGGAAAGTTTTAACCCAGGAGATTTTTTTCCCCCGGCAGAGAAGGATTGTATTATGGTGAGATAGGAGAGATGTAAGCTCTAGAGTTGAAACCGTAGGTTTAAGGTTCAGCTCTTTCACTTAAGAGTGTATAGATGTATGCTCAGTTGCAGCCGATTTTTTGCAACCCCATGGACTGTAGCCCATCAGGTTTCTTTGTCCAGGAATTTTTCCAGGCAAGGATACTGGAGTGGGTTGCCATTTCCTACTCCAGGGGATCTTCCCAACCCAGGGATCAATTTCGTGTCTCCTGCAAGTATACTGCATTGCAGGCGGATTCTTTACCTCTTTCATTCAACAGACCTAGTTAATTAGGAAAACCCCTAATCTTTCTAAACTTTAATTTTCTCACCTGTAAAGTGGAAATGATGGGAATGACAATAGAAGCTGCTTCATGGGTAGTGGTGATGATTCAGTGAAACAGAGTAGTTAAGCTTAGCTTCATGCATGGTAGGGCACATGACGAATTTGTGGAATCATTGACAGTGTGTTTCTCAGCCATCAGTTCAGTTCAGTTCCGTTCAGTCGCTCAGTCATGTCCAACTCTTTTGCGACCCCATGGACTGCAGCATGCCAGACCTCCCTGTTCATCACCAACTCTCGCAGTTTATTCAAACTCATGTCCATTGAGTCAGTGATGCCATCCAACCATCTCATCCTCTGTCGTCCCCTTCTCCCCCTTCCTTCAATTTTCCCCAGCATCAGGGTCTTTTCAAATGAGTCAGCTCTTCACATCAGGTGGCCAAAGGATTGGAGTTTCAGCTTCAGCATCAGTCTTTCCAATGAATACTCAGGATTGATCTCCTTTAGGATGGACTGGTTGGATCTCCTTGCAGTTCAAGGGACTCTCAAGAGTCTTCTCCAACACCACACTTCAAAAGCATCAATTCTTCGGCACTCAGCTTTCTTTATAGTCCAACTCTCACAACCATACATGACTACTGGAAAAACCATAGCCTTGACTAGACGGAACTTTGTTGACAAGGTAATGTCTCTACTTTTTAATATGCTGTCTAGGTTGGTCATAACTTTCCTTCCAAGGAGTAAGCGTCTTTTAATTTCATGGCTGCAGTCACCATCTGCAGTGATTTTGGAGCCCCCCAAAATAAAGTCAGCCACTGTTTCCCCATCTATCAGCCATGAAGTGATGAGACTGGATGCCATGATTTTTGTTTTCTGAATATTGAGCTTTAAGTCAACGTTTTCACTCTCCTCTTCCACTTTCATCAAGAGGCTTTTTAGTTCCTCTTCACTTTCTGCCATAAGGGTGGTGTCATCTGCATATCTGAGGTTATTGATATTTCTCCCAGCAATCTTGATTCCAGCTTGTGCTTCATCTAGACCAGTGTTTCTCACGATGTACTACTCTGCATATAAGTTAAATAAGCAGGGTGACAATATACAGCCTTGACGTACTCCTTTCCCTATTTGGAACCAGTCTGTTGTTCCATGTCCAGTTCTAACTATTGCTTCCTGACCTGCATACAGATTTCTCAAGAGGCAGGTCAGGTGGTCTGGTATTCCCATCTCTTTCAGAATTTTCCAGAGTTTATTGTCAGCCATATCTTAACTAATTAAGATTTCATAAATAGAGTCAGCAGTCTCAGAGAGAAATTAATGCCGTATCTTGTCATGTGTTGTCATTTGTCTCTGTGTTGAATTTTTAGAGGTTAAAAGAAGACATGTAAGTTGAAATCCTTCAAAAAGCAGCTCTCAACTGAGGCAAAATTGATGTTCATAATGGCCAGATGGGCATGTCACAAGAATTTTAAAAAACTGAATATAAATGCCTGGCACACAGAAAGCAACCCAAAAGTTTGTTGAATTAAATCACATGAAACAAGGAGGCAGGGAGGTCTTGCCACCAGATTTAACAGAACCCAGAAAACAGACACTCTGTTTAAACCTTCTAATCCCATGCAGCAGGACTGGCAAATACCACTTTCATATTCCATGCCCAGAGCAGACATCACTAATCCATCCTAGCACTCTTATCCCCCAACCTGATATTCATTTCTGTGTGCGACTCTCCCACAAGGTGATGGGCCCTTGGAGAGTGCTGACTAAGTTCAGTCTCTTCTTTATCTCCCACAAATCTCACAGAATAGATGCTTAACACTTGTAGAATGGATGAATTCAGGAGGGGTTTAAGAGGTTGGCCAAGGCCACACAGGAAGTTTGGCACTAATTGAGTTTGACAGCAATTGAGAAATAGATACAATAGTAGGCAAATGGAGATGAAAACACCATCTTTATTCCCTTCATAGGGAGGTGGAAAGATGTGATTTGGGTCCCATGGCAAGCTGGCAACAGGGAGCTATCAAGTAGTGAAAACTAGATAGAGTCAGACTTACCCTTGCAGACACAGGCAATCCTGAAGTGTGGTCTACTTAGTGGTCCCCCAGGATCAGAGGTTAGTAGTTAAACTCAGGGAGTGGAAGGACAGAGTTAAAGGAGAATACAAGCAGGTGGACCCCAAACAGAGGTTGGGAAGTGATGGAGCTACACATGCTCTGTCCTTCTCCCCCTGCTCTAACAGTTAAGTAACTCTTCCTCCCATGGAGCAGAAAAGATGGGGAAGGAGGCTGGAAATGGTACCCGATGCTGAGGGGTTTCCCTCCAAACACAAGGAGGATGTCAACGTTCCCCTAATAGGCCCTGGAAAATAAACCAAATGCTATCTAAAGGATTTAGCATGTTACTGGGGGCATGGTAGCTGGCTCCATGTGTTAGCTCCTTGCTCACACCTTACTAATCTGGAGTTCTTATAAAAGGATTCCAAATGCAAGCTACTACTTGGAAGGAAATTAAGAGCTTCCACTATTGCTGGGGCCTACTCAATGTCTCATCTTTATTTTTCCCTCCACCTCATCGTCTACAAAACAAAGGTAAAGCACATTTTTATGGAGCTGGACTCCTGTGAGACTGAGGACACAGTAGCCCGTCGAGCAGATATTGACCTGAGTTGCACAGGCGCAGCGCCATCAATGCTCACCGTGCAGCCTGCTCTACACCTTGCAGGGTTGGCTCAGCCCTGAGCTGTTGGCTGCAGGGGTCACTAGGTCGGATTGTCCCCCACTCCACGGTGCTGTCACAGCCATTACCTGCAGCGTGGGAAGCTGTACAACAGAAAGAAGCCGCACTGTGTCAAAGAGGGACACGGCTTCTTCTCCAGCTGGATCTTTGGGAAGAGCCTCTTCTGGGCTTCCTTTCTTTGGCGCATCATGTTCTTCACTGGCTCCTGCAAGCCACCCACCTGTTTTTGAGTCTGGGAAATAGCAGGGGAGGTGATGCCCTGAGCTATAATATCTGCCTCTGAGGAGCCTGTTGCATGTAGGGTGCATATGCATGTGAGCTCAGAGGTTGCTGGCTGACTGACTATCCATCTAACCTACCAAGGCCAACAGCATAGTAGGCAAGAACCACAGACAGCCTGGAGAGCAAGTAAAAAAAATGTTGCATTTGCCATTTGCAATGAGTCTTGTGGTTCAAGTCTGTGGTGGACGAGCATCTCCAAGTTCCATGTTTGAGTGCTGAACCACTTTCAGAAGAGCTGTGGAGGGTAGATGAGCTCATGTTGCTTCATGGCAATCAAAGGTCATCTTGTTCCCAGCCTGGAAGTTCACTGATTGGTTTGTTTTATTTGCATCCCACACCTCAGGCATGTGGTTAGTTGGTAAGAGATGCAGGACTCTCATTCTGGGTCTCTTCCCCTTGCACTGGGATTAACCAAGCTGTTGGCTTCTCCATCATTTCATCTTCCCAGTCTTTTATAGATAAACACACCAGGCTAGATCCTGATGTGCTGGAGGCATTGAGACTCATAATCATACCAAGTACTACTGAATTCTTCTCCTTGTTAAAGCTGACAGGTTCTTACCATCCACTATGATTATATATGTAATTAAAACTCACAGCAGTTCCTTTGTTGCTGTCTGTTTTTTTCATTTTGCCTTTCTGTTCCCCAGGTCACCCATTAAGATATTTTTTTAAGTGAAGAGGATTAAATTAAATCACTGACATCTGCCACTCAGTCTCACTCAGCATCCTTTTCTCTGTATTCTGGATAGAACTTAAGACTCTTTGGTATCACTGGTTTTGACTTTCCTTTCAGGGTGGCAGGGAGGGGGTAGTAATAAGAGAGAAGTTAGAAAATTCAGCAAGTCCATCAAAAGTTTCACTTCCCACAAGTGGTGATAACTACTTTCATTTTTCACTTGGTATTTAAAAAAAAAAAAAAGGTAATTATTAAGATAAAATATATTGATGACAAGACCATATTGCTTGACTAAAGTCAAGAAAAACTCTGAGGCTAGAATTATTTATGTATTACTAAAGTGAAATTGAATTAATAATTATATTTTTACACCTTCCTCTCCTAAAAGACAATATCTTGACAAATCAAGTCTTGAATAGCCTTTAATTTCATAACTGAGGACACATGAATTCTATTTTTGCAGCAGTGCTATTGTTAGAGTTTCAAAGGCTGACTCTTCAACATTAACAGATGTCATTCCAAGGGAAAAGAAAAGAAAATTGTTAATTTTTTCTAGCTGTGACAATGATTCACATTATGTTAAATGTTCAACAGGCAATGGCTATTATAGATAAACTAATAGCAAATCTGTCAGAAATCTAGCAGTTATTATTTTGAAGCCTTATAATGCTTTCATTTTTTTTTTTTTGACCGAGGTATGTATTTTCTGTGATGTATGTTTTTTTGTCACCATTAGAGTTTCCATATGCATATATAGCTGCATTTGACAAAAAAGTCACTGAACACCTTTTTCTTGGGTTCTCCAGCTTGTTATATGACACCTCATTAGGGTTTTTGCCAATCCAACCCATTTCTCTAGCCATACCGGCATTCCAGTGTCTCCATGCTTTTTCTCTGGGTTGACATTTCCAGGAATCAAGAGTTACTCTTTAAAAATATAAGGCAGAAATTAGAACTACCATGTGATCCATCAATTCCACTGCCAGGTATATATTAAAAGAAAACAAAAACTCTAACTCAAAAAGATATATGTACCCTAATGTCTGATAGCAGCACTTTTCACAATAGCCAAAGTATGGATGCAACCCAAGTTTCCATCAACAGAAGAAAGGATAAAGAAGACATGACACATATGCAAAATGTAATATTATTCAGCTATAAAAAAGAATGAAATTCTTCCATCTGAAGCAGCATGGGTAGAAGTGGAGGATATTAGGCATAGTGAGATAAGTCAGGAAAAGACAAATACTCTATGTTATCACTTATATGTGAACTAAAAAATAAAATACTCGAATAGGTACATAACAAAACAGAAACAGCCTGACAGATACAGAGATCAAACTAGCAGTTACCAGAAGGGAGAGGGGAGAGAGGAGGGGCAAGATAGGTGTATAGGATTAAGAGGTATGAACTACCATGTATAAATAGTAAGCAGCAAGGCAATACAGCACAGGGGAATATAGGCATTATGTTGTGATTAATTTACATGGAGTATAATCTATGAAAATGTGGAATTGCTATATTGCACACCTGAAGCTAATATAACATTGTAACTCAACTACATGTCAATTTAAAAACCACACGACAGAACGTGAAGCAAGGGGCAAGCTCAGGGCCACTGTCTTAAGGACCCTGAGTGGACATCACTGGAAAGATGATGAAGGACCTACTGTATAGCACAAGGAACACTGCTCAATGTCATGTGGCAGCCTGGATTGCAGATGAATTTGGGGGAGAATGGATCCATGTATATCTATGCCTGAGTCCCTTCATTGGTCACCTGAAACTATCACAATATTGTTAACCGGTTATACCCTGATAAAAAATTAAAAGTTTATATTATATTGAAAAAATAAAAAGAAACAGACTTTGGAAATCTCAGCATTTCCAGGGGTCACGAAGCCTACCTACCTCATTTTCCTCATGAGAGATAAAGAAAGTGTCCTTAGAAAGCACAGCAAGAAAATAGCAAAGCGAAGACCAGAACCCTGGTTTGCAGGACCCGGGACCTGACTTCAGCCCCCGTGCTCAGTTCTGTGTGTGTGTCTAAAACTGAACCGGGCCAGTTCTGTTGTGCTGAGACCGGGGCTGGAAAGCCAGGCAGGGGCATTCTTCCCCAGGCTTCTAGGCGTGAAGTGGAAGAAGAAACACAAAGAACAGAGAGAAACAAACAAGAGACTCCCACTGCCTCACACAGCTCCTAATCCCCAGGATGAATTAGAAACAGCCTGCTCCTGACACTCAAGGCAGAACTGCAAAGTTGAGGAGATTGCTTGGAGATAGCATCACAAGGTTTTTTTGTTCTGTAAGACGAGAAGCAGCCTGCTTGTGCCTGCTGGTCTGAACTCGGGGCTAGTGGAAATGCCTACGGAAGATGGAAGCTTTTAGAGTAAAGCATGGTCTTTGGAAAACATAAAAATGAGTAGCAGGCCACCGCGGGGGCCTTGGTTTGCTTGCCTTCACATGAAAGGTCGTCCTTGCTTGCTGCCTGCAACAGCAGATTGTCCTTTCCAGCCAGCTCCATGCACTTTGTTTTAAAGGTTTAAAAATAGAATGAAAAGGTCTTATAGAGTTGTGATGAGGCATGACTCTGTCTTGTACACATGCACGGAGCAAAAAGAAGGCAGCCTGCCTTGAGTTGCGTCTGACCAGGCAACATCAGTATTTACAGTGAGACTCAAATGCCCTATGGATACTGTTCACACGCTGATGTGTGACATCCAAGTTGCCTCTGGACCTTTCAGCACGGCCTGCAGACTCTCAGCCTCATCTTTCCTCACCTGCCCAGCTCCTCTGGGCCCAGTTTGAGTCACGAAGCTCTCCTGGCTGACTCACTCATGCCTTCTTCCTGGCGGGTTCTTGGCGGAGATGCCTGCCCTCCTGCTGTATTCAGTGGCTGAACACTTGCTTATTCTTCACGACTCAACTTAGAGTTGTCTGCCCTCGAAGGCATCTACAACAAAGCCCTCCTCCCTGCAGGGATGAAAGGGACACAGGAGAATCCATAAATTTTCAGACTTGTAGAGTTAAAGGATGTCTTTCCAGCCAGCAAGATACTTTCAAATTAAGATACAACCTGAGGACAAAGACCAAAGTGGCAGTCTGGCCATCATGTATTCGTTATGACCTCTGATTGGCTATGTTCCCCCTTCAAGTTATTGCATTTCCACACATATTTCAGGTCAAAGGGTCTAAAATGTGCGTGTTCAGTCATGGCCGACTCTTTGCAAACCTAGGGACTGTAGCTGGCCAGGCTCCTTTGTCCCTGGGATTTTCCCGGCAAGAATACTGGAATGGGTCACTATTTCCACCTCCAGAGAGTCTTCCTGACCCAGGATCAAACTCACATCTCCTGTGCCTCCTGCATTGCAGCTGGATTCTGCCCAAATATTTGGGCACCACGGCCCAGGCAAGTTGACACATCAAATTAACCATTGCAACTACTCACTGACTATGTGTTTCCTCTTCTTCCCTTTCCAACTGGGAGTCTTTGTTGTGTTGTAGTGAGTGTGTGTGTGTGTGTGTGTGTGTGTACGTGAGGGGGTATCAATAATTTGTCTTTCAGTTCATAGGTCTCCAAAGCAAGAAGAGTCACATCTAAATCTGATATAGATCATGAGGTTCTTGGCTTTTAAGCTTGACTGATTGAGGCTTTTAGGCTGTCTTAGGGAGAAGAGGTAGGAAAGTAAATATCTGTGACCAAGAGGGCAGACTGTAGTAGATTGGATGATGATACTCAACTATAGAGATCTGGACCGTGAAAAAGGTAGAGCGCTGAAGAATTGATGCCTTCACTCTGTGGTGCTGGAGAAGACTCCTGAGAGTCCTTTGGACAACAAAGAGATCAAACCAGACAATCTTAAGGGAAATCAACCCAGAATACTCGTTGGAAGGACTGATACTGAAGCTGAAACTTCAGCATTTTGGTCATCTGATGTGAACACCTGACTCATTGGAAAAGTCCCTGATGCTGGAAAAGAGTGAGGGCAGAAGGAGAAGAGGGTGTCAGAGGATGAGATGGCTGGAGGGCATCACTGATGCAATGGACATGAACTTGGGCAAACTATAGGAGATGGTGAGGGACAGAGAGGCCTTGCGTGCTGTAGTTCATGGGGTTGCAAAGAGTCAGACACGACTGGGCAACCGAACAACAACAACTCAATTATATTCACTCTCGTTCACTCTCTACATCCTGTATCCCTGTCTCACTGTCTTTGGTCCTGGCCATTTGGCTTGCTTTGATCAATGGATATGAGCAGAAGCGACAGCATTCTGGTTCTGAGTAGAGACCTTAAAAGGTATCACAAGCTTCTACTTGTCTCTTTGAGCTTTTGCTCTCCACCATAAAGCCCTGAGGCCCTTTCCACCAAGGTTGCTGAATGAGAAGACCCAAATTGTTGAGCAAAGCTAATGGCAGCAAAACCCAACAGAACTCAGCAGAGCCACAGTTAATCCACAGCACTCAGTGTCTCTGAGCAAGAAATAAGTGTTGAGTCACTGAGATGCTGAGGATGTTTGTTACTGCAGCAAAAGCAGATACATATGATTGACATAACTCACAAATTTGTATAATTCTGATCAAGTGAATAAATACTCTTTTCCAAATGGGAAGGTTTTAAGTTAGAATTATGCAGACACTATCCTGATTCCTCACCCTATTTGTTCTTATTAAAAGGGCAAAAACATGTTCAAGGCCTTTTATAGGCTTAAAATATATTCTTGTTATGGAATTTTGGACAATTTTGTAAACTCTGGGAATTTAACATGGATGGCTCAAAGATTTCAGTGTTGAAGGAATAAAGATAGTCTATCAAGCTATCAAGCTATGAAAGACTCCCCAAGCAGCATCTTGAATTGAGTCACCCTGGTGTCAAAGCATCATGTGACTCAGGATGACCTTCACAGGGAAGCATTTACTTCCTCTTGGGCTTCCTTATTCCTCTTTCAGCTGGTGTTTGTACTTCACAAAAAGGAAAAGAATTTGAGGTCTCTCTTCTTAACTGTGTCAACAAATTCCAAAGGACTTCTTCAATTAAAAATAAAATTTGAGAAAGCACAACCCTAGCCTAAATCACTCGGGTAACTTTTGTTTTCTGGAAATGATAGAACGCCTTAAATTTCATTCATTTTTTCCTATTCTTTCTTCCAATTCTTTGCTTAATTTGGACTGGGAAACTAAACTAGTCATTTTCAGTTCTGATTCTGAGGCCCAATTCCTCCATAATTGAGTTTAAGTTTCCAGCTCTGTGGGAGGATATAAAATTATTTTTGCTATTATAACGTGGGTTGAGCTTTTTAAAAATAAGAACATAAGTTCTGAGCAATAAAAGGCTCAAATTCGCAAATGAAGTGACCTTGCACAAACAATCCTGAAGTTGGATCTTACACAACCCATCTGGATATTTTAAGAGCAGGGCAGAACCAATGAGTGTTCATGTAAAAGGTTAGAGAACTAGGTTAAAGAAAAAAAGGTACCCTTCTCATCAATGTGACTCATCCACACACACACACACACACACACACACACACACCCGCACCCCCCAGGACTAGCAAAATGACTCAGACTTTTAAGTAGGTGACAATGCTTATACAAAAATATGACCTAGCGGTTTTCATCAGGGCTCCTCAGTTGGCTGGTTGTCAGCCTTTTGATTCTCCTGTGTCCCTGAGGAATTTGGGGTATTTTGGTAAGATATTTTGGGCTTTTGCACAGAAGGCTCCAAAGGACCCTGCTGACAGTTCACCAGTAACCCTCTGAAGGGCCAGATTCCAACCTTCACACTCATAAAAACTGTGGTTGAAAAGAGTTGATGGAAACTTCTGATTAGACTACCAGGAGAAATCAAGCCCCAAGGCCATATTTATTAGCCTGCTTGGAATCAGTGTCCATCTTGAGCTGAGGTCGGCTCCAGGAGCCCAGCCAGATTCCCAGACCCTGTGGCCATGCCCTTTGCCTTGGTTCCTTCTATCTGGAAACTGGAGGCATTGGTTTGCAGAAAGGGGCCATCAGGAGGCTGAGATTTCACATCAGCTTTGCGCAGGCCAGCTTGGGTCACTTCAGGCTGATTTCTTTGGGGTTTATGTTCTTAATCAGCTGAATGGAGAGGATCCTATCTGCCTCCTTTTGCTGGGCTACAGTCGCAAACAGTAGGATCATGTGCTTGGAGCCCTTGGAATGCTAGGGAACACAAAGGTGCACTCAGAATTTCAGCTCTTATGTTATTGATGAGAGGCCCTGTGGTTAGTTAGGCATGCTGATGGCTTTTAGTCAATTTCTGTGTTTGCATCAGTGTGCTTAGAGGGCTTATGGGTAGAAGAAAATAAAACTGGGATCAGACTTGGAGGACACATACATGCCCACAGTATGTTCTCTGAAAAGGGCGATTTGCCACCGTTCTCCAGGAGGCGTGCTCCACGCTGCAGGCCCTGCTTGAGGCCTTGGAACATGCTCAGTTCCAATCATGGGCTCTTTTTCCTCCTTTTGAATGCTGCAGACCCAACTCCTGGGTTCTTCCTGTCTCTCTCCTCCTTCGGCCACAGCCTGCCATCTATCCAAGGAGGAATCCCAGCTCTCTCTCGCACTGGTCGAGTGTAAAGAAAGTGTCTCCCAAATCAAACTGTGCCATGTTCCCCTACACTTTACCCTGGTTGGGCAGTCAGAAGAAGCACAATTTCTAATCCACAGACCTCAAGGAATAATCTCTGAGAAGGGTCTTGTAAAGGGGCAGTGAGGGGATCAGTTAAGGTACACTACCAATGCGAAAGCGATTCCCTGGAGACTCAGTGGTAAAGAACCCACCTGCAATACGGGAGACCTGGGTTCGATCCCTGGGTTGGGAAGATCCCCTGGAGAGAGGAAAGGATACCCACTCCAGTATTCTGGCCTGGAGAATTCCATGGACTGTATAGTCCATGGGGTCGCAAAGAGTCGGACACGATTGAGTGACTTTCACTAGAATTCTCAAATCATTTTTTTAGGCATAATTTCTTTGATCCTCTGACAGCTCTGTGAGGTAGTCACATCTTTCAATCATTGAACAAATACTGGCTGAAAGCTCTGTCTAGGGTGACTGAGGGGGTTCCCAGGACATGCGGTTTTTACTTTTAAAGCTAAGACTGTCTCAGGCAAATGGGATGAGTTGATCACCCTTCTGCCATTCCATGTCTCAGACCTGCACCCATTCTCCACCCTAAAATGAGCAGGATAAAAGCAGTCCCAGTGCACATAGCACGTATATACTGGTGATTTTCATGCATTTGATTTTCTGCTGCATACTGACTATGCTGTTGCAATCTCAAGTTCAGAAACTGTTAAATTCTTATCTCCACTCTTTAGATTTCTGATTCATTCATTACACTCAGAGCTAGTCCCCGCGTAAGAAAAGATAAAATGGTAAATTAGGTATTGTCTGGCTTTTGAAGCGCTGATGGTCTGGTGCTCATGAGGTTGAAGGGACTTTAGGAAAACAATGACCTACTTGGGTCTTAAATTAAGTCTTCACAGTGTCCCACTTCACCCCTGCCTTTGCTTTCTCTTTTGATTCCTCCTGCCCATCTCCCCATGCATCCTCCACTTCTTTTCTGCCATTTTTTCTTCCCACTCTGACCTAACTGTCTTCCATGTCTGCAATTATCATCTCTATATACAACCATGTATTAAAATCATGGTTAAAAGAAATAGATTAATTGAATGCCAGTTATGTATATGGGCTTCCCTGGTGGCTCAGTGGTAAAGAACTTGCCTGCCAATGCATGAGACACATGTTTGATCTCTGAGTTGAAAAGATCCCCCTGGAGAAGGAAATAGCAATCCACTCCAGTATTCCTGCCTGGGAAATCTCATGGACAGAGGAGCCTGGCAGGCTACAGTCCACGGGATCGCAAAGAGTTGGACATGACTTAGTGACTCAATGACAACAAATTATGTATATTCAGCGAGAAACATTCTGATCTCAAATAGACCTCCCAGGAAAATTCCTCCTGCAGGGGGTACTATGTTGACTGAAAAGAGAAGAGTTTCTGTCTGGTTGTCAAGGCTGTCATCTAATTGCTTTTCTGGGCCAGATGAGCTTAGAATGAGTTTGGCTGGCAGGAGCCAGATTCCACTGTGTCACAAGGCTTTCTCTAAAAGTCAATCCCTTTTCCTATACATTTCAGAATAGCCAGGAACCTTGCTAATCGAATAGTGTCCCATTATGTGACCAGATCATGCACTTCCAGGAAGTACAGAGTAATCTGATTTGTGTTGAAATGTCAGCCCAAGCTCTTTTGGTAAGAGCTGTAGCATTTTCTTTGGCTGTTGTCAATGGTGTGGTTGCTTAACTTTAAAAGCTATCTAAGGCATTTGGCGTGGATCCTCATCTGCTCGAAGAAGTATGACTCTCAGCTCATTGTTTTTCTCAGGAGTCATGCTTTCTGGTTTTTCTCTGGCGTAGTTGGATGGGTGTTTTGAGGGGGTGGATTGATCACTCCCTAAAGTACATGCAAAGCCTCATAGAAAGAATGATCTTTGTCACCCTTCGCTTAGGGTGGGGTGGTTGTCATCCATAAGAAACTGGGTCCAGTTGTTTTGGCTCTTCATTCATTCATTCTTCCATAAACATCAATGGAGTCCTTACTATGTGCCAGGCATCCTTCTAAACGCTGGGAAGACAGCAGGGAACAAGCCATTCTGAGGAGGTGACATTCGAGTGGAGATCCAAGTGATATGAAGGTGCCAGACACACAAGGATCTGGGTGCAGAATGTTCCAGGGAGAGGGAACAGCAAGCACAAGCCCCTAAGGAGACAAAGACCTTGGCTGTCTGAGGATCAAAGAGAAGGACAGTGTGGCTGGAACACAGTAAGCATGGGGGAACACGGTATGTAATGATGAGGTCCAGAGAGACAGACAGGAACTAGATGACTTGGGGAGTTTATTCTAAGGACAATGACGAGACACTAAAGATGTCCGAATAGAATGAAGGGCCTCTCTGGAATTTTAAAGGATTACTCTGGTTACCTTATGGAGGAACGGGTTGTAGGGCAACAAAGGTAGATCAATGAAGAGAAATACTATAAAAGCCTAGGTCAGAAATGGTGGTGGTTTGGACCAGGGGCAGTAGAGCAGGACACCAGTTGACAGACACAAGATATATTTGGGAGGTAGCAGTTGCTGATGAACCATATTCTGGGTGTATGGCTAGGAGAAGGGGTAAGGGAAAAATCAAGACTGAGTCTCGGGTTTTTCGGCTTGAACAAAGCAGTGAATGGCACTGCCATCCACAGAGTTCGGGGGACCACGGAGATCCTGGTGTGTGCATCATGTCTCTGGGCACTGCTGCTACCTTCATATGTTGCTTTTCCTGGGCCAATGATATGTGATCCTCTTTGTCTCATGTTCATCAGCGTGGGAACAAAAATACCAGTAAACAATAAGAAGCAATGAATAGGGACTCAGAAATGATTTCCTTCCTAGGAAGAAAGTAACACCAAGAAAAACAAACAACACATTGAGTACCATGTGTAGAATAAACAGGAACTTGCCTAAGATGCACTTTTGAAGCACCGTTTTACTTTCAGCATCACTGACAATAAAAACAGTGATGTTCTTTAGTGTGTTTGCTAAGCATTAGGTGTGGTTCCAAGTGCTTTACATATATTACGTCATTCAGTTTTCTCATGACCTAGGAGGTAAGATGGAAGTTTTACTCTACTTACAGATGGACAAATTGAGGCATGGGGATAAAGTAAGGGCTCAAGGTCACATGGAAGGAAGTGGCAGAGTCTGGATTTAAATCCAGGTCCCTTGATTCCTGGCCTGTTCTCCTAAGGGCCTCATGCTTTGTTTCCCTTTGGACCATTGGCTGAGATCCCACTCAGGGCCAGGGCTAGGCTAAGATTGTCATCATAAAGCTAGATCGGCATCTGATCACAGGCAGCCAGGGGCATCTCCACCATGCTGACCATCTATAGTGGTGCTTATGCTCAGTCTTTCATGAACAGGGTGTACTACTGTGTGACAACATCAAGGAGAATTCACTATGAATGGAGGCTGCTGGGAAAATCTTTTGCTAGAAATGGGGTTGGATGTTTCACTATAGCAGAGAATCTGAAAATGTTTGGAGGCATTTTTGCTTAACGCAGTGCCTGACATTTAGCATGTGTGTACGTGAGGAGGTGGAGCAGGAATGCTAGAGTTCCTGCAATGCTGAGATGAACGGTTCCACTGGGAATGTCAAGAGCACCATTGAGACCTTGGACCACTGGGCGAGTCTCTGAACTCTAGATACCGAGTGGGAAGCACTTCTCTTCTTAAAAGAGGCCAGAAAATATTGATGACTGTTGACTGTGCTCACCACATGATTCCTGATTCAGCATTTGGATTGAAGATTCACCTTCACCTTCAGAGATTTTTAAAAACCTTGGACAAACTAACATAAATTTTGGGTGTCTGGTGGGGCTGAAGTGTTTTTCCTTTTCCTCCACTTTTTTTTTTTCCCCAGTTAAGATGAGTACTGGGAAGCCACAGCTGGCATAGCTGGTATACAATCCACTTGAGATCCTTTAATGAAGACTATTTGATTATATGAGGAAACTAGAATCTATTTGTTTTTTGTTCACTTAATTTGATGTTTTAATGATGCTGCTAGTTATTTGAAATATTCCATTTCAATATACCCTTTATTCATTGTGCTTGTATCCTGAGGCATGCTGGCAAAGAGTGACATGTTTAAAAGTCTGCCCTCAAATAATAAATTTCCACTGGAAACCAGAAGCAGAAAAGTTTTACTTTAGGAATGCTTTAGAATATGTTTTTAAACTCAGTCCAAATTGGAGTCCAGAGATAAGCACAAGAGGATTTTTAAAAAATAATTTAACTGTTAATTTTTAGATTTTTTTAAAAAATATGAAAAAAACCCATTAGAAACATAATAATGCTGTGGGTCAGACAAGTGGAGATACTGGGCTTTAGTTCCAATTGTTGCAAGGTTAAAAGTTAATAAATAGTATCTTGGTGGTACTAATAGTAGAGAAACAATCTACCAGTGCAGGAGACATAAGAGACTCCGGTTCAGTCCCTGGGTTGGGAAGATCCTCTGGAGGAGGGCATGGCAACCCACTCCAGTATTCTTGCCTGGAGAATCCCATGGACAGAGGAGTCTGGTGGGATACAGGCCATAGAGTCACAAAGAGTCAGACATGGCTGAAGTGACTTAGCATGCACTCACATTTTTAAAGCAACAGCAGGACTGGTTTTATCCCTCTTCCCATTTCTATTCAAGTCACTGGGGACAATCTGTATATTTGTTCACCTCTTTGTATGCTTGTAATTCTGAGTTGCAAGCTCTCTAAGCAAGAATTTATCCATTCCTCCTCTCCCACATCTCTAGCACCCAGGGAGAGTTTGGTACACAATGTCAGTGCGCAGTTGCTCAGTTTGTGTCTGACTCTTTGCGGCCCTTTGGACTGTAACCCATCAGTCTCCTCTGTCCATGGGATTTTTCGGGCAAGAATACTGGAGTGGGTTGCCATTTTCTCCTCCAGGGAAAATCTTCCTGATCCAGGGATTGAACCTGTGTCTCCTGCATCTCTTGCATTACAGGTGGATTCTTTACCTACTGAGCCATTGGGGAAGCCCTTGGTACATAACAGTTTCTCAATAAACATTGGTTCAGTGTGGTGGCAGAATAATAAAAAATGTCCAAGCCCTAATCCTGAGAACCTGTGACTATGTTCTGTGACATGGCCAAGGGGACTTACAGTTCCAGAGGGTAATTAGCTTTGCTAAACAGCTGACCTCAAACCAGAGAGATTATCCTGGATTATCTGAATGGGCCCCGTGTGATCACAAGTGTCTTCCAATGTGGAAGACGGAGGTGGAGGAGAAGGTCCTCTCCTCTGATGCCGTGTGAAGAGGCCTCAATCCTCTTTTGCTCGCTCTGGAGACAGAGGAAGAGGGTCAAGGAATGTAGGGACCCCCAGAAGCCAGGAAAGGCAAGGGAATGCACTGTCCCCCAAAACTTCCAGAAGGAGCAGCACCCTGCCAGCACCTTGATTTTAACCTCGTGGGACCTGGGTTGAACTTCTAACCTATAGAACCATAAGGTAATAAATGTGTGTTGTTTAGAGTGACTAAGATTGTGGTGAACTCTCCCATTAGCAATAGATGTGTATGCCCCTTATGTATGAACCTCAGTGTAATAAGCATTTACCGAAAGACCTACCATTCATCTCTAGTTCAATAGCAGGTAATGGGTTTATCAGTGCCCCTTCCCACCTCAGGGCCTTCGCTCTTGCTGTCTTGTCTGCATGATAGTCTTCTTTATCTCCTTGCTTAGCTGTCTCTGCCATACTAGGAAAAGCCCCTGAAACTTCTCCTTGGACCATTTATATCAATTGGAATGTTTAAAACATGTATATAATTAAGCTTTTAAAAACTTTTTGCCCTGTAAAATGTAGATGCAGAAAACTACATGAAAAGTGTAGTTTCAAGGATTATTGTAAGATGAATAACATTGACAGCACTACTCAGCTCAAGAAATAGAATGTTGCCAGCCAACTCTGATGCTCTGCAGAGGGTGCCTCCTGCCTCTTAACATTTATGTTCATCTCTTCCTTTTTTTTTTTTTTTTTTTTAATCTTCCTCCTTTGCTTTATTACTTGAGTGTGCATCCTAGAATCTCATTTAGTTTTATCTCATTTTTGATATATCTTTAAAGTTTTTGTTAATCTATAGGTTCCTCCCTGTCTCATTTTTTTCCCCTTGTGATTTACTTGTGAGCAAATTCCAATTCATTGGAAAAGACCCTGATGCTGGGAAAGATTGAAGGCAGGAGGAGAAGGGGGCAACAGTGGGTGAGATGGTGGAATGGCATCACCAACTCAATGCACATGAGTTTAAGCAAACTCCAGGAGATACTGAAAGACACAGAAGCCTAGCATATTGCAGTCCATGAGGTCGCAGAGTCAAGACACAACTTGGTGACTGAAAACCAACAACAAACTCTGTTTGTTCTGCAGAGTTTCCCACAGTCAAGATTTTGCTGACTGTATCCCCTTGGTGTAATTGAGCATGTTCCTCTGTTCTCTGAATCTCCTATAAATCGAAAATTTGTTCTTCAGGGTTGATTGGTTTAAAGTTCGATTATTTCCCCCATTTTTATCTATTATAAGGCTTCTTCATAGGAAGTGATGATTTCTTCCCTCGAAAGGCATATAATGTCTTTGATGTTAGTGGTCTTTGATGTTCAACATTTGTTGTAAGGATTGCAAAATGATGACATTTTAATTTTTCTTTGTTCATTAGCTATAACACGTGATATAGTTTATCTAAATGATAAACTTGCCCTCCATTTCTATTTAAGTTACCCAAAGATAACAGTTTGTACTGGAAGGGCAGGAAGAACACATGACACATTCTTTTTAATTGCCAAATTAATGATTTGGCTCCTTAACATTCCTGTAATTGTTTGGTGTCTTTCTGTCCTCTAACATGTACCCCAGAACACCTGTGAGAGCAAGACCAGGATCACTTTTAGTCACCTGGGAATCCTAACCAAAAACAGGAAATACAGGCCTGTGACATGGTCAACATTTGTGAGCTATTTATTGAACGAATGAAGGAGTGAATGGAGTAACTTCTCATTTCTTTCTTGTCTTTTCCATTTCACTGCCCTTCAATTTATCTTAAATTCGCTTTTCGCTCCATGTAGCTAAACCGTGGGTCAAAATGCTTTGGATCAAAAACGTGAAATTAGTGAGGAAATACCCTCTGAGGCATCAAAAGGGGCTGCTCTACAGTGGCTCTGAAACAAAAATACTAATTTAGAGGACTGAATGTGGATACCTTGTAAGAGACCCAAATGGGGTTTTAAACAGCATCTACTTGATTCTCTTGCTTGTCTTGTAAGCCATGGCACCTTAGGGGGCTTCCTAATGAGATTCCTAAGAAGATGTAACATTTTATGGCTAAGTATTAACACATAATAGAGTCTGCCTTTTGAATGGTTCAAAGTGATTCCATATTGAATATTCAAATTGTCCTTGAAAATACCCCTGTGAGGGGCCATTCTGATGAGGTACACAGGGAGTGGCAAGATTATCATTCTCTATTTGAAATGGGCCTAGGGAGGTAAGGAGACCCACCAGTGTCTCCTGGGGGGATAAAGTTAGGGCTAGATAATTGTTGATATACTGGATTAGGTTCTAAGTAGCTGCAGAATTTGGGCAGAAATGAACCTTAGAGATCATCTAATGGCACCATCTATAGTGGTGACTTAGTCGCTAAGTCGTGTCCTAGTCTTGTGACCCCATGAACTGTTGCCTGTCAGGCTCCTCTGTCCATGGAATTTCCCAGGCAAGAATACTGGAGTGGGTTGCCACTTCCTACTCCAGGGGATCTTCCTGATCCAGGAATCGAACCTGGGTGTCCTGCATTGCAGGTGGATTCTATATCAACTGAGCTACAAGGGAAACTGTATCAGTCATATATTGTCACAATGCTGTAGGACAAATACTGATGAATTCAGTGGCACAGGATAACAGATATTCGGTGCTCTCCTATCTGGAGTCAGCAGCACTGTTGGTCTTGGCTGGACTCACTCACATATCTAGGGATTGGTGGTTGTCAGCTGGCTGAGGCTGACTTTGGCTGGGGAGAGCAGGGTGACTCAGCTTCACTCCATGTGTCTTTCATCCCCCAGGACACTAGGTTAGAGGGTAAACACAAACACCAAAGACTCACTTAGAGCTGACACCTCCACTTCTGCTGCATCTATTGGCTAGGTAAATCACAGGACCAGCCTGGATTCCAGGAATAGGGAAGTGGACTCTGCCTCTTAGGTGAGAGGCACTGTAAAGTTACTTGAAGAATAATATGGATTTGGGTGTGAATTGGAACAGGGAATGGATCTGTGAAGAACTGAAAGCCTTAATGCAATTAGGTTTTTCCAGTAGTCATGTACAGATGTGAGAGTTGGGCCATAAAGGAGGTTGAGGGCCAAAGAATCGCTATCTTCAAATTGGGGTGCTGGAGAAGACTCTTCAGAGTCCCTTGGACTGCAAGGAGATCAAACCAATAAATCCTAAAGAAAATCAATCCCAAATACTCATTAGAAGGACTGATGCTGAAGCTGAAGCTACAATACTTTGGCCACCTGATACAAAGAGCCAACTCATTGGAAAAGACCCTGATGCTGGGAAAGATTGAAGACAAAAGAAGGGGGCAGCAGAGGATGAGATGGTTAGATAGCACCATCGAGTCAATGGACATGAATCTGAGCAAAATTCTGAGAGGTAATGAAGGACAGGGAAGCCTGGCGTGCTGCAGTTCATGAGGTCTCAAAGAGTCAGACGTGACTTAGTGACTGAACAACAATAATGAACAATGCAATCAGTGGACCACCACACTGTCTCATTTTACAGAAGAGCAAGCTGAATTTCTTGGGAGGACCAACCATTTGCCCGAGGTCACTTAGAAAACTGGGGACTAGAGCCTGTGATTCTTGCCTACCATCTAGTAGTCTTTTCTTTGACCCCAAAGGCTCCCACTAAAGGTGAAAGAATGTGAAGGGAATTGACATTCATTGACATTCAGAAAGTAATTATCAATGTGCCTCATTGCTGTGTGCCAAGAAATCAGAGCTCATCAGAGGCTGGAGAGTACTTAGGGGCCACTTCCTGAGCTCCGAGCCTGCACCTTGCTCAGGCTCACAGGTGTGCAGTGTACAGAGCCAAATGAATGACCCCATTCCCTGGGGACAAATCTTCTGTCCTGGCCACTTGCCTTCACTGCATTCTAAGTGGGAGATACTGCTCTCTGGCAAGACTGGGACCAGTGAAATTAGGGACAAGAAAAGAGAAGGAGGCTTTTATTTGGTTTCTCCTCTTTCTGATCTCTCTTCTTGTGGTAGTCTGCACTCTCTTTCACCCCCTTTCCAAAACAACACTTAGAAAAGGTCAAGAGAATATCAGTCACTTATCCTCAGTGTGAATTTTAGTCAAAACACCAGTTCTCCCATTCATCCAAAGGATTGCTTCTGGATTATAGAATTCCAGGCAGGTGGAGAACCAGGTTCCCACCTGTCTGTCATCTGTATCCTGAAAACCTCACCCCGGGAGGTTTTCTGTCCAACTGGGGTGGGAGACTACCTCTGACATGTAGAATAACATCCCTCATTTTTCTGCTTTGAATGGAAAGGTCACTCAGTATCTCAGGAATGATACCCCTTCTCTATCATCAGACAGGTGGTTTTAGCAAAAGTGGTTTTTGTGCCAGAGTTTCTCTCTGACTCTAGGGGAAAATAACACAGTCATTTTGGGGGTCTGTTTCGTCTCAAAGGGAAACAACTTACTAATTAGGGTAAGAGTCTTTACAAAAATATGTTTTCGATTCCACTGATGGTCAGTTACAAGCGATAACACTGTTAAATGTAGTGCCTAATAAATCTGGAAAAACTACCCAATAAATGTAAGTAATAACAATGATTAACAATAAATTAAATGCAGAGAACCAGGAATGTACCACATTATTTTTAACTAGGTTGGGCCATCGGGTTCTGATTATTCAGTTTGTCCTATGCACCTGGAGTTTATTAGACTGTAATACAAACTAAACGGTCCCTCAGAGAGGCCACTGAAAGGACTTAGTATAAAACAATATACAAGTTTAATAGTGGTAACTGACCTTGCTTTCTTTTACAAAAACATATCTTTGTAACTTGAGCCCCAAGGAAATGTAATGCTTTTTACCTAATCCTGATTGTTAATTTTCCTTTTATTTAATGTAGAAGGCTTTGTTTGTTTCAGGAGATAGGAAGATACAATTTATACTCAATAATTCTTCCTGCTCTGGAAAGGGATCCAAAAAGGCTAAATATTTCTTCCTTTCAGCCGTGTCTATTACAAGAAGAGGGGAAAACAGGCCAGCAGCACCCTCGCTATTAATGGCAGCTGGTTAAAACCCACATTTTAAAATAGTCAAATGAAATGGGTCCATGTGTTTATAATCAAGGTGCATTTGACTAATTTTCCCTAAATCTTTAAATATTACTCATTCTCAAATGCCAGAAAATTGGGCTCTTTGTCAGCGGAGGATAGGAAGGCAATGCCAGGCTCTCTGACGGAGGAACTTCTCTCTTAATTTCCCTCTGTGCTTATCTCTCAGATGCTACTGTATTTTAATGATGAAATCCTCCAAATTGAGAGAATCTCTGTGGGTAGACGCCCTTTCTCATTCTGAAAGTTTTTCTAATACGTTCTTAATGTTTTCTAGAAGAAGGCTGTTTTTACTGCCCTTCTAGCTGAGGTTTCCATTCCACATGCTAGTCCCCAAAGTGAATACATTTGCAACAAAAAGAATCTTAACTAAAGTCAACGCCTGTAAATGTCTGAAACTTGAGGTGCCCCCAGCAAACATGAGGTCTGGCAAATACAGTCCATAAAATCCTGCCTTAAAATAATTAAATGAAATGGTCACCAGGGAGGGCAAGAATGGCATTACCCAAGGGCATCGACAGAACACAACACTATTTTCTTTAGCTCGCTAATCAATAGGGTCGGCCTCAGACCTCCCGCACGCCTTTGGTGGGGCCCCAAACCTCACATCTCACAGTCAGTCTTCGTTTTATAAGCAAAACCGCTTTTGTTCAGAAGCTGGTCTTTATCTCAACGAGACCGAGCGAGTTCAACTTTCATTCAGAAGAGGAATTCTGCTCCAAAGGGAGGTGGGCTTGACTCTTTAATCAGGAGGCTCAGGTCAAGAGAAAGGTGGATTGATTTCTCCACCTGTGCGCCAAAGGAGCATCGTGTAACTCAGCCTGGCTCTCCCCTTGGCTGGGCGGGGAGGGAGAGGAGCCGGGGGGAGGGTGGGAAGAGAGATGGAGTTTCTAGAAGCTGCAGGAATCTCCTCAGAAGAACACGGCTGGTAATCCCAGGAAGGAACTGAGCCCCGGGTGTGGTTCCTCACTCAGGATGACCTCTGCCCCCTCTTAAATGGCTTGATACAACGAGACCGGCTCTTGCTTGGGATTGCTTGGCCGCCAGCTGAACGCTGACGCCCTTCCCCACCAGAGCCGCACAGAGCCTGTGGCGCATGCGTCGTTAGTCCCGACACGCACCATCCCAGCGGCTCCCCGTAAACTCCCTACCTTGCTTTGGAGACAGCCAGTTGGGGCGACTGGGAAAAGCCACCACCCGGCCAGTCTCTCCGGATCCACTGCGGAGTCTGTGCTGAGCCCACACTGTGTGGGCCGCTCCCAGACGCTGACCGAGGGCGGGCTCCCTCCGTGGCCGGTTTCCGAGAGACCCAAGGCTCTCCCCACAGGCAGCTCTGCTCCAAGCAGCCCCCGTCAGCCTGGCCAAACCCTCCTCAGGACTGTGCCGCCGAGACTCTTCCCACCCAATCTTTCCTCCCTCCCTGCCTCCCTTCCTTCCTCCACAGGGTTCAGGCTGGCAGTGCAGTTTGAAGGCTCCCCATTCTCCTCACAGGCATCGCCCTCACTTGCCCTCCCAGGACTAATGTCTGTTTCTCAGCGGAGCCAAAATAATATACCAGTCAGTGTAGCAACAGCCATCACCAGAGCTGACAATGGGCTCAGGACTTAGCTTTTCATTTGTTCTGGGTACTACCGCAGCCTTGCCAGGCAGCCTGAGAGTCTAAGAAGGAAGAAGTGATTCACTTTTCGAGCTGGTTTCTCTGTAGGGAGATCCCACCCAGCTCCCTGACTTGACTCGCTTGGTCTTCTTGGGCACCTCTGGTCATTAGCCCCACTTCCTCTCTGCTGCTCTGAAGCCTGCTTCTGGCTCAGTTCCTGCCCTCACCATTCGCCAGGGTCCCCTTTACTTACATTAGAGGGGTTCCTAGCAGCATCCTGGTTCTGTATTTCTCAGGCTCCACACTGTCTCTCTCAGGATGGACTTCTCCTCAGTACCCCTGAGTCTAACTGGGATCTCTGCCACCTGTCTCAGAGTTGGGGATGGTTACAGTCCTGAGCACTGATACAGGCAGGATTGGGAGCCACATGGAACATGTTCAAACCACAGCTCCATAACTGAACCGCTGTGTGATTTTGACAAGTTACTTAACCACTCTGAGCTTCAGTTCTCTTGTTTAAATCAATAAAATAGGGATGATAGTACAAATTTGTACAGTTCTTATGAGGATTAAATGAGGTATTTAATGTAAAGCACTTAACTCATGAAAGTGAAAGTGTTAGTTGCTCAGTCATGTCTCTTTGCAACCCTATGGACTGTACCCTGCCTGGCCCGTCTGTCCATGGAATTCTCCAGGCAAGAATACTGGAGAGGGTAGCCATTCCTTTCTCCAGGGGATCTTCCTGACCCAGGGATCAAACCTGGATATCCTGCAATGCAGGCAGATTCTTTACCGTCTGACTCACCAGAGAAGCCTATAGCCTAGCACATATAAATGCTCAATAAATGGTAGCTATTTCTTGTGGATGGAACTTTTACAGAACTACCATATTATTATCCAACCAGCACCTCCAGGGATCAAAGTTCGGAGTCTGGGTCATGATTTCCACTAGTTTCACTGCTTGATTTTCTTCAAAAACAAATCAGAGAGGTTGCTTACTAAATGGAATATTGACAAGGATCTCCATGTTTAGGATAAACATTTCTTCCCTAGGATTTGGGAGTTAAAGGGATTAACCTCTCCATTTAAGTCCTTAGCAGTTTGAATGTTACCTTTAGTTTCCACTGCTCTGGAACTCCCCTCAAAGAGTGACTCTGAGGGACTGCAACACATAATAGCTTGCTTCCAGGAAGAACTGGAGACATCTTTGTGGTCCTCTGAAGAAAATGAAAGTGGCATTCCCAGGCTCTTCCCTCCCTCACTTTTTGGAGCTGAAAGCCAGATTCTTTACAAATAAGAATGTTTATTAAAGAGAGTCACTTTCACTCACCAGCTTTAGTGGGGAATCACATTTATTCCTTTAGAAATATGCTAAGCTTCCCAGGCAAAGAAGGTGGATGCTTGCAGAAAAAGACATAGAATGTTCTTCAGACTTGGCTGTTCCCCCGAGTTTCTCAGACACAGTACAGTTTCATGTTGTAACCATTATTTCATGAATCTTACAGCCAATAAAATAATCACAGAGAGATGATTCAGTCTCGGTTCTTAAGTCAGTAAAGCCTTTGTGCCATAAGCGATGGAGGAAACACACTCCAAGTTTCATTTTGAGTGACATTGGATGAGAACCTGGTCCTGAGCTTGAAGCTGAGGTATCTAGCTGTCCTTTCATCACACATCCAGAAAGCCAGTTACAAGTTTCTCCGGCTCATCTGTGCATTCTTGAGCCTGCCTCTAACATTTTATTTCTAATTCCCCTGATGGCTTCAGTGAAAGTTCCAGGCAGAGATTGATTGCAGGGCGTGACCCAAATTTGTAACTGGCCACAAAACGCTGTAAAACAAAGTTCACCGAATACCTTCCAGCTGATTGTAAGTAATTTTCAAAAAAGATCTGGATATGTTTTTCGTCTTCTTTTTTTCTTCTTTCCACATAAAATATTTGAAAAGAAGGGCTTTTTGCCAAACTCTGAGCTTTGTAACATCATCTGTAAAGCATGCTACACAACAAAATGGATTGCACGGAATTGCCGGTGGGTCGACAGCTCTGCCTAGCTATTTGGTTTTTGCTTGCTGAGGTGTCACTATTAACAGAGAATAGGAGCAAGGAGTAGGTGTGGTGACAAGGCAGGCCAGAGACCTGAATTCAAGAAGGTCTTGGAAGATTCTTACTCTCCCTATGAGACATTTTTCTTATTTGCAAACTGCAAAGGAGCATTTGTCAAGCTGCATCTTTGCAGAACCATTCAACTTGTTCCTGAATATGGGATTATGTGCCTGCAAAGTTGCTTCAGTCATGTCCAACTCTTTGCAACCCCTATGGACTGTAGCCCTCCAGTCTTCTCTGTCCATGGGATTCTCCAGGCAAGAATCTTGGAGTGGGTTGCCATGCTGTCCTCCAGGGGATCTTTCCAGTCCAGGGATTGAACCCACGTCTCTTACGCCCCCTGCATTGGTAGGTGTGTTCTTTTCCACTAGCACCCCCTGGGATAAAAAAGGGCTTTCCCAGATCTGCAAAATATCATTAAATTACTTGAAAGGAACTTCTCAGCCTCAAGCTTTTCCCCACACATTTCTCTTATATCTTTGACATCTCTACTTGCTATAAATGCACAAGTATTGAAAGTGCTAATAAATCAAAATTTAAAAATTCAGAAGTGTGGTCTTGAAGAAAGTATTTGTTCATTTTACCATGGTGTCCAGAGTACATATAGTTTAGTCATATTATTGTCAGTGAGATAGTTTCTGGCTCATACTAAGGAATGAAATATATCAGAATGTATTTGCTTGAGCATTCAGCCACATCTGGGCCTGTTGGGAGGCTGTGGGCAGTTCCCACCCGAAGTCTGTTTTATGAGGAATTGTGGAGCTGCCTGGTTACATGCTCGTCCTAGGAAAGAGAGAGTAGGGGCCACAGTTTGGAGTCACTGGGCCAGTGCTGGGGAATGGGTGGGGTTCTCTTATCTAGACAGCCTTTACATTCCACCTCCAAAATCTTATCCTAGTTTTTTAGGCATGGGGGCTCTGTGGATGCTAACATAGAAAAGGTACCAAACAAGACCCCAGTGGCATTGATGTTGAGGGGTCCAGGAATCTCAGGAGAATGGGTCTTCGGTACCATTGGCATTGCCTCCTGCTCAAGCAGGGTTGCTGCAGACTCTGGTTATCTTCAGTGGGCAGTAACTCTGCCCACTCAGTCAGATTCCGTCAGGATCTGAGATAATAACAAAGGGCTGTGAACATCAGAGTTCACCCTGATGACGTCCATAGGAACCAGCACCCTGATGACATCTGTAAGAGCCAGCAGAAGGGTTGGTGCTATAGGGCACTGGTAGGGTGGTCTTGAGGGGAGAACGAACTAACCCACTGAGATGTGGCCTGGGCCAGGGCTTGGAGAAGTAGCTACCCTACCCCGTAGACCAGAGAGAACCCTTGAGAAATTTTGAAAGAGAGACCCTTGGTCAAATTTGGTCTTCCAGGTGATGCTCTGGTCCGACTTAGACAGGTTAAACAGAGTGTCAGAGGAGGTTGGAGGAAGGGAGACCAATTGCGAGGCTGTTTAAATCATCAACTTCAGACATTCATACTGGAATCTAAGCAAACCTGAGGTTTAGAGGCACCACAGAAAAACCTGAAAGAGCACCATGTCCAGTTGAAGGGAGAACTGCCATGTTTTCAGATGGGAAAAACTATACTATTTAACTTCTAATACTAAAGAACCAGGACGTATGTACTGCATAAAATCAGATGAGTAAAGGCAAAGAGATGAAGAAAACATATTGCACAAAAAGGAGATTCAACTAGTCCATCCTAAAGGAAATCAGTCCTGAATATTTATTAGGAGGACTGATGCTGAAACTGAAACTCCAATCCTTTGGCCACCTGATGTGAAGAACTGACTCATTTGAAAAGACCCTAATGCTGGGAATGATTGAAGGCGGGAGGAGAAGGGGACAGCAGACAATGAGATGGTTGTATGGCACCACCAACTCAATGGACATGAGTTTGAGTAAGCTCTGAGAGTTGATGATGGACAGGGAAGACTGGCGTGCTGCAGTCCATGGGGTCACAAAGTCAGACACGACTGAGTGACTGAACTGAACTGATTATGGTAGCCAAATAATTCCCTCCTCTTCCCAAAGTATCTATAGCCTAGTCCCCAGAACTTGTGAATATGTTGTCTTAATCAGTAAAATGGACTTTGCAAATATGATTAAGTTAAAGATCTTGAGTGGGGAAAGTGAAAGTGAAGTCGCTCAGTTGTGTCTGACTCTCCATCACCCCATGGACTGTAGCCTACCAGGCTCCTCCATCCATGGAATTTTCCAGGCAAGAGTACTGGAGTGGGTTGCCATTTTCTTCTCCAGGGGATCTTCCTGACCCAGGGGTCAAACCCAGGTCTCCCGCATTGCAGGCAGATGCTTTAGCATCTGAGCCACCAGGGAAGCCTTTGAGTGGGGGAAGTGATCCTGTATTGTCTGGTGGACTGACTATAATCACAAAGGTCACTATAAGAGAGAGGCAGGATGGTCAGAATCAGAGAAGGCATTATGTGACAAAGAAAGCGGAGGGAGAGAAGAATACGTGATGATAAAGCAGAGGTCAGAGTGAGGTGGTGCTGTGAACCAAGGGATGCAGGTGTCCCCTAGCAGCTAGAAAAAACACAGGGAAGAAATTCTCCCCTACAGCTTCCAGAAGGACCCTTTGAATTTAGTTCAGTGAAACCGTTTTCAGACTTCTGACTTTCAGCTCTATAAGATCATAAATTTGAGTTGTTTTAAGCCATTAAGATGGTGGTAATTTGTTACAGCAGCCACTGGAAAAAAATACATACATCCACCCGCCCTATGATCACCAATATAATTTAGTATATGTGTGCATATGCGTCCCAATCTTTACACACACACACACGAACAGACATGTGTTTTTTAAAAAATTTTGTAATCTACTTTTTGCTGTCAACTATCTCCACCTTTCCACTTTAGTAAATTTTGTTCTCTTCTAAAAGCTAGACCATATTTTAATTCTTCCAACAGATCCCAAAATGTCCATTACAGCTGCTTGTCCAAACCACTGTATGCGTCGGTATTATACATTGCACTTAGTTCCTATAGCTTTCGAATCTCTTGTCATCTAGGATCCCCCTTTCCTATGCTGCTGACTTGTTGAAGAGGTCAGGCCAGAGGTCCTGTGGAATGTTCCACCATCTAGAGTTGTCTGGCTGCTTCCTTGTGGTGGTGTTTAACTTGTGCCTCTATCCCCTGTTTTTCTCATAAGATAGATGTTCTATCTGAAGTCTTGATGAACTCAAGTATGCACTTTGGGCTAAAATACAATGTGAGTGATGCTATATGTTTGTTGTTGCATCACAATTTCTAGTTAATCTACCAGATCATTTGCTTTTCCAAGGATTATTCCTAGGACTGGAGCACCAGGTGCTGCATGAGGTTTCAGAAGAATATGTGATTCACTCTAATTCTGTGGACCTAATGGTTATTAAGGAATACCACTTCCAGAAACCACTTAAATTTAAAGCAACTCATTTGCCATCCTAAATGGAGCACAGCCCCAACTCAACTCCAAAGGCGGGCAAACCACAGGAAATACAAACTTTCAGACCACATTCAAACTCATAAATTACTGGGAATAAATTTGAAGAAAACAAGCAGGTTCAATTTCAGCAGACCTTTCCCAGCTAGGTATCCCAACCTCTGACTGTTTAGACGTCATTAAAATACATTGCACCCAATATGTTTACCTGCATTCATCTGTATTACTGGGCAGGCCATTCATCAGCTTGTCAATGGAAATAGATTCCTATATATAAGTGACTCTCTAAAGTGCAGAGAACTTTTAAGGAGAAACTTATTGTACCAGCACATTAGAAAGATGCAAATCACCCAAAGCCTTGTTTGAGGGGCACATCCCTGCTGACATCAAACAAGGACAATAATATTTTCTGCTCAAATTACTGTTTCTGTTATAAGCTATTATTATTTTTACCTTCACAATATAAATATAAATGCATCATGGAGACATTATAGACAAGATTTCTTTAGGTGAAGATTCTGAAATTGGCATTAATCCCTTGGCCCAGGGTTGATACACACATGCATGTGTATGTGCACAAGTGTGTGTGTATCTGTGTGTGTGTGTGTGTATTTTCCATGCACCCTATCCAAACATTTCTCTCACATAATTAAATGTCTTGATGACATCACAGGAACTGAGGCAACCTTAGGTTTATATCGCTTTCAAAAGATAATAAACTCTAATTCAAGCTCTCCAAAGTCTGACCAAATCTGAGGTGTTCTCAGCAGGAATAGAGCACTTCAAGGGTCATTGTCATGGGTAAATGAGGCAAGTTTTGTGGGCAGTCTGCTTGTTTGCTCTGCTTGTTTCCTCAGCCCTAAATTCTAAAATTTAGATGGGTCCTAGTGAGAGACATGCAGCATAAAAAAGCATGCATTTGGCAAAATCCAGAAACTAATAATGCTATATATTATATCATTTGGGAAAAGACACTGAAAGGGAAATTTAGGAAATTAACGATATGAGCAGAATAAAACACATTGAAGAGTGCTAGATAGATTTTTTTTTTAAAGAACCTTTCCAAAAGGCATTGGAAGATGGTGTATTCTTCAAATTACTGCACTGCTCTTTAGCGTGAATTAGGGGCAGAGTGGGTCTATGAATGAACATCACTTCCTTAATGAGAAGGCCAGATGTCCGCATAGAGGAAATGTAAAGAAAGCTAAATCCTTGTAAAATTTTATATATTATCCCTTTCACCAAAATATGAAAAACAGATTAGAAGGGGGAAGGAAAAGTTCTTCTATAAATAAATTTGAAGAAACACTGCACCAAAAGGAGACACTTGTTTAAATACATGGTCCAAGAAAGAAAAATCATCAAATAAACAAGAAGCTCCACTTTTGACAGTGCAGCAAAAACATTCCATATTCCTAGGCTCTGAAACACAGTTGTCTTCACCCTGTCCTTGGAGACTGCCATCTGTGGGCTAGTGGTAAAGAATTTGCCTCCAATGCAGGAGGCTTGCAGGCAATGCTGGTTCAACCCTTGGGTCAGGAAGATCTCCTGGAGAAGGAAATAGCAACCCACTCCAGTATTCTTGCCTGGGAAATCCCATGGACGGAGGAATGTGGTGGGCTACAGTCCATGGTATCAAAAAAAGAGTCAGGCACGACTGAGTGACCAAATGCCAACATACTCTTGGAGAATGCCTTTATGAGCCCCGTCTTCTTCAGCAGTCATGTTAGGGATGAGAAATAAGGTGAGCCATGGATCTTTCAAAGATGTTCGTAAAGACATCTTTATTGTCTATTGAAATCTTCGGGGCCTCCCAGATGGCTCAGTGGTAAAGAATCTGCCCGCAATGCAGTGGATGAGGGTTCAATCCCTCAGTTGGGAAGATCCCCTGGAGAAGGAAATGGCAACCCACTCCAGTATTCTTGCCTGGGAAGTCCCATGGACAGAGGAATCTGATGGGCTATAGTCCATGTGGTTGTAAAAAGGCAGACATGACTTGGCGACTAAACAAGAACATTGAAATCTATAGGTTTATGTGTGGCCTAGATCCTTGCATTATTTGTTGCTTTACTTAGACTGCTCTCCCTGCCAACTTCTTCTTTCCCTGCATCTTGGATACTTGCAGTTCTCAAATCATACTCAATGCCACGTGCAGGGTTGTCACTGAACTGTGGGAGAGAAACGCACCTGTGGGCTAGAGGGCCTGTCAGAAACCTTGCTGACAATCTGGGCCTGTGCAGCCAGGGCCTGCTGCACCCAGCAATGAGGGAAGAGGGAACGCATCGAATGCTTGCTTGATGGCTTTAAAAAATGGCAACTCTCTGTTCTTGGAATGAAACCAAACAACAATAGAGACATGCTGTTTCCCTTGGACTCAAAGATGTTCATAATGGTCACCAAAGGATTTGACCCTGAAATGTTGGGTGGGAAAGTTTTCAGGATGGGGTAGAGGGAGCAGCCATGATCTGGACATCTTGCATTGTGGAGTTACTCATTTACAAGTTGTGTTATCTTAAGCAAGTCATTTAACCACTCAGGGTTGTCTCCTCGTTGGTAGATGGGAATGATGTGCTTGTCCCTTTAAGCCAGCCCTTGTGTGGAGTGCTGTCTGGGACCTGGAGAATCTTCTAGAAGCTTCTCCTCCTACCCCTCGCTTGTTTCTCACTGACTTCTGCATTGGTCCCATCTAAATCCAATTTTAGAGTCTTGACTCCGTGACCCCAGCCTCCAGCCTGCCCGGGCCACTTTGTAAAGGTGTCCGCTGGGCATCCGCTTGCTGGTCCTCGGTTTTCTCCTGCAGCTCAGCTTGGCTTACTTGCTGGGTCTCAGCATCTCCAATTACATCAGGTTGGAACTTTCCACACAGCTGGCGCTAGTACCCACTTCTCACTCCACTCTACTACTTGGCAAATTCCAGCCCTCTGGGAAGATAGCTTAGTAACATTAGCTGACATTTACTGGGTCCTTACCAAGCACTTTGTTCATCTCATAAAGCCCCGTGAGGCAGAGATGGTTATCATCTGCATTTTAAAGTAGACAAAAGCTGTGACATAGCAAAGTTAACTAACCTTCCCAAGGTCACAGAGTTCATAAGGAGCAAAGCTGGGATTCGGACATAAGTCAAGGGTCAGCAAGCTTCTGGAAAGGGTCAAGTATTGAGGCTTGGTGGGCTGAATGGTCTCTATCACAGCTCGTCAGCAATGATGTTGTTGTACAAAAGCAATGACAAGCACAATATAAACACATGAGCAGGGCTGTGTCCCAGTAAAACTTTATTGACATCAAAATATGAATTTCATATCATTTTCATGTGTCACACCATATTATTCTTTTGATTTGTTTAAACTCTTGAAAATTACAAGCACCATTCTTAGCTTGCAGGCCACACAAAATCAGGTAGAGGGCTGGATTTGGAACACGGGCTATAGGTTGCAGACCCCTGACCTCAGCTCTCATTTCTAGAGCTCATGCCTTCACCAGCAGAGGATGCTGTCTCTCAATAGTACCATTCTCATCGATCTTATTGATGAGGAAACTGAGCTTGCACAAAGCCAGGAAGGAGGGGGATCTGGGAGGCCAGGCAGCCCACGCCTAGTGCCTCGGCTTCACCTCTAAGTTATGGCCAGGAGATGAGGTATGTTGGAGTTCCCCTGCCCACTTTGTGGCATAAACATGAAGGTGAATGAGATAATGTACCTGGCATACACAAAAAAAGCACACTTGAGTCTTTTCTTTTTTAATGTGTGGGTGCTCTTCTAAACTGTACAATATAAACAACTGAGGTTAAGCTACCTCCTAAAAACCAATCTCCTAGAGGGAATGCATTAATATTTTTCCTTCATTTTACAAGCGTTTGTCTAGTGCCTGGTTTGTGCCAAGCATACTGGGTGCTGGTAAGTGATGATGGAGGTGATGGATGACATCACTTAGTTTAGTGGGGAAAGACAGATATGCCCATAGGAGATCGGGATCTAGAGGGTTAACTGCTACCACAAATGGGGTGCAGGTGATTACGCCACCACCATGTCCTGTGGGTGAGTGGGAGCAAGGGAAGGTGCAGTCAGACATGCTATGCAGGCTGGGGTCTTCGAGGCAAAGGGAGAAGAGACTAAAGTCTGAGAGAACAGCAAAGACAAGGCTATATGGAAACTCAGTTTGGCTCTCCTGTAAGGGAGCTGGGATGGTGGCAGAAACAAGGCTGAGAGGGAGGCAGGGCCAGTTGGATAAGGGCCTTAGAGTCTCTGCCAAAGTCCTGAACTTCAAGACCTGACTTGTTAAAATAGGAGTGCACAGAGCCATAGGATACACACGAGGCAGCTCTCCAGGGCATCATTTGTACTCAAAGAATTTTAAAGGAAAATGATTGTTTCTAAGCGGGGAGGGGGGGGGGGAGAAGTGGATATATAGAGTTGAATTAAAAATCCATATTCAGTTTTAAAACAAAGCATGAGATGTCAAAGAAATTCAGAGTAGGCAACTTTGGATTCTACCCCACACCTCCATAGCTTTTTTGTTAGAGGAGATGAGACAGAAGGCTTTGAGAGGAAAGCAGAGGAGAATGGGCAGAAAGTGGGTGAACAGTGCAGTGACATGATTGGATTTGTTTCTGTAGTTATATTGCTGGTGACAGCAAAGAGGAAGATGGGGAGGAAGATATTAGAGGTCCAAAGACAGGATACAATAACTGGGGCAGGGGAAGGTGGGACTGAATAGCTCAGAACAGAGGGAGTTTAGGGGACTTCCTTGGTGGTCCAGTGGTTCTGAGTTGCCACTCAGCTTCCACTGCAAGGCAGTGGGAGGTGGAGTGGGGGATGGCAATTCAATCCCTGATCAAGGAACTAGGGTACACATGCAGTGCAGCCAAAACTTTAAGCAAATTTTAGAGCAAAATCTTAAAAAGAAAAAGAACAGAGCGGTTTTGATGTTGTCATTAAACGCACATCCTCATTCCAGGCAGAAGCAGTGGGAAGACCAATGAGCACTTGCTTTAGAGTCAAAAGCCCCCAATTTTGTCTAGCTGTGTGACTTTGGGCAAAGCACTCAGTCTCTCTGAATTTCTCTTTTCTCATCCTCCAAAGGAGTGGTACCATACCTGTCTTACCTACCTCCAGGAGTCCTCTTTTGTACTAAGATAAAGCCTGTAAGAGCTCTTTGTTGAGGGCTTGAACGTGACTTGTGAGTTTCAAGGGAACAAAAGGCCAGAGCTCTTTCTGCCTGGTGACCTCTCCAAGAAAAGGCAATTGCTATTTTTTTTCCCCTTCTTCAACTGTTGGAGCTGCGGATCAATTGCAACCAGGCTCAACAAAAAAAGGTAGTCATACA
The DNA here is from genome assembly GCF_963930625.1 of Muntiacus reevesi. Lineage (NCBI taxonomy): Eukaryota > Metazoa > Chordata > Mammalia > Artiodactyla > Cervidae > Muntiacus > Muntiacus reevesi. Next base: position 155,582,541 of record NC_089250.1, read on the forward strand.
TGATCAGCAAAATGGTCCAAATGATGTCATCCATCAAGATGGACATCGCAATTTGCCAACTATTTTCTCATAAATCAAATCGTGGTCCCTCAAGGAAGAGGGGCAGGGCTGGAGAAGCCAGCATGGCAGTGCTTATCGGGAGACCAGACGCAGGGAATCCAGGGAAGAGCTCCCTTAAGGATACAGTAATTATTTTCACTCGATGGGAAACCGAGAGGGGCGCGATGGGAGGGAGAGCTGGAGAGTGTCTGCCTCACTTCATTACAACTCCCCAGGCAAGGGACACAACATATGCTTTTCATTGGGAAGCCAATAATTTTGAATCGTGGGACAGGTGAAAACTTAAATGACATTTGCAAACCTTGATTTATTTCTCTGCTTAACTCCGGAACATGCTTTAGACTCAGCTCTATAAGTTTCCATAGATTAGTGGTCAATGTCAAGAATTTTCAATGACATATTCAACCGTTTCCTGTCCCTATCAGTTAATTAAATATTTTCAGTACTAATCTCTTCTTATTGCAATGGTTTCCCTTCTTTCGCTTATAGGTTGGGAAAACAACAAGAGATGAAGTATGTGCTTTATTGAAAACAAAATAACAAAAATAAAGAAGAATACTTTTTCCCCCACGTGCTATTTTACTTGCTGGAAATCTCATTAAAAGTTATTTATGAGCTGTTAGGGATCCCATAAGGATTACACCTAATTCAGTCTGTAAAGCTTTTGAGTTTCTTTTACATGAAGGACCTCCTTTCCCATTATTCTACTTTGGTTTGCACCCAAATAAATACTGGAGATCAACTTCTTGGCAGAAGAGAGTTTTGTGGTCCCTAAACTCACCAAGGTCCCTCACATGACCCAGGCAAAGGAGCTCGTGACTTCTTGCTCCCCTTTCTGCTGGGTCGGCTCTGCTATGACCAGGGTAAGCAACTGGAGGCAAACCTGTGGCAATTGATAAATTAGTATTTGTGTTGTTATATACATTGTAGCGAAGGTGGCAGAGTTGTACCGATCATTTATATCCTTGTGGTTTGTAGGCTCCGCAACAAATCACGCAGTTAGTCCTAATCCACTAACCCTTTTTCCTTGGCTCCTTCTCCCCCAACTCTCTCAGAAAAAAGCAAACTGAATTTGTTTAGAAGGAGGAATTTCCCAGTCCTTTTATAAGACTTCCATGCTCATTATTTTGCTGCTTCTCAGGCATCTGAACCTCAGTTCACCAAAAATTCTAATCAAGGCATTTTTTTGGTCCTTCTTCCCTAGTGACTCAGACAGGAAAGAATCCCCCTGCAATGCAGGAGACCCAGGTTCAATCCTTGTGTCAGGAAGATCCCCTGGAAAAGGGCATGGCAACCCACTCCAGTATTCTTGCCTAGAGAATCCCCATGGACAGAGAAGCCTGGTGGGCTACAGTCTATGGGGTCGTAAAGAGTCGGACATGACTGAGTGACTAACACTTGCACTTTCATTAGACCCTTTACTAAAACCTCTCAAATAAAGATGCATTTAATTTCCAAAGAGTCTTCCTTGTGTTTGTGTTTCCAAGACACAAAAAAGAATGTGGTCATTCAAGTAGCTGAATATTCAAAATGGAATTTTGTCAGGGAGGAAATTGGCATAAAAATTTAGTAGCAATAGCAGCCTTACTACCATAGGCATCAGATGCACAATATACTGATGTTTAAATGTTAGCTATTATTATTACCAGTGTTCCTACTATCTTTTCTATTAAAAGTCTGACTGATGGATGACTTATTTCTCTCCAGGCGTCTACATACTCCTCATACGCTAGCTCATTTCTCCAGTAGAAACAACAGGCACTAATGATTCTAAGTCCTTGCTGAAGTATCCAGCTAGACTGTGTGTAAGTCTGGAATGTCATTCTGGCTATTGTGGAAATAACCAACAGCAGTGTTGTCACCTACAAATCTTCCCCTTTTGGATCTCAAAGATTTACAGCTACATGGTACTGAAACCCTAGCCTTCCCTTCTCCATTTGGGCAAGAGTTAACTCTCCCACAAGTAGCCCAACAATTAAGCAATGGCTACATCTTTTAGGAGAGAGTGTATTTCTCCTTAATCTTGGCCATCTGGAGGATTTTAACCTTCTGTATCCTTTCGTAGAATTCTGTATAAAAGATCAGTTTTGTTTCTTTAAAATTATTTTTCAGTTTTATTTGTTAATGATCACTGAAACATCCTGAGTATGTTGTAAGCCTCCAAATGAGACATGTCTCTCAGGCTAGTCCAGGGAAAACCACATGGGTTGTTCGTATGTTACTCTAGCACAGTGTTTCTCAACCCTGGCCGCCCCAAGAAGACAGACCGACTCTGTCTTCCCCTACCCCCAGTATTGTTGCTTGGTTTTGTTTGTTTTTGTCTTTAGGACTCCCAGGGAATAATATGGAGGCAGCCAGGCTTGAGAACCACTATCCTAAGTTTGATGAGAAAAACTTCCTTTGGGGATACTACGGTGAATTCGTCCCAGAGTCCTCAGTGCCTGCCCTTGCTGTAATTAGTAGAATGAGCCTAAAGGGCTGTCGTTTACCTTTGACTCCAAACTTGGCCTCAGAGTTGCTACCCACTCATGTTTAATGAGTCGAATTATTGTTAGGGTTTGAATTGTGTCCACCTGAAAAAGGTATTGAGGTCCTAACCTTTGTGAATACAAGTTTATTTGGAAAGAGTCTTCATAGATGGTCAATTTAAGGTGAGGTCATTAGGGTGAGCCCTAATCTAATTGTGCCCTTATAAAAAGAGCTAACTGGACATAGAGACAGACACACACACAGGGAGAAGACCATGTGAAGATGAAGGCAGAGATAAGGGTGATGCTTCTAATATCAAGGATTGCTAAAGATGGCAACAAAGCACCAGAAGCTGGCCAAGAAGCCAGAAACAGATTCGCCCTCAGAGTGCTCAGAAGGAACCAAACCTCCGACACCCTGATCCTGGACTTCTAGCCCAGGACTGAGAGGCAATACATTTCTGTTGTTTAAACCACCCAGTTTGTGGGACTTTGCTATGGCAGCCCTATGACACTAATTCAACCAGTGAATCAACTCAACACACTTTTAAGTTCTCCAGGCAGATAATGTTTACTAAGACCAGAGCTCAGCCTTGACCCCACACAATCCATAAGACCAAGGTATTGCTTAGCCCTGCTAACCTGCAAAGCGAGGATTACAAACATGTTCTTCCCTGGGCTTCCAGGAGGAGGTGGCACCATTTGATCTGAACTTTGGAAGAGTATTGTTTTTGACAAGAATGAAGGGAAGCAGAGACCTCCCTGTGGTCCAGTGGCTAAGACACTGTACTTCCAACCAAGGGGAACTGGTTCAATCCCTGATTGAACTAAGATCCCACATGCCCTGTGGTGTGGCCAATAAATTAAAAAAAAAAAAAAAAGAAGTAAATGTTATATTATAAAAAGAGTGAACAGAAGCAAAGACACAGAAACAAAGGTATTCCGAAGTAAGGGGTTGTCTCAGTAACAAGTTGGGCAGTCTGATGGAAGGTGAGAAGGAACAGCCTCTGTGTACATGTGTGAATGTGTGCGTGTGTGCCTCTTTGGGGTGAGGAGTTGGGCCAAGGTGACAATAATCAATATAATAGTGAACATCCATAGAGTGTGTACTCTGAATGAAGCTCTGTGCTGAACCCTATTCAATTCTAGGGTTGAGCCAGTGGAGCTCAGAGGCTGTTGCTATTTCCATTCTACAGAAAAACCAGACCTCCAAGATGCATCAGCCCCCGACAGCTGGATTCTGTGGGTTTCTCACTAACACAACTTTGCAAACTAGTCTGTACCCCAGGGGGGTGGGGGTTCGGGGGGCTTTGATGGAGATGGAGAGATGAGAGTGGTCTTAAAGCAAATACATTCTTTGCTGGACAAGGGGCTGGTGCAGCCCTGGAGGCCCCATCTGTGTGTGGGCATGAGGCTGCCCACCTCACCCCTGCTGTTTCCAGTTGCCGTCCCCCTTCTAAGGGTTACTGATCAGTCAGGGAAACCCATAGAGAGCAAGGGGTGCTTTAGGATTGGAGTCCAGCTTTGTTCTTTGACTCCAGTATTACAGGGGAAAACAGAAGAGGGAAGAGAAGGAAACGTGAAAAGTTCCAGCATATGAGTAGCATTTGCAATGTAATCTATGTGCTCTGAGCCAAGTTACTGTACACGCTCTGGGGAGAATTACAAATAAATGCCGAAACGTTTTGAAACATGGCTTATACCTAATTAATCATGGAACTTAAGGAACAAAGAATGCATTTCTTCAAAGTTTTCAGCGTTTTCTCTATTAAGTGGGAAGGGTGGGGGAGGGGAGGGGAAATCTCCATGCTCTGTAATGGATACACTGTGCACTTCATTTGGGGAAAGAAAGCTCTTAATCTTCTTTGGCCTCCCGCAACCTCTGAATCCTTACATCTTTCATACTGTATGTTGAGTATTTTCATATTAAAGGAAACTGAAAGTTTCCAGATCACAGAATATCCCTCCGCTTTTTGTCTCTTGATCCCTCAGCCCAAACAATACCGGTTTTGAGATTATGAGATCATCAGGCATTTCTTAAGTACTCATGACATTGTGCCCTGAGATTCCTGGGTCCCTTTCACATGCCGCCACCACCCAGAGGCACCTGTGCGCATGTTCCACTTTGAAGGCAAAGCTCTGAGACCCAAGTCTTTGCCACGGTTATGCTCTCCCCATGCTCTTAACTTCTGGAACTTAGCTTCCCCGTTTGTAAAACGAATGTGGAGAGTCATCGATATCTCTGGTTTATTCTGAGTGTTAAGTAAAATAATGCCACAAAAGCACTTAGCCTTGTGCCTAGAACATAACCGCTCTGTGATGGAGTGTGCAACTAAAGCTTCCAGATACTTTTTTTCATTCTCTCCTTAAGCTTGGACTTGGCTGAATCACCATTTTGCTTGGCCAGCCAAGGTAGTTCTTTAAAGTTCCGTTGCATTGGTGACAGATAAGGCAGTCAGCAATGACTTTGCCCTTGTTAGCCAGTGTTCAAGGCTGCTATAGAAAGCAATGTTTCAACTCTTTTCTCTGGAGTTTTTCCATAGTCACTCCAAGAGCTTGTGTGGGTACAAATTAAAGGGAATTGGAGAAGTGTGTTCATTGCGAAGAGTGTCACTTGCCCTCTAAGTGGCTTTGAACAAGTCAATCAGTCTGCTTGAATGCAGCCCTCCTCAACCTTACCCCTTTATTGAAAAGAAAATTTAAAAAACTGTAATACATTAAAGTGGGTGTGAGTAAAATTTGAAGCCTGGACTCCCCTCTCTTCTAGCTCCATGTAGAGAATGAGAATGAATAGAATACTTGGTTAAGAATTACCAAGACCTACAGTGAGCATCTTCTAAATTTTCTCCATGTATTCTCTCTTCTCATTTTTGAACAGCTCAGCCATGGCCATGTGTCCTGGGGCTGACCATTCAGAGGTAAAACCTGGAACTTCAAATTTGGAGGAAGTCAAAAAGAGGCTGTTGGAGAAGTCTGGCACAGGATGGTGGCACCAAATGGCCAGTAGAGGTTTTGCCAGGGTTGGCATCATAACCAGACAGTGTCTTAGGCATGACCTCAACTGTGTATCCCTCTGGATTCCAGCTGATTTTTCATCTTAGCTCCCGGTCTTCCCATAGACTCTGAGCCACCCAACATTGTCCTGATGTCTTCTCTGTTTAAGTTAACTACTAGGCTTCTTTGCTTATAAATGAGAATCTGGACTGAGACAAATTAAGAAATACTCAGTACCTATTAAGTACCAAGTATTTTACAGATGAGGAAATTGAGACCTGGAGAGTTGAGGTCTTGCCAAGGTCTCTGTGGTGCTGGAGAAGACTCTTGAGAATCCCCTGGACAGTAAGGAGATTAAACCAGTCAATCCTAAAGGAAATCAACCCTGAATATTCTTTGGAAGGATGGATACTGAAGCTGAAACTCTTTGGCCAAAATACTTTGACCACCTGATATGAGGAGCTGACTCATTGGAAAAGACCCTGATGCTGGGAAAGATTGAGGGCAGGAGGAGAAGGGGGTGGCAGAGGACGAGATGGTTGGATGTCATCACCAACTCAATGGATGTGAGTGTGAACAAACTCCAGGAGGTGGTGAAGGACAGGAAGCCTGGTGCTGCAGTCTATGGGATTGGAAAGGGTTGGACAACACTTAATGCCTGAACAACAACAACAAGATCGCCAGGATGGTCAGAGTTAGTACTGTGATTAAAACCCGTGTCTGTCTGCCTTTTTCACTCAGTCTTTTAACAAAGAGAGCTAAGAAGTAAACCTGGAGTCCACTATCATTCATATTTGCACTGCACTTGCCTTGTAGGTGGGACTTTCAGAAGTTTATATTTGTGCCTGGAAGCTACATTTTCTCCTCCCCCACCCCGCCCCATCACACACACACCCACTCCCCATCCCAACCCGGTGGTTATGTGAAGGTCACTCAGTCGTATTCAACTTTTTGTGACCCAATGGACTATACAATTCATGGAATTCTCCAGGCCAGAATACTGGAGTGGGTAGCCTTTCCCTTCTCCAGGGGATCTTCCCAGCAATGCAGCTTCTCCAGCATTGCAGGCAGATTCTTTACCAGCTGAGCCACAAGGGGAGGTTGACTGTCTGTAAATTGCATCGAAAGTGAACTGTCTTCCAGGGCTGGGAAGCATCACTGCTCTGTGCTTATGAACCAGACAACCGAGATGAGGGATAAAGGGACTGAAACAGTGGAAGACCTTGGCTTTCTGTCCTTCGTAAAAACACCGTGTTGTTTGTGTGTGCTGCTAATTATCCTTGGTTCACATCCCTTCAGCCGATGCCTTCAGAAATTAAATGCACGTGCCTTGTACTGTGTGGAGAAAGTGCTTGGCTCATTCAGTTTCCGCTTCACCTGTTGCTCTGACACCTTCTGTTGCACCAAACAGATGGCACGATCCTCACACCCTGGCATCAAAGGAAGGGGAGTCAGATGTTGCCATCAGCCTTTGGAATGGCACCCCACTGGCGCTTCGCTGCAGAGGTGGAGTAGCTGGCCAAAGAATGGTAAGCCACAGGGGAAGCCATCCACATCCACGTTCCCACAATCTTCTCTTCCTCAACCAGGGGTGGGGGGCTAGCCACGCTCCAGGCACCAAACTTCCTACAGTTTCCCTGGACATGGACCCACATATGACATCTTATGCTTGACCTCACTGTAGTGAATCTGCAGAGCATCAGCCTGGCCAGAACGTGGTCCTCTTGCTGCTTTTCCACTGATTTTCTAGAAGCCGATTATTAAATATCTTGGGTAACAAAAGCAATTTGAACTTCATCATCCCTCCTTCAGCATTAGATACTGAAGGCCTGGATCAGTGATACTTTGTATAAAACATGAAGCAGTGAATTAAATGCAACTTGATGGTACATGTTGTACCCTAATGAAAGCAAAGGCTCCGGAACAATATTTGTGGACATGTTACCCAATAAAGTGTTAGCGAAGGAGCTCATAAAGCTGCCAGAGGGATTTAACCATTGCTGGAGCAAGAGGGAGACGCTGTTCAGTTGGGCTGGACGCAGAGTGAGGTCTCCCAGCTCTATCACAGATGCTGGAGGGTTTTTTTTTATTTAAAACACATGGCAGAAAGACACTTGAGTTTGGCACCAAAATGTCTTGCGGTAAAGAAAAAAAAAATTAGAACTATCCAAAAGTGCTTAAAGGAAATCTGGAGGGGAAAAAAAAAACAGATGTGAAGAAATGAAGACAGTATGACATGGGGTGCCGCGTCAGCCTGTTTAAAACGATGGTGGAGGAAAAGAACACTTCTCCATGGCAGCTGATAGACACGAGCAATTGAACAGTTCATAGCCTCTCTGTTGTCCCTGTCACGAGATCTGTAGGTCGTTCTCAGCCAGCTACTGGGGCAGAAGGGTACAGGTCATGACCTGCTGATTTACCCAAAGTATGATCAACTCACACAAATTATAGGCGTAAGAGATTCCTGACAACTTCAATATGATGCGCAAGGAACGCAATTATTTGTGACATGTGAAACCAGTGTGAGACCATAATTCTATCGCTGCGTGACAAGGCATTATTAGCCGGGGCAGGCAGCGGCTTGAACCAGGAGCAGCTGGAGGAGAGACGGGGGGAGAGAGAGAGAGAGAGAGAGAGAGAGAGAGAGCCCCACGGGGGAGCTCTGGGATGGGCTTTCTCTCCCAGGGCCACTGGCAACAGCCGGGGCCCCTTTGTGGACTGTGGACTGCCCCAGAGGACAAGTCATCTCGCCACTCTCTGGGCCTCGGAGAGTGAAGAAGAGTTTGGTAGGAAGGACGGTGTTTGTTTGCTTTTGACATCAGGCATGTTTTTCAACCTGCAAGGTTGCTTCCAGTGGAAGACGAAGTGGAGATCAGGCCGCCGGGCAGAAACCTCTGCTCCTCATGCTTCCTTCCCACCCAGTCCTCTCAGTGAAGGAGACACAGCCCAGACTCCCAGGGTTTCCTCAGCCCTGGAGATCCCACCGCCTGAGCCTCTGTGGACTCTCTGTGTAGGGGCTCAGCTCAAGGCAGGCATAGGTGTCTCCCTTCTGAGGATAGTTACGGAGGTTTTGGCCCAGGGGTGCGTGAGGGGAGGGTGACTGGGGCCCAGCAAGGCTTCCTCAGGCCGGGTGAGGGGTCCCACAGGTGTGTTACATGACAGGTGTTACATGAGTCTCAACTAACCTATTCGTGAAGCAGGCAGTGGGACCGTGTTCTGGTAATTTCCTGCAGAGTGTGGCTGCCTCTTAGCCCAGTGACCGTAACCCCAGTGTTGAGTGGTCGGTGGTCTTATACATTCATACAGTCAGTCGATAAACGTGCCATGATCACCTACTTGGTATCAACACTGCGCAAGGCATTTGTTGTGTGGTTGTTCAGTCGCTCAGTGCTGTCCGACTCTTTGCGACCTCGTGGACTGAAGCACGCCAGGCTTCCCTGTCCTTCACTATCTCCCTGAGTTTGCTCAATCTCATGTCTATTGAGTCGATGATGCCATCCAACCATCTCATCCTCTGTCGCCCCCTTCTCCTCCTGCCTTCAATCTTTCCCAGCATCAGGGTCTTTTCCAATGAGTCGGCACTTCACAACAGGTGGCCAAAGTATTAGAGCTTCAGCTTCAGCATCCAGCCTTCCAGTGAATATCAGGGTTGATTTCCTTTAAGATTGACAGGTTTGATTTCCTTGCAGTCCAAGGGACTCTCAAGAGTCTTCTCCAGCACCACAGTTGGAAAGCATCAATTCTTCAGTACTCAGCCCAAGGCATAGAGAATCAGAATGAGAAACATCTGCATCTGCCCTGCTAGGTCTCAGAGAGGGAGGATAGAGAGATGAAAACAAAATAATGAAAACATACTACGGAAATGGGCAAGCTCTAGGAATCATGGGTGTACTGGGGAAGTCTGACTTTCTGGGATCATTCAGATGTCTGTTCAGATCTCCCATGTTAACGGGATCTACTCTGACCGCACCATCCAAACAGGTGTTCTGTCTTCTGTCTCGGGCACACGTTCCAGCTCACTGTCCTGTCCTGTCCGGTCTAAAGGCAGGAACTGGGGGCACATGAGCCAAGGGTCAACATCAGCGCACACACAAGTGTAGGGCTTCTAGGTAGCACCTCTTGCCAGCAGGAAGCAGTACTTGACCAAAGGTCACTTATTTGTGCCTATCCATTGTGCCTCTTAAACGTAAGCTCCAGGAGGGCGGGGACCGTGTCTCCTCAGTATTCGTCCCCAAGTTGCCTTGAACAGTGAGCCCAAAGTACTTGCTCAGCCAACGTGTTTGAGGGACCCAATGCTAAGAACTGTTCCAGGTGTTCTGCCCCCCTCCTTTTCTTTTTTTTAGTGTTTTAAAGTTTTTGTTTTTGTTCTTTTTCAAAAAAATATTCTATTTATTTATGGCTGTGCTGGGTGTTCACTGCTGCAAGAGCTTCTTCCCTATATGCAGCGCTCAGGCTTCTCCTTGTGGTGGCTTCCCTTGTGGTGGAGCACAGGCTCTAGCTGTGCTGAGGTCAGTAGCTGTGACTCCCAAACTCTACAGCCCAGACTCAGTAGTTGTGGCCCACGCACAGGCTTCGTTGCTCAGTGGCATGTGGGATCTTCCTGGACCAGGGATCGAACCTCTGTCTTCTCCATTAGTGGTGGATTCTTTACCAATGAGCCTCTAGGGAAGCCCTAGGCGTTCTTGCTTTTAAACACATTTGCTTGTTTAATCCTCCCAACCACCTAGTGAGGTAAGTTTGTTAGTTATCTGTTGCTTTATAACAAATCATCCCCAAATGGAATGGCCTCAAAGGACAATGTTTATTCTGTCTCACAGGTGTGTGCCTTGGCTGGGGTTCAGCTGGGCCACTTCTTCTGCTGGTCTCGCTTAGAGTTTGATGCGGCTGCATTTTGCCAGGAGATTGGTTGTGGCTTCATTTCATATGGACACATCCTCCAGATTTCCCAAACACTCGCCAATCTAACCTGGACTTCCCAAGAACGTGGGGTCTGGGATCCCAGAGAAAAGAAGCAGTTGCTGAAGGCCTGGACTCAGAAGTCCCAGGTCATCACTTTCTTTCCGTTCTATTGGCTCAAACAAATGCCAAGGCTAGTCCGTCTTTGAGGAGAGGGACCTGGACATCTCTTCTTGATTTAAGGAGGGGCACAGATTGGGGGGGATTGTGTTTGGAGACCACCTGCTACAGTATTATTAGCCTACTTTCTAGTGGTGGAAACTGAGGCTTAGAGGGGTAGAAACATGTGTCCCAAAGTGGCAAGGAAGTGGCAGAGCTGGGATGTCAGCCTGGAACACTCTAGCTTCACCTCCAGTGTTCTTTGCTAAATAGTGACTCTTCTCAACAGCCCCTCCTCAACCTTGTGGGGCAGGGCTGGTATCGCCTGCCGCTTCCCCTCTGTTCTTCACTTTTCAGTGTAGTGACCTGGGTTTGGGGGGTGGAGGTGGATGGAAAATTACAGATCTGGGATTTCATCCATCCCCTACAACTCATTAATTGAGAAACCTTGAGCAAATTTCTGAACCATTCGGAGTGTCTCTTCCTTATCTGTGAAATGGGGCAGTTCTGGTATCTACCACACAGGATTGTGGGAGGCTTAATTGGGACTCTGTACATAAGGCACACCGTCCAATGAGTGGTATCTAGTCATCATTCAAAAGAGTGACAGTTTTAAGGTGCCAAAGGCCTCCAGCTGGACCCCAAATGAGCCTTCACAGACTAGTTTCATAATTGTATTTAAAATGTAAGAATCCCCGGATGGGTTGAGCACATACCCATGTTTACTGTTAATTCAAAGGTACATTCTGAGAACAGCAAAAATGCTTTCAAGGACTGGCTTGTTATAGCATAATTCATTACACTCTTCCCTGCAAGAATCTAACTGGCGTCCTGAATTCGTGTTCCTATGGGGATTTTTTTCATCAAGATTAAAAAAAAAAAGGAAAAGGTAAACAGAATTCTATACAACTATGAAGCTAAGATTTAAGATAGACAAAAATCGAAGTTACCAACAGAGAGCTAGGGAGAAACAAAAAAACAAATATCCCCCCGAGGGCCCCTGTGTCTCATCCTTGACTCATTGGATTAGTCAGGACTCTTTGGGTTATTAGAGGTGATGTGCCCACACGGATTCCAGCCAGCTTAAAACAAGAGGGGGGGATTTATGGTCAGGCTCGGCTGGATCCAGGAGCTTACATAGCATTGTCAGAAATCACTGTCTCCGTGCGGAGACCTGCTTCTCCAAATGATCTTCCTTTCCTCTTCTGTAGTCAGGTTCCTTCCTGGGCAGCCTTTCGTTTTGCTTCTAGTTCTATAACTCCAAGAGTCAGGCAGTTTCTCATCCTGTTCCTTATCTAAAAATTCCCAAGGTTTAGAATTGGTTTCGGTTGGGCCCATGTGTGACATGACCCATCTGAGTCCCAGAGAGTGGATTCTGGTCGTCTAGCCTATGTCAGGGCTGGCCTCTGTGGGCCAGGGTTGGGAATTCTGGGATTACTAGTTGTGCAGTTTGAGGAACAGTTCTGCAGGAAAAGTGGGAATTTTTAACAAGTTCTCCTGAAGGACGATTCCAATATAACCAAGCTATGGGTTTACTAAAACCTCTGGGGAGAGGGGAGGGCAGGGGGGGAAAAAAACTTGTCAACATGAATACTGCCCTTGTGTTGCTTGTGGCTTGGGTGGGGAGGAATTTTTCTATCGATTAGTCCTTTGTGCCCTACTTGCTGTGTTTATTTGTGGATATTTATTTTCCTACCAGTATTAGGAAATGCTTGAAATAAGCATATAACCATCAACCAAAGTCCTAATTTAACACCTAAATGTCACAACATGTATTCCACAGCCCCTGGATTAACCAGCAGTCACCTTGTAAACCAAAATTTGTGAAAAAGATTGTATTCCTTTTATTTGTCCCCAAAAGTTTCCATTGTATACCAAAAAACGGAGACAGTGTTCCTTTTGGGGGAGAAGAAGTTTCTACTTTGGGTCTAAACCAAATAAAATAATATTTAAGGAAACATTAAATAAATTATTTATCATGTTGGTCAACGTTTTGGGGAATATAGCTTAGACAAACACATTTTTAAGGTCAGCCACTCTAAGGGCTGGGTTTTATAAAAACAGCCTCTGAGGAGCTTTAATAAATCCGAAAAGAAAAAAAAACCAAGCACTTGTTTTCATTACTGAATCATTTGCTGTTGCTGAATAATGGTCATTCAAGAAAGAAGGAAGCTTAACCAGGAGGCCCTGATAGCCACGCTGGGAAACTCGCATATTATGAAAAATCTATATTGATGGTAAGCACTGTTGGCCATGCTTGGATTTCTGTCAAAGCAGTCCAGTCCTTTGGTTGCATTTTAAATCAGATAAATGGACAGAGCTGGCTGATTTGGGTCATAAAATTGTCAAATGAAGATAAATTCATTCCTACTCAATGGGAAACTTCAGAGTAGACTCAGAATATATGTAAGTACAAAATAATGTGTTTCTATTCCCTTAAAATAAACGGTGACCAGATTCATCAAGTGCATTTAACTCACCTCCTGGGTCTTCCATCTTTTCAAATTGCAGCCCAAGGCATCTTGGGGGCTCATTTCTACTCCTAAATGGCATTCTGCAGCCAAGGGAAGGCAAGGGATGGAGAAGAAAGGATATTTGGATTTTAAGAAATGGCAGTGGAAGAAGTGAGAGCTCTAATGAAGAAGTGGGTGGGAAGAGCCGCCAAGGGGAGGAGTGAAGAAGGGAGGGTGATGGGAGGAAGAAGAAGGAGCAGAAACGAGAAATGCAGAAAATCTACCTTTGCAAACACTGGGCAGAGACCAGCTCGGAGGCACTGCTCACTTGGCTCTGGTTTCAGTTTTGCGTGGTTCCTCATTTGTCTGAAAATTGATGGGCTCTCATGACCCCTTCCTATCGATGCAAGAAGGCAACAACTCTGGATGTGCCCCAAGACCCGCCTTGGTCTTGAAAGGAAAGCTGGGGCCAGGAATGAGCCTGGAGGTTCTGAGTCTTGTCTCTTCCAAGGGTGGAACCTGCAGCAGAATTTCATGGCTTCAAAAAAGAAGATACTTTCTGTTTATAAGCAGGAAGGCATGTCACTGAGGAGCTGGAGGAGTTGAGGGTGCATTACCATAAAGTGCCTCAGGGCTTGAAAGTTCAGGAGAAGACAGCCTGACTAAACCACATCTGGGGCTTGAGGTTTTATTGAACTGGTAATGAAAATAATCTTTGCAAAAATATTTTGAAAATATTTGATAAACACAGACTGAAGCTGCTGCCTAGATGCATGGGGGTAAAAATAGCCCTGAATTCAGAGTAGCAACCTATGGGAAACCAGCCAGTCCCTGGTTGAGGCACAAAGCGGAATGATGGGAAAGACAGGCTTTAGAGCAAGGCAGAAGCGAGCCCAAATCCCAGCTCCGCCACTTGTTAGCGCTATAACCATGTGTGTGTTACACCCATCTGGGTCTCAGTGGCTTCATCCATAAAATGGAAATGAATACTCCTCCGGTGGGCTGCCATGAGGACAAAACAAGGTAAGTTGTATGGAAATGCTAATCTTCTAGATTGTCAAAATGGTCATTTCCCTTTCTACATCCATTTGTTTGTCACATCCCAGTAAGAGGTAGAGTCAATTTCTCCACCTCTCATATCTTGATTGGCCATGTGACTTGGAGCATTAGCAAATGTGAAACAGGCAAAGACTTGAAAATTGCTAGCCTTTTGTAAGTTTATCTCTTTTGTTGGGCTTGGAACCCTGAATCTGGTGTGCAAGTGGAACTGAACTAGCCTAGTGGAGGATGAGCGTCCACGCGGGTAACCAAGGTAACCCAGCAGACAGCCTGTCAGCTGCCAGATGTGTTAAGAGAAGTAAGCTAGATCATCCAGCTACCAGTCCTCCTATCAGCTAACTCAAGAAGCAGGGGAGTGACCAGTCATAGAGATCAACTGAGCCAGCTCAGAGCAGAAGACCATCCAGCCAAACCCCAAACTTGTGAGCTAAATAAAAAGTTATCGTTTTAAGTCACTAAGTTTTGGGGTGGCTTGTTATGCAGCAAAAGCTTGTTAATATGCTCTATTAGTACCTAATGATTGAATCAATCAGTCATTTAAATTGCCTGATTTTTGTTCAAAACGATTTCTGTCTGTAGAGACAGACTGGACATGGCAATCATTCTGGTGGCTATTTTGTATAGTCACATGCCTTAGGATTAATTGCGAAAAACAAGATTTAAGACCTCAATAAGGATTTTTCTGGAAGTATTTTAAAGTCTTTCCTCCCATCATATTTTAAAAGTTTGACATCAACATTCTTTAAGCCAGAATTATGCATAAAGCAAACACCAAACACAAGCTTGCTGAGGAGGTTCGATTGTAAGATTGGTGGAAACAGAAAGTCACTCTGAAACAGTTCTGAAACTCTTAACCCAGGGAACCAACTGGAACCAGAAGAAATGAAATGGAACTAAAAGGGATGAAACTGGATAAAAGGGAGGTCAGTGGCTTGGAACCCATCTGCATTCTTTGGTGGGAGTGATAGGCTCTGCCAACCATCCAACTGTAAAGGAGATAAAAGAATTTATGGACCAAAGCAAATGAAGAATTGTCCAGACAATTTAGTCCAACTGAGCACTCTCACCTGAATTAACCACTGAGTTGTAGCCAAAGTGTGTCTGATGGCTTCTCTTATCTAGACAGCTGTCTCATTCTTCCTTTTTCCTTGGAATTTGTGTTCTCTTTTGCATTCCAACTGCCTTTTATTGCCTGCATTCTTATTCCAGGTTTTGATGGAAAGAAGCATGGATAAGTTTTGGAAGCAAAATTTTGGCCTGAAGACTCCAAAGCATTTGTTCATTCAACAGATGTTTATTATTCAATTACTTGATGCCAGAGACAGCACTAGGCATTGAGGATGCAACAGTGATTCAAAGACAAGATATGTTGTCTTACAGTTTAGGGTTAGTGAGAGAAAAGGATGCGTCACCAGATAATAGAATATAATGTGAGAAGTGCTGTGATTGGGCAAGTACAGAACATTGGAGAATAAGGTACCCAACTCAGACTTGGGCTAAGTGGTCAGGAAGCACATCACAGAGGAAGTGGTACCCAAGGTGAAAGATAAAGAACAAGCATGAAGTAGTATGAAGAAGTAAGGGAAAGAGTGTTACAGACTGCTGCTGAGTCGCCTCGATTGTGTCTGACTCTTTGCAACCTTACGGACTGTAGCCCACCAGGCTCCTGTGTCCATGGAATTCTCTAGGCAAAAATACTGGAGTGCATTACCGTGCCTTCCTCCAGGGGATCTTCTTGACCCAGAAATCGAACCTGGGTCTCTTATGTCTCCTACATTTGCAGGCAGGTTCTTTACCACTAGTGTCAACTGGGAAGTCCCGTTACTGACTGAGAAAACAGCATTACATGGCTCAACCTGAAAGAGTATTGTGGAACTAAAACATTCAGCATGGCCAAATGTTTGCACTAGTAACAAGTAGTCTGTGGAATCTCAGTACCATTGAATGAAATAATGCATGTGTGCGACACCATGGACTATAGCCCGCCAGGCTCCTCTGTCCTTGGGATTCCCCAGGCAAAAATACTGAAGTGGGTTGCCATTTCCTCCTCCAGGGGATCTTTCCAATCCAGGGATTGAATCCGCATCTCTTCTGTCTCCTGCACTGAGAGGTGGGTTCTTTACCACTCGTGCCACCTGGGAAGCCCGAATGAAACGACGATGTACATGAAACCATGGTCAAAGCCTGGCCATGACCATGGTTAATTTCAGGTGGTTATCCTGGTTGGTGCTTCTAATAGCTGTGTCTGTGTGGCCAGAGCATGTGTGAGTGGAAATGGGTTGGCTGGCCAGCTAGTCTTGTGCATGGAGGCCAACCCAAGACAAGTACATGTCCCTCAAGATTGAGCCAGACTCTGCAGCATCTTCTTCCTACTTCCAACCAGTTGAGACAGTAGAGGAGGGTAAAGAAAACAAAGAAAAAAGAAAGAAGTGGGTCAGGCCCAGGATCTTAAGAAATTGTGACTGTCATGAAAAGAGTTTTAAATTTTAAGTGTTTTAAACTTGAACAATCCTTATAAAACAAACGAACATTAGGCTATTGACATTAGGCTATTAACAGTAAGCATAAATTCAGAGTGTAAGCTACATATAAAAAGGCCTCTGGGGACTCCCTGGTGGTCCAGTGGTTAAGAATCCACCTTTTAATTCAAGGGACACAGGTTTGATCCCTGGTCAGTTAACAAAGATCCGACACGCCTTGGAGCAGCTAGGCCCTTGGGCCACAACTACTGAGAGCATGAACTCTGGAACCTTCATGCCACGACTAGAGAGAAGCCTGTGAGTCACAGCAAAGATCCTGCAAGCTGCAACCAAGACCCACCACAACCAAAAATAAATAAGTAAATAATTTAAAAAATAAAGAAATATCTTTAAAAATGGAAAAATAAATTAAAAGACTCCTGTATTAATTACACAGTGCTGTGTAACAAATTACCTCACGATTCATCAACTTAAAACTCCCCATTCCTGCAGCTTAGCTAACTGCCTCTGCATTATCATCTCTCACAAAGCTGGGGGCAAGCTGTCATCCAGGGCTGCTGACAATGTTTGGTCACGTGCTGTACCTTCATCTGAAGGCCTGACTGAGGAGGATCTGCTTCCAAGGTCATTTATGTGGTTGTTGACTGGATTCAGTTTCTCATGGGCTCTTGGACTTAGAGTCTCAGTTCCTTGCTGGCTATAGTAGCCTGCTTTTTTTAAAAAATGATGCAGACCTCTCCATTGGCACTTTGTAACCTGGAAGCTGGCTTCTGTTAGAACTAGCACTCCTGAAAGTGACAGAGGGGATCTTGGAGGGGGCATCTCACCATTTCGGCTATACTCTGTTAGTTAGACATAAGTCCATAAATTCAGTCCACACTCAAGGAAATGGGATTATATTATACAAGGGCAGGGTTACCTGGAGGCTGGGACTGTTGGAGGTCATCTTGTTGCTGTTGTTCAGTCTGGTTCTTTGCAACCCCATGGGCTGCAGCATGCCAAGAGTCCCTGTCCTTCACTAGCTCTTGGAGTTAACTCAAAATCAAATCCAGGAGGTCATCTTAGAGGCTGCCCAAAACAGACCCCCAAGAAGGAAATGAAGTGTGTATATTCACCCTTTCCTTTCCTCCTCTCCTCCCCCCGTAAAGAATAGTAACACGTATCCTGTAAAATTTTTAAAGGATAAAATGAGGGAAGAGTTGGCAAGTGCTGAACACATACTGGACCACATTCAGTGATGCGTGATGAGTGGGGAAGCATATACTCTTCGTTTATATTTAATATATCCATGGGCTACTGTCACACATGATCAGCCTGTTGAGCTCTGTGGATGAATCAAGTCTCAGGGAAAGCTCATTTGACTTTTTTCCCCCACACAATCATTTAGAGGCATAGAATGAGAACAATGGTACATAGCGGAGAGGAAGAAACAGCAGATAAACGAGATGCAGGGCTGGTGGGTCTCATCAGAAGATAGGCTACTCTCTGTTCTGATGTTCTAGCAGGTATAAACTTTTGCAATTTGTATACTGCCTCAGCGCAAACGGGAGTCACTGATCTTTGTTGAACAGTTACTGGATTTCAGGCATTGTTCAAAGCATTTTTCATGCGTCCTTAGTCCTTGGACAGCCTTAGGAGGTTGATGCTATTACCAACCCGTTGTAAAGCTGAGGAGGAAGGAACTTGCCAGAGCTCATACAGTTAGGGATGCATGGGTGCATGTGCATACTCAGTCATGTCTGACTCTTTGTGACTCCACGGGCTGTAGTCTACCAGGCCCCTCTGTCCATGGGATTTCCCAGGCAGGAATAGTGGAGTGGGTTGCCATTTCCTCCTCTAGGGGATCTTCCTGCCCCAGGGATTGAACCCAGGTCTTCTGCGTCTCCTGCACTGGCAGGCAGATTCCTTACCACTTGAGCCACCTGGGAAGCCAGTAAGGAATGAGGATATGGTATTAAATAATTCCAGAAATGGTAGTTACCCCAAAACTCTGTACCAGACTGTGCTGCATGGGCCACAATGTCTGTGGTTGATTTTGTGGACTTCTGATGGACTTGGCACAATCTTTTGCCCCAATAAAGTATTGACAAGCCACACCCATTTATTTTGAGGATGCACAGCCCTTGGGCTCCCTGTCAGGTTTCCTTCCAGTTTGCCAAAGATTTTAGGAAATTCCTTTCTTCTGACTGTTGTCAGAAGAACACACATCTTGCCTAGGGTCTCTGAGGCCCTGGATTTACAGCCCCCAACCCCACCCCACTTAGGTGGGAACATGATTACACAGTGATCTCCATCTAAGCAAGGGATGAGCCAGAGCGGAAGGTGGGGAACTCGCAACTGCTCATGGCATCCCCTCATTTTTTACAATGTAAAATTGATTATTTTTCACTTCTCAGACCAAGAGAACTTTCCTCCTAGGTTTACTTTTAAGTTAATGCATACGGGCTTCCCTGGTAGTCGATGGTAAAGAATCTGCCTGCCAATTCAGGAGATGGGGGTTCCATCCCTGGGTCGGGAAGATCCCCTGGGGAAGGAAATGACAACCCACTCCAATATTCTTGGCTGGAACTCCCATGGACAGAGGAACCTTGTGGGCTACAGTCCATGAGGCTGCAAAAGAGTCAGACATGACTAAGCGACAAAACAATAACATTTTTCCTTGCCTCCTTTCCTTCACAAAAACCTGCTGTATAACTGCTGTAATCAGAAAAGTGCACTGGAGTTGGGAGCGAGATAAGATTTCACAATTTGGAAAGAGTTCCAACATGTTTAGAAACCACTGACAAGAGAACAACTGTTTCTACCCAAGATATTCAAAGCTATGCCAGGGAAGCTTTGAATAGAATAGAAATCATGGAAATATGGAGGGACCAGTGAGATAAAAACAAGGACTGTAATTAACATGCAAAAGAAGGTTGGGAGAAACCCTACTGAAAATGTTGGCATCTGGCAGGTTTCAAGCTCAAGGATTAAAATCTCCAAGCTAGGAGAGCAATTTTTGGTTTTCCAGTAAGTTCCTCTAGGGGCAATAATTTTCAGGGAAAGGTAGCTTGTAACACTGAACATAGTATTAACATAGCAGGCTGCTTGCCCAAACTTACTTTATTTTCATTTGCATTATTGGTTTGAAAACTCCCCTGGGTTCGTGATCCATATCATGTTGGCACATGTCCTCCTAGAAACTGAAATGCTGAGCCTGCATTTTACTCTGTTTTACTTGACTTGGGAGAGACCCAAAGAAATTTAGGTTGCTACAGGAACAGTGATAAAATACTCAGCCTTTCTCCTCAATAGGTCGTTCCCCCTGGGGAGATATCTGGGGGGCTGGATTCTTTTCAGTTGAAACCCAAGAGCATCAGTGGTTATACAAAAGCCTCCCTGATATGTGCACATATGTATATGTATCCAGTGCATGTGTGTGTGCATGTATATACACATACATACACATCTGTTTTTTTGCAAGAGAGTTGCAGGAAGAGGTCAGTTATAATCACATACAAATTTGGATGAGGGCCAATGAGATGCTTCTAATGGTGATGGCCAGAGCTATTGGTATGATGTTTTTTCAACCATACTTGCAACTGTAACTTATTTCTATCCTGGTAAGTCGGGCAAGTGATTTGGCATGCCTATTTTACACGGGAGAAAACTGAGATCTGCCTTGAGCCATAAATTAGAGGACGGAAGACAAAACTGGGACTCTCAACTCTGTGACCTTAGCCTCTGTCTTCAATTCTACTTCCCTCTGACTCTGAATATCCTGTACTGGGAAAGAAAAAGGCATCTGTGTGATCTCTCAAGGAAAGATCCCAATCAGTATAAGCTGATCAAATTTACTGTCCGCAGCAAGGCTGGAAATAGACAAGAGAAATCTCCCTCCCAGGCTCTGCTCCAGCCCAGAAGGGGGCCTCAGAGTCTCTGCAATGCAGCCATCATGCATGGCTTCACAGTGAGACAGGGACAATGGTGACTGCTGGCACCCTCTGGTCACAACTAACCTCTAGCCTATTCCCCACCATGGGAGACATTTCTTTCCCAGTTTCCTACAGCACCTTGAGTTCCTGATAGGAAGTTACCACCTTCCCCCATGCCATTTTGGGAAGTCTTGGCCAAGATCTAAGTCAGGGTGCCCACTTCCAATATGGCAGCTGAGAGGATGGGCTCCATCCTTAGCTGCCCAGGAGGAAGGGCAGCCAGATTCTCCCTCCTGCAGCTTTGAATAGAAGCTTTCCCAGCAGGTACTGCCTACTATATCTCCAGCATCCTACTTCCTAGGCCTCTATAGGCAGGAGACTTCCTGGGGAGCAGAGAGCTCTTCCTGCTTCACCATACTCCCCAGCCTACTCAGAAGAGCCAAGAGAGGATTTCCTAGGTGGCTTTGATTTGCTGGTGGATCTCTGTCTGTCTTCATGGAAGTTGGAGGTGATGTTGGAAGCTGGAGTATATGGAAAGACATCTGGATGGTAGGAATGGCCTGAAGAAAGGCCTGGAGGTGAGGAAGGAATGAGACTTGTTTGGAGCAATATATGTATAGGAGGGCTTTCCTGGTGATGCAGATGGTAAAGAATCTGCCTGCATCACAGGAAACCCAGGTTCGATCCCCAGGTCAGGAAAATTCCTTGGAGAAGGGACTGGCCACCCACTCCAGTATTCTTGCCTGGAGAATCCCCATGGACAGGGGAGCCTGGTGGGCTACAGTCCATAGGGTCGCAAAGAGTCAGTCATGACTGAGAGACCAACACTTTTACTACTTTCATTTTTCACTATATGTAGAGGACTGTGCTGGAAGATAAAGCTGATGCACCAGATTGGCATCAGCCTTTGGAAGATCCTGGCTGGAAAGAAGGCAGGAAGAGGATGGGCATGTCCACAGTCAGCCCTGTTGGATCCTGCTCCATCCTTTGCTGAGCTCTGACAACCAACTGTGGATGGCCACTGCATTTCTGGAAGAAAGAGTGGATAAGACCTTCCATTTCCCCAGTGGGAGGCCAGGAAAAGCCTTGCAGTTCCTGTCAAATTCCACCTTATGTGTTCACCCTATGAGTTTTTTTCATTAAGCCTATAATATCTCTTCTCTTCCTCCTCTTCCCAAAGTTGATGACCAAGTCCTGAGAATTCTACTGTCCAAATAACTCTAACTGTCACCTCTCCCTCTCTAAGTCATGAGCCAAATCAGCCCTCATCACATGCCTCCTGGTATAATGCACTCGGCGTTTAACTGAACTTCTAGCTACAGAGGAACTGTTCTTCTTGTAACATCCTCATGATCCAGCCACCACAATCCACCAGAGGGGTCTGTCTAGAGCTCAGTCCCAAGACACACTAGATATCCTTTATGACTGACCACTGCCTTTGAGTGTATCCGGTTTCATGCATCTGATATGGAAAGCCCATTGATGTCCTGGCCTACGATCACGCCTGCTTCCCACCTCTTTTCACCACAAATCTCTTTCACGTCAAGTGCTCAGTGCCTTCACACTTCCCTAGCTTTATACATTCTCTTCTTTTGACCTGTAATGCCCCCTTTTGCATATAGATTCCACGTAAGCGCTCTTTCTCAGTTTTCTGGTTTCTGCTTAAATATCATGGTGAACATGATGTATGGCACTTAACAATTACCCTTTGAGTGTTTCTTGAATATGGGTCTCTGCAAAACTTTGCTTCCTGCCACTTGGCTCCAGCTACTCCTTTCTTTGGACTCCTAGGATTTTTTGTGTCTGTTTCCACTGTGGCATTTCTTATACCAGGCTGTAATATCTAATTCTCTCATTAAGTGATAGACTTCTGGAAATACTGTGTGTGTGTGTGTCTGTGTGCTTCCCCACTACCCTGCGTCCATTCCTCCTTCCCAATAGCCTTTTCTTCTAAGAATTCTCACTCACTCTGTAGAGTCCCCACTAGGCATTTTCTCTTGCTTCCCCGGATGATCAAGCAGTGGTTGCATGACCTAAGTTTGGTTAACTGGACCCTTGACTGTACAGTGATGATGAAAAGAAGGGCTGGAGCTCCTTTCAGTGGCAATACCTAGGGGACACCTTCCCACTGAGACCTTATGATGGTTCCTGTCTATCCCTCACTGGATTTTGTGGCTTCCTTTTCTATCCCTGGGTACCTCAAATTTTTCTTGCAGATTCACTTTTTTGTTGTTAAGTTCATCAGCATTAGTTTCTGTTGCTTGCAATCAAAATAAGGCACATGTTCTATCCTGGCTCTCTTAAGTTCCCCAGCAGGTGAAACTCTGTTTGCTCACCATGGAAACATGCTTGTCTCTGTTGCTTCCTTTCCTCCTATCTTTCCCCTTTTCCCTGACCAGTATTTTCTGGGACCACATCCCAAAGAAACTCAAAGGTCTTCTTCTGGAGGAATACACTAAAATAGCCCATAGTGGCCCCAGTCCAACGTCCCCATGACTATGCAGCTCTAGGATCCACAGCTCCCTGGCACCTTCATCCTGAGTCACTTTGTCCAAATTCCAAAGAGAGAGACCAGCTCTCTTGTTTGGTGAGAGATAAGCTAATCTTTTTAGGTCAGGCTGCATTCAGTGTGACCAGTATGTCCATGGATGGCCATCCCAGGCCAGCTGATCATCTCTAGCGCGAAGGGGAGAGTTATAATGCTTGCTGGTCAGACCACAGGGCTGGGGACAAGAGACACTTGAGTCTCAAGTGGAGTCACTTGCCTTTCAGGCAACTCTCATCCAGGTGGTTGCACAGGGAAATTGATACAAAAGGCTGCTTATTGGACATCAAATAATTATTTTCAAACAATTCTTCGACAGGTTAAGCACAGAAGATTCAGAAACATGTGAATTAACTTTGTTGAAATACACACTTGAATTTTAAAATTAACAGGCCTTATGCTTAGGAAGGGATTTTTCCTACTTTCTTTTGTCAAGCCAGACTATTTGGAAAATAACTCAGGAATTTTTCCCAACTCAGGCTGTCTCACTCCTAACTCCTTCCACCCCTTCACTTTGGCTTTTCCCTCACACAGGGCTAATTAATAAAAGCAATATTTATCAAAGATGACAAGTCAGCCTGTGTGTGTGTGTGTGTGTGTGTGTGTGTGATGTGGTACTGGGGGGTAGGTGTGATCCTCTGCAAGGTGGATCATTTGATGGCGGCCTGCAGTGATCAGTGCTGAGATGACCAACACCCAGGCCTCTCATCCCAGCTGGCAGGCACACTACGCTAAGCCGCAGGGAGACCCTCACCAAGTAGACGCTGTCACTGTTGCTCATTTACAGATCAGAAACTGAGGTTTAGGGTTGAAGGTGTTTTTTTGCCCATGTGTACGAAGAGTTGACTCATTGGAAAAGACCCTGATGCTGGGAGGGATTGGGGGCAGGAGGAGAAGGGGATGACAGACGATGAGATAGTCGGAAGGCATCACCAACTTGATGGACATGAGTTTGAGTAAACTCCGGGAGTTGGTGATGGACAGGGAGGCCTGGGGTGCTGTGATTCATGGGGTCACAAAGAGTCGGACACGACTGAGCGACTGAACTGAACTGAACTGAAACAGCTAGGAAGTAGCAGAGCCAATCTGAGTCCCCCCTTGCATCTTCAGGATCTTCTAGGTGATTCTACTCTCTCTGTGAGCTGTTGTTGTTGTTCAGTCACTTGGTCGTGTCTGACTCTTTGCAACCTCATGGACTGCAGCACACCAGGCTTCCCTGCCCTTCACCATCACCCAGAGCTTGCTCAAATTCATGGCCACTGAATCAATGATGCCATCCAACCATCTTATCCTCTGTTGCCCTCTTCTCCTCCTGTCTTCAATCTTTCCCAGCATCAGTCAGCTCTGTGCTCAGGTGGACAAAGTATTGGAACTTCAGCTTTAGCATCAGTCCCTCCAATGAATACTCAGGGTTGATTTCCTTTAGGATTGGCTGGTGTGATCTCCTTGCTGTCCAAGGGACACTCAAGAAGAGTCTTCTCCAACACCACAGCTCAAAAGCATCAATTTTTTGATGCTCAGTCTTCTTTATGGTCCAACTGCCACATCTGTACATGACTACTGGAAAAACCATAGCTTTGACTTATATGGATCTTTGTTGGCAAAGTGATGTCTCTACTTTTTAGTATGCTGCTAGATTCGTCATAGCTCTTTCTGTGAGTGGGGGCTCATGAAACCTCTGAGTTGGAAGAGATTTCTAATACCACACCTTCATTTTATGAAAGAGGAAACTGAGGCCCAGAGAGGCAAAAGATTAAGCAAGATGATTATGCTTGGGAGTCTGGGTTAGACAGACAATTTGTTAACCAAAGGCATTCATTGGGTTCCTTCTCCAAGCGTTAACTATTTGAAATAGGCAAAGCAAAACACCCTATCTCTAGCTGTAACATCTACTACTCAAGTTGCAATACCTCACTGTTTGGATGGGAACAATCTAGATTCTAAAAATGTATCAACTTAATGGATTTAAGTCAAGGTCCCTGGAGGAGGAAACAGCAACCCACTCTAATATTCTTGCCTGGAGAATTCTACAGACAGAGGAACCTGGCAGGCTACAGTCCATGGGGTCCCAAAGAGTCAGACATGACTGAGTGACTAATACTTACCTGGGGGAGAAAGATGTGCATTGTCCCTGTCCAGGAAGCCAGGATGAGAAGGAGACCATTGAGTTGGCTATTGTCCTCGGCTCAGAACCATAGCCACACAAAGACATTGTCATTGTCAAGGTCCTTCTGGCTGCAAGGAAGAGAAGCCACTCAAACAACCCTAAGCCCAAAATGGAGACCTTTAATAAAAACACAGGGGTTTCTCATGCAACCCAAGGAAGGAAATGCTGTGGAGCCCTAGAACCAGAAAGACATCAGATACCAGAGCAGCTACTCTTTCTGGCTTTGCCCGGTCCAGTCTTGCTTGGGGCCTTGTCCCTGTTGACTGTAGATGGCTGTTCCAGCCTGAACTACAAGGACCCACTCCCTGGTGACAGAAGATTAATGTGTATATTGTTCAGGCCATTGTTATTGTGGATTTTCTATCATTCTCAGCCAAATCTAGTCCTTTACACCAGAGGGCATCAAAGGAAGCAATCCTGGGGGTGTGCTCCCTTTTCCCAATTTATAGTTAAAATGTACATGATGCACACACATATACACACACACCAGTCACCATAGACCAAGGCTAGAGAGAATGTTTCTTTGGCTTGCATCGCCCCTCTCTCACCTCTGCAGCAAGACCTATGGCTTCTGAATCTTCATCCATGCAGGCATTTGCAGTTCATTGAGGGATTATTTGGGGAGATATTCAAGATCTCTAGGGAGAATTTCCTGCTAATGGACAGATTCTTTCTCTTCCTAATGATAGGCGAGCTTCTAGAGAGCACCAAGGCCTTTGTTCTTTGTTTTCAAGGAGACAAACTGTTATTTCTTTCCTCTGAAGAAGCTTCTTATATGGGTGAAATATCACGAATAATTAGGCCAAATAGCAATGCAAGTCCCACTAGAAATAATGCATCCATTATTTCATTTTATCCTCATCGTTAGAGCTTCTGCCTGATTTAAGTTGGTATAAAGATAGCTGTGGGTATTCCCTGCCTGAGAACTCTAATCCTGCTCTTTATGGAATATTTACCATCTCTCATTTGATTCTTCCTCTCTTGATTCATTGTTTCACAATTAAAAAGTCCTGATGCTACTTTGATCTCACGTAAAAACTCTGTAGTTCTGCAGATGCCTTATTTCTAGGTTTCCCTTAAGTCTTGAGGAATTATCTGAGGGTGAGGTTCAAAAGCAAATGTGCTGTGGAAACTAGCAGTTCCCTAAATATGATGGAGGGGCTTCTTACAGAGTCGCCTGATGGTCCGAGTGAGCTAAGGAAGCCACTCAGATACCCAAGACCGGGAAAAGCCAGAGGAACATCTGGACCAGTGTCTCTTTCCACAAGCTGATAGGTGGGGTCAGGTGAGAAAGACGGAGGGATCTGTCCAGCAACTGACACCTCGCCCCAACAAATATTTGTTGATGAATTAGAATGAAATGTATGAAATTTTTAAAATGAATTTTGCCCATACAAGACAAGATGTTGATTAAATTCTGCAGGAGGCAATAACATCAAAGATATATGAAAGCCAGCCGCTGTTCTGAACCCTGAGTTGTTACTTCTAAGGAAACCATTGTGATGTCATCAACCAATAATGGAGTACTAGGTGAGTGTCCACCGGGTGCTGAGCACTCGCCAGATGTCATGGGTCCCATAGAAACAAAAGAGAAATTTTCTGCCTGGTGGGGCACCCTCTAATCTAGTCTCAATAAGGGAGTAATATAGCAAGGGTATATTTGACAGGTTTATAAATGAAGAATGACTCCACTAGCCAGGACATCCATTACCAAATGGCAGGGAACCAGCTAAAAGTCATATCAGGAGGCAGAGATGAGAGGCATGGTTAAGAACTTCTTAGAGGTATTAGATCTCACACCAGGTCATATGGGTGGACTTCATATGAGTATCACAGATGAGATATAATATAATACAGTACCGTACAATATAGGTGATAGTGTTCTGAACCCAGATGGACCTAGATCAATCCTAAATCCTATATACACTCGCTGTGCCTGCAACCTTGACTAAATTGCTTAGCCTCTCTCCTAAGCCCGAGTTCTCAAATAGAAAACAAGGGTAATAGAAACAGCAGAATCTATATCATAGGATTTTTTGAGGATTAAATGAGACAAAACACATAAGGTACTTAACTTACAGTAATGCTATTGGATCTTAGCTCTTGTCATGTAGTAATGATGTAATAACAAGCCTTAAGCTAAAGGTTGTAGCAAATACATGTTCAGTTAATCACCGATTCACTCAAAACTATTTATTGGGTATCAACTTTGGGACCAGGCCCTGGGAATACAGTGATGAGTGGGAAAGGATGAAGGATCTGCTCTCACCAGGCTTATAGCGTAAAGGAGAGACACACATCAATCGGCAATGACACTAATGGATGCATAAGCATAAATGGAGAGAATACTCTAAAGGAAAGAACCAGTTTTGTGAGAGCTACAGCCAAGGAACCTGACCACAGGAGTATCCAGGAAGGCTTCCCAGGTGAAGTAAGGATTGAGCTAACATTTGAAGAATGAGAGGGAGTTTGCAAGGGGCGAGGAGAAGACAGCAAGTTACAAAGGCAGAAAGACAGGCAGGAGAAAGACAGGGGGGAAGGTGAGGTATGGTCCAGGGAGGGAGCAGGTAGTGGGAGGAGAGTTTACAGCTGGGGCAGGGGGTGAGGAGGTGTCCAAGGGATAGTCAGAGAGTGGGATCGGCAGAAGGACCCTTGAAGGTAGAGATGGGGTTGGCAGGAAGGAGGTATCCAAGCCACACTGACGGAAACCACATTAGGGATGTTGATCTTTTTTTATATATCATTTTTATTCATTTGTTTTTGGCTATACTGGGTCTTCATTGCTGTGCAGGCTGTTCTCTAGTTGCAGCAAGGGGGACTGCTCTAGTTGCAGTGAGCAGTCTTCTCATTGCGGTGGCTTCTCTTGTTGCAGAGCATGGGCTCTGGGGCACGTGGGCTTCAGTAGTTGCAGCACTTGGGCTCAGTAGTTGTGGTTCCCGGACTCTAGAACACAGGCTCAGTAGCTGTGGTGCATGGGCTTAGTAGCTCCTTGGCATGAGGGATCTTATCAGATCAGGGATCCAACCTGTGTCTCCTGCAAGAGCAGGCAGATTCTTCACCACTGAGTCACCAGGGAAGCCCTGGGGATGTTGATCTTTAATCCTGAGTAGGGCACACACATCTGATTGGGAGTTTCAGGAAGTTCATCTGGAGGCATCTCTCAAAGGTCATCCTGCTTCCTCCTCCCAGCACATCATCTCAACCATTTACCTCGAGCCAAATCACACTGAGTTATGTGGAAGCTGCTTCTCCTGCTTCTGTCTGATCTTCCCACAGAGATCATAAGCTCTTGGGGGCCAGAAACATGTGCTCCAAGTGTTACGCTGACTCACATAGAGTCTTAAAAACACTAAATACTTCAATTGAGTATATGTCTGAGGATAAGGCTAGTGATAAAGAACTTGCCACCCAATGCAGGAACCTCAGGAGAAGTAGGTTCGATCCCTGGGTCAGGACGATCCCCTGGAGAAGGACATGGCAACCCACTCCAGTATTCGTGTCTGGAGAATCCCATGGACAGAGGAATGTGGTGGGCTACAGTTAATAGGGTCACACAGAGTCAGACATGACTGAAGCAACTTAGCATGCCTGCAATACAGGGCAAGTTCAGTTCAGTTCAGTTCAGCCTCTCAGTTGTGTCCGACTCTTTGTGACCCCATGGACTGCAGCTAACCAGGCTTCCCAGTCCATAACCGACTCCTGGAGCTTACTCAAATTCATGTCCATTGAGTTGGTGATGATATCCAACCATCTCATCCTCTGTCGTCCCCTTCTCCTCCCACCTTCAATCTTTCCCACCATCAGGGTCTTTTCAAATGAGTCAGTTCTTCGCATCAGATGACCAAAGGATTGGAGTTTCAGCTTCAGCATCAGTCCTTCCAATGAATATTCAGGACTGATTTCCTTTAGGATGGACTGGTTGGATCTCCTTGCAGTCCACGGGACTCTCAAGAGTCTTCTCCAACACCACAGTTCAAAAGCATCAATTCTTTGGCCCTCAGCTTTCTTTATAGTCCAACTCTCATATCTACACATGACTACTGGAAGAACCATAGCTTTGACTAGACGGATCTTTGTTGGCAAAGTAATGTCTCTGCTTTTTAATATGCTGTCTAGGTTGGGCATAACTTTTCTTCCAAGGAGGAAGCCTCTTTTAATTTCATGGCTGCAGTCACCATCTGCAGTGATTTTGGAGCCCCAAAAAATACAGGGCAAAGGATAAGGCAAACCTGAGGATAAGGCAAAGCCCAATAGAGTCCATAGGGTTACAAAAAGTTGGACATGACTGAAGCAACATAGCAGGCAATACAGAGCAGAGACTTCCTGTCCAAAGAGAGAATCAACCCTACTACACAAACCTTTAGGAAACAGTAAGATGTTTGCTTCCAAACTTCATCGATCACTTTATTTGCATTTGTGGCATGTTACATAAAATAGTGTAAACACTGAGAAATATAATGTTTTCCAACCTTTAAAAAAAGTTAAGGTCATGGAATAATTGTATTCAGATTCTTCCTGTGCACCTTTGTCATTTGTCTTCATCATCACCAAAACCGTTTTTGAATTTTGAACATAGTTCTCTATCACACATTGTCTGCACTTACAGTTGTTAAAAAAAAGGGGGGGGGGCACTTTGAATCCATCTAAGATGCTGTTGCCGCTGCTGTGAAAATTTTATTTTAATCCCCAAGAGGTTTTCTCATCTGTTCTCTGGATGGATATTTATGATACCTAGAAGGTTACCACTTAAAATATGCCATTTTTTTTTCTTGGTAAAACGAAAGTTGAAAGGCTTGTTTTAAATACCTTCAATATTTTTTAAAGATGAAGTCATATCTTCAAAAATAAACCCCATATCTGTGTTATGTATTTTTGCCTCTCTTTCTTCCCCTGGTGCTATCAGATGCCATCTCTAAGCCTCCCCCATCATCACCAAGATCATCATCATTGGTTGAGGTCCTTTGGGGCTAATGTCTTCCCCCAAAAACCTTCTTTTTAAATTCTTTTTGGGGGGCCATGGCACGTGGCTTGCAGAATCTTCATTCCCTAACCAGGGATGGAACCAGAGCCCCCTACAGTGGAAGTATGGAGTCTTAACCACTGAACCACCAGGGAAGTCGCCCCCAGACACTTCCTTGATATTCAAAATGAGGTAACTGAGAAAACATCAGGAATGAGAAACTTTGTAAGGACTTACATTATAGGCCAGTTTAGGGGGAAATACGTTGCCTTACAATCAGCTTTGTACAGTAACTACTTGTCAAGTGAAGATATCTGCTTATCTCACCTTGTGGGCATGGCCAAGGGACATAGGACAGTGCGGAAACTTTTGCTGAGAGAAGTATTGTGTAACTTTGAGAATATATTTCATTTAGCTTACGCCAGTGATTCTCAAATGGCCATTTTTACCAGCACCCCCAGGGGACGTCTGGCAGTGTCTGGAGACGTGAGACATTCTCGGCTGTCACAACGAGGGGAAGGGTGCCATCGGCATCTGGTGGGTGGAAGTCAGGGAGTCTTGATGGACGGTCCTCGGTCAGGTGGCCTGCATTAGGCTCACCTGAGGAAGATTTCTGCCTTTCACCCATGTGTGTACCCGTGTGTCTCTCCAGTTTGGGTTGCTGCTTAACCAATTGAGAGACCCATTTTTGTCACAGCAACTCATCACAGAACACTTCTTGGCTGGGATTAGAAGATAGTAGCGTATTGTGAGGGCCAACTAGTCACCAGGCATAGTGTCATGATGGATTCCCAAAAGTCCAGCAACCCATGAAAGTAGACACTCTCATACTAATTTTCGCTTAGAGGAAACTGAGGTACAGAGAGGTCTAGAAATTGGCAGTGATGGAACCGGCACAGACTTCAACCTCGCTGACTCCAGAATTCGTGCCCTTGAAGCCACCCCATGCTGCCTGGATATCGATGGATTATGAGAGCCTTGGATCATTTCCAGTAACTCTTCAATTGACGGGGCCATTGCATTGTGCAGTAACCCCTTCCCTCAAAACCCCTCACGAATTTTTGGTCTTTAGAGTTTCAAACTTCTAAGATCAAAGTTTTGCCTGACTGCAGGGCTTAAGGTACAATGTGAGAAGAAAAAGTAAGGGAGCTTACAGGAAGACAGATCATGATCACTCCATCAACCTCTTCCAAAAGGTGAACCAAGGAGCCCACCCTGCAAATCCCTCCGCAGGCATCGTTTCACTGTTTGCTATTTTGGTTGCTCTTCACTGACAATCAACAATACAGGGCTGTAAGCCAGTACTTAGAGCTAGCTGGGGGATAGTCAAATAGTCACTTAAAGCACATCATCCTAGACGTCTCAGAGTCCCAAGAAACATATCTTCATGCCATAAAAAACTAGGTAGTGCTGACCTCCGCATCCCTTCCCTGCCCTCCACATCGTGGATAAACACACAGCCTGTCGCTGTGAGGGTTGGAATACTCTGTGGGGAGCGGCTTCCGGCTGCAGGTGTGGTTGCCTGCTTCCCACCACCGGCTCCTGTGAGCTTCCAGCCGACCTGTCCTCTATGGGGAATGGACAGGGAAACAGAGAGATCGATCCACCATCAGACTCGAGTTAACCCCCTTTTCACGGCAACATTGGTCCCAGACAATTTGAACACACTTTTAGAAAAAACTGCCTCTTCCTTTCCACAGTGATCCTGATGGATACTGATGTTTTTATGATTATTAATAAAATCTCCAAGACAGAATTTTATGGGCACAGAGAGACTCTAAAAAGTCATTCTTTGCCTCAGAAAATTGTATATGTTAAGGACGATGAAGGAAATTTTTAACAAGAATGTTTAAGTGACCAGGGTGTGAAAGACAGAATTTTAAGTATGTGCTGCGGCTCCTTTTGATGCTGAGCTTGCAACCTGCAAAGGCCTTCATGGGATGTGTTTCCTGGAGGCATACCACCCCCCCACTCTGAATGTGACTGCCACGAGAATGTCCCAGCGATGGCTTCTGTTTACCTGTGAGGCCAGGTTACTCTTTGGGAAAATGCATCATGGTTAACAATTCTCTGGTTTGGTTTTATATCAAGCTTTGCTTTCTCTGCTATCTGCTTTGCTTTCTCCCTCCCCTTCTTCCTTACCTCTGCACTTATTCTGTCAACATCCTCTTCGGAGGTGCATGGATCTGTTCACCCAAACTCTGTAAAATCAGAGTGACTGACAAAGAAACCCCCACTCCTTTTGACCCTCCTAATGAAAACGGGTTGAAAAGGAGGCAAACACAAGGAGCATGCAACATGATGAGCAAATATCGATACACCCTGGATGAACAGAAAGGGCAAAGCGCCCGGCATCTGGTTGGAAGTCAGCTTCATAATTCATGCAGCAGAAAATTCCTCGGCCAAGCCCAGAAAATGTAGCTTTGCTCAATGCAAAGGAAAAACCTGGCACTGTTTCCATGTGTTATCTTTGCTGAAGCCAGGAGAGGAGCCAGAAGCAAGCCCGAGTGCTGCCTGCAAATTCTCCAAACATTTCTGTTGCGTCCACCTTCCCCTCAGCTCCCAGCTTTAGGACTCCTATCAACACTGGATTTAAAAATGAGGATCCTGGAAAATTTGGCCATCCCCAGCATGTAATGACAGCTTGGTTAATGAGAGGTGTGCCTTCAAAACTGGGAGCTGGACGGACAAGGCAGCTGATTTTGATGAGCAAGAGATTTGAAGCAACCACGCAGCAGAGTCCTTTGCCTACAGCTCCACACTGGCCGTGTTTTTGTTTGGATTCGGTGTGAATTTTAGAAACTGTAAAACACAACACGCCAAATGGGTTGATTGAACTAGTCCTGTTTCCCAGAGGCTGACAGTCTGTTGTCTCTTACAGGAGGCTGTCCAGTGGGGGTCTGCTCAGCTGTAGGCAGGAGTTTCGGGGAGAACTGAGTTAACTGGAAGCTTTGAGTATTGTGATTCTGCCTCACGTCTGCCTGGGTGTCCCTCTGTTCGTGCATTCATGCTTCTATTCACTATTTATTGGCTCTAGTCTCCTTGCCATTGTAGAGCTGGACTATATTTTGATCTGGAACATTGCTTTTTTAGCCAGTTAATATAGAGTATTCTCCCCCAAAGGCCTGTCAAGGAAGTTAGTCATTTCAAATAATCCTGCAGAGAAGTTGAATCTTTTATGGAACATTTAGACCCAACAACATTCAGTTACTGGGCTTTAAAACGAATGTATCAAAGGAAGGAAAGGAGGGAGGAAGCAAGGAAACGAGGGAAGAAAGAAGGAAGGAAGGGAGGGAAGAAAAGGAATGAAGAAGGGAAGAGAGATGGTTTGGTTTGTGATTCTAAATTTAGACAAACTCTGAAGAAACACTTACCCTTTCTTTAAATAAATAAATACTGACTGCTAAGTTATATTGTTGAATTTTAAATCGTATGATAAAGAGGTACTTAACGGGGCCATAAACAATAAAGATAAACAGTTTTGCTCTCATGGGGCTTCTATTTAAAAGTAGGAAAGACGGTCTTTAACAGAGCATGATATAATAGCAAATAAGATAGCTGGCTTATTATAAAATTATAAATGTTAATTTTTGAATCACATTTATAAAAGTTGCCACTGAGTATGGTTATATTTGTCAATTTTTTATTGTCACTGTTGCTAAAAGAAGCCATTCACTAGTAACAGACTCAACACTGAGCCATATTTAATGGGAACTGAAACAAGTCTCTGTTTTCAGGGGAGCTTTTGCTCGAGAGAAAAGTCCCCTCAGAGTATCAGTGAGATACTTCAGATAAACATTTAGATTTATCTCTAGCAAAGCAAGCAAGCTGGGGGGGAGGGAAGGGAAAAAAAAGAAAAAATGTAAAAACCCTAAACCAGGACCCCCATGGCCAGTAGGAAGAACTTGGAAAGGCTAATAATTTGGACTTTTAGCTGTTTTGCTAAGTTGTTAGTATTTGATTTTATCCAAGAGCAATTCTGGGTTTTAAGGCATCCTTCCTTGTTGCAAAATAAACAGAAATTCAGACATTCAAGGAAACTGGGACCCCCCACTCCCATTACTTTTTCACGCCTTTCCTTTTTGTTTCATGCTAACTCTTTAAGAAAGAAAATGAGGCACAGATCAAACAGCAGTGAGAACCTTGGGTGGGGGTTTTCTGTGGCTGTTTTTAGAAATATGACACAGCGCTTCCTTTCCCCTTCATGAACATTTTGGAGGCCCTATTATCAGGCCATCAATAATGAGAAAGAGGCACGATGTTGATTTTCTATTGTAGTTTAAATAGATTTAGAACCCAGGGACATTGTTTTGTTCTAATTCTCTCTCTCTTTTTTTTCTCAATTCTGACTTCTCAAAGACTTTCCCAAAGTAGATGACAGTTTACAGTGCAATAAGGTAAAGTGAGGAGAAAGTTTTGTTGTGATTTTCTTTGTCCTGCTTCCCCCCCGCCCCTTCAAAAATCTGAGGCCCCGTGGAAATCCTTGGAGTATGCTTGGCGAGTATGGACCATCATAAATGAAACACCAATCAAAAGCATCATTCCACCGGCTCCTTCAGGTTCTAAAGCAGAAGACTGTTCTGATCACTGAAGCCATTTCAGGGCCCAAAATTAGAAAGTAATAAAAAATATCACACTCTCCCTGGTGGGTAGTACATTTAATTGGTTCCCCAGCAGGAGGCCAGCCTGAAGTCAGAAACGCTTACTCTCTAGAACTCTGCTTTGGAAGGGCTGCCTGCAAACACGACCAAAGAAGTAAGGAATTGAGCGAGGGAAAGGAAACTAGGAAACCAGAGCCAAGTGCAGAAACAAATAGCTCGGGGCTAGAAAGAATAAAGAAAAAATTGCACTAGCCCCAAATGTCCTTAAACACAAAAATTTGGGTGTCACCACACCAGACCAGATGGCACGTTTATGTGTTTAGATCAGCTTGGAGCAACATCCCTGTTTAGGACTGAAGTTATTCTTGGGATTAAATTCTGGCTGCGGGACCTACTTCGGGAGAAAAAGGACCGTGCTCACAGAATCCTGACTGTTTGGGATTTGACTTAAAAGACTGGGCAGAGCCTTGATTCCAGTTTACTCTTGGCTAAAGCGCAGCTTTCTCGGCCGGTCCGGTTAAACGTGCCGTCCGAGTGAGAAAGTTGGGACTTGAGTTATCTGGAAGGACCGCTCGGCCCACAGAGCCTGATGCTTTGCTGCCACCTTCTGTCCCAGCCGTCATGCCAGGAGGCTGTTCAACTTTGGAAAACCCGGTGACGGCCCCCTCTGCCTTCAAGAGTCAGTTCCTTGGTACCCTGCACGTTTCTGAGGCATTAACGATCCCTCATGTTCACCTGGAGGCTCGAGGCTTAGGGTCTCGGCCTTTGGAAATGAGCTCATCCAGAATGAACATCAGTTTGATTGCCTCCCCCCTTCCCAGATCTCCACGTTGCCATAGGTAGAGGGGTCTGGAAAACGAAGTGGAAGGCAAAGACAGGGCTTTTTGTTTTCAGACGTCAGCACACTCTTGTCTAAATCATTGCCAAAGACAAATGGGATGAAGTGGAGGAAAGGAAA
The DNA here is from genome assembly GCF_963930625.1 of Muntiacus reevesi. Classification (NCBI taxonomy): domain Eukaryota; kingdom Metazoa; phylum Chordata; class Mammalia; order Artiodactyla; family Cervidae; genus Muntiacus; species Muntiacus reevesi. The sequence goes on from NC_089250.1 coordinate 155,618,255, forward strand.
AGTGAGATTGAATAGCAGGAAAAAAGCCCTGACAGCAAGATCTATCGCCCCGTGGAGAGGCGTCCCCAGGGGCGAGCTATTGGTAGAGATATTTAAAACCTGAGTGGACAAAACATTAGACCCTTCACTGCAGGGAACAATTCGACAGCAGCTCCTGGGACCTGACCCTTGTGAGCACAGAGGTCCTTCCCAACTGTAATTTTTTATGATTTCTCAATTGACTTCCCTTTCTATAAAAAGTATTCAGTTGCTGCTGAGGAATCCAACTGCTCTAACATTCGGTTTGAGGTGAGGATGTTTTCAGTATACTTTCATTTTTGTGCAGCATGAAAAATGCCTCTGCACCCACTCTCTTTGAGCCAAAGGGAAGCAAAATTCAGATGATTAAGTCTATAAATACGTATTTTAGGCAGGGGATGGAGGAATTGGCCCTTAACAAACTGCCAAGACATGATCAGAGCAGCGGTGGCTTTGCTATACAGCCTTTAGCAAATGCTCATCCCTTCCAAGTCTCCAATTTTGTTACTTGTCTCGTCGGTCGGGATAATGATCTCTGATGCCAGTGGTGAACATTTTGGAAGGACCGTGAGGTGGAAGAAATGGCTTAGCCTTGCCTCTCATTGCTAACCATCCCATTGTGTGGATTTTATACTTCTCAGCTTGCAGGCTTGGACTGAGGGAGACAAAAGGGAGGAGAGAGGTGGGCTGCCTACTTGCGTGCTTTGCTTGCAGGCTCTTCTTCTTTAGGGTGACTTGGTTCAGCCATCCAACCAGTAATAATTAGGCTCCCACTAATGGCCAGGTGCTGCCAGCCTGGAGTTGGGGTGTCAGCGTGGAGGTGAACAAAGGGAAGGAAAGCAATGGAGTCCTTGGTGTAGGCCTCTCAGTGGCTTTTAACTGTTCTTAGGGGAAGTTGAACATCCCGTATTTTGCAAAGCATCACACGATCTGGCCCCTGCCTGCTTCTTGGATCTTGTCTTAGCCCTTCCGCTGGGTCAACTTCTCCTTTCATGGGTGAGCCCTGTTCCCTCTCATTGCAGTGCCGGCTTGAGTGCTCAGCCCAAGACTCAACTAGTCTTCCTCCCACCCTTTGACCTAGTTAATACTTCTCATCTCTCAGTTCCCAGCTCTAAGGTTACTTGGACAGAGAAACTTTCCCAGGCTTCCTGGCTCATGCCAGGTCTGTAGAGTGTATGCTACTTTGGTCCTGTCCCTTCTCCATCAGAGCTCATGACACAAGGACAGCTAAAGAATCCAGGACTGGCTGGGGGGAGGAAGGGATGGGGGTGAGGAGGGTGTCACTGTCCATCTTTCCCGTCAAAGCAAGCTCCAACAAGCAGGCACCTCACCTGTCTTACTGACCTTGGCTCCACGGAGCCTCCCCCGGGCCTTATTCATAGAGCAGCTGTTGAATAGGTGAACAAAGGAAAGCACGAATTAATGAAGTGGCAGAATGCTGGTGGGCTTCCGGGGTGGCTCAGATGGTGAAGAATCCACCTGCAATGCAGGAGCCCTGGTTCCATCCCTGGGTCAGGAAGATCCCCTGGAGAAGGAAATGGGAACCCACTCCAGTATTCTTGCCTGGAGAATCTCATGGACAGAAAAGTCTGGTGGGCTACAGTCCGTGGGGTGGCAAAGAGCTGGACACGACTGAGTGGCTAACACTTTCATGTCTGTACTTTGCTAGGACACTGGTGGCACAGATACTATTGGATCATAGAAGAGAGAATGAATTCCACCTGGAACGGCTTCTGAGAGGAACTAACGGTTGAACTAGGTACTTTTTAACCTTCTGTTTCTTGGAGATGTAATCGACATATAACGTTGTTCAAGGCGTACCCCAGAATGACTCGGCTTACATATATTGTGGTACAACAACCACAGTAAGTTTACTTCACATCTATCATCTCATATAGATACAAAAAAAGAAAAAGGAAAAAAAGATTGTTTTTTTTCCCCTTTGTGATAAGAACTTATGATTTGTCCTCTCAATACCTTGCAGGCATGTGTGCTAAGTCACTTCAGTCATATCTGGCTCTTTGTGACCCTATGGCCTGTAGCCCACCAGGCTCCTCTGTCCATGGGACTCTCCAGGCAAGAATACTGGAGGGGGTTGACATGCCCTCCTCCAGGGGATCTTCCCAACCCAGGGATTACAAGCTGTGTCTGTAACATCTCTTGACTTGGCAGGTGGGTTCTTCAGCACTAGCACCACCTAGGAAGCCCCTTAATACATTGAATGTCGTCTTAAGGAAAAACTTATGAGTTTCCTACTTGAGAAGGTCCTAGGGCCAGTTCCTACAGGGTTCACCCTCTAGCCAGTCTAGGAAAAAGCCACCTTTTAATTTCTTATTACAAAAGAATGCCTATTGGAGGTAAGAAATCCAAACACTGCTGAATGTACAAATACTACAAATTACCATCCTTCCTTTCTGTTCACGTGCTCCAGGCTTCACTATGAGTTACACTGGGTGTTTCCTTCTTCCTGTCCAGACTTTTTTTTTTTTTAAAACACCTTCTTTCCTCTCCTCTATGAAATTATTTTAAATAAAGTTTTATTCCACCAAAAAAGCTATATCTGCATTGTCCCAGGGAAGAGCTTGACTCCTTCTTTCACTTAATTAGCATCTTGGGCAAGCCTGGAGGAATTTGTAGACTGCTTCTTATTTCCTCCAAGCTGTGGTGGATGTCTTGGAAGAGATTTTTTACATTGTTGCAATAAAGCAGATCTGGTCCGGATGTCCGACCTCTAAGAAACAGAGATTTTGGTCTGGAGAGAACTTTTCATACTTACTGTCACTATTGGGTTCTATTACAAAGATGATTGAAAAACAAGATGTATCAGGAAATCTGAATAGAAAGCATTACTCTTAATAATCCCCAGTTCAGGGATCTGATATACGCTGAGTGTCTGGCATTGGGCTAAGTGCTTTACCGGTATTGTTTCATTGAATCCTCGTGAGAACCTTGCAAAGGGGATCTCATTATTATCATTTCTATTTTGCAGATAAGGGAGCTGAGAGTGAGAGAATTTCTGTATCTTTCCCTAGGGTCGGCAAAACAAGCATCAGATCTGGGACTTGAACCAGACAACCTGGGAGGAGAGCTTGCAAGCTTCCCCACTGGGCCACTTTGACTTCTGCTAAGTCTAAGAATGGGAGACATGAACTCGGAAGGCTTAGCTCTAGTTCTTGTTGTTGCTTTTGTCACTAAGTTGTGTGGGAGTCTTTTGCGGCCGCATGCACTGTACCCCACCAGGCTCCTCTGTCCATGGGATTTCCCAGGCAAGCATACTGGAGGGGGTTGCCATTTCTTCCAGGGACCTTCCTGACTTAGGGATCAGACCCTTATTTCTTGCTTGACAGGAGGATTTTTTACCACTGAGCCACCTGGGAAAGAGATCAAACCAGTTAATCCTAAAGGAAATCAGCTATGGACATGCACTGGAAGGACAGATGCTGAAGCTCCAATACTTTGGTCGCTTGATGCAAAAAGACCTAGATGCTGGGAAAGATGGAAGGCAAAAGAAGAGGGCAGCAGAGGATTAGATGGTTAGATAACATCAACAGCTCAATGGACATGAATCTGAACAAACTCCAGGAGATGGTGAACTCAGGGAAACCTGGCATGCTACAGCCCGTGGGATCACAAAGAGTTGGACACGGCTTAGTGACTGAACAGCAACCACAACAGGGCTGTTTGGGATGTAAATGGAATCCTTTGTGGAGGTATTTGGTCACCTCTAGCACATTCAACAGAGAAGGCAATGGCACCCCACTCTCGTACTCTTGCCTGGAAAATCCCATGGATGGAGGAGCCTGGTAGGCTGCAGTCCATGGGGTTGCGAAGAGTCGTACACGACTGAGCTACTTCCCTTTCACTTTTCACTATCACGATTGGAGAAGGAAATGGCAACCCACTCCAGTGTTCTTGCCGGGAGAATCCCAGGGACGGCGGAGCCTGATGGGCTGCCGTCTATGGGGTCGCACAGAGTCGGACACGACTGAATCGAGTCAGCAACAGCAGCACATTCGAGCTTCTTAATAAATGCCTCTTAGCTGATTTCACCTTCAAGACAGTTAAAGTCGGCTCAGAATGCTGCTGAATGGGAGGAATCACCCATATCAAAGTTGGAGGTGGGTGGAAGTGAGATAGTGCCACGCTATCCACCCCGGCTCTCGTCCCCATTGCCCCCATCTCCAGCTGCATAACTGATGTAGATCGTGGCCATTTTTAAAAAAAACAATTACCTTATTGTCCCTGACAAGTAATTTATGGTTATTGTGAAAAGTCCAAAAGTTCAGAAAAGTAAAAATGGCCCTATTTTTAAAATGTTCACCTCTGTGTTTTCAACATACTTAATCTTTTGGTTCTTGGCATATGGGTAACAGAATCTGTATTACCCAGAACAGGTGTTTTAAATAGCAGATGAATCTTATCCTACTCCTGAGTCTTGTTGAGGAAAGTCTCTTTGTGAAATGTTAGTAAGCAGAATAAGTATGACAAGAGAACTCCTTTAAAAAAAAACAAAACACTTTTTATTTTGTATTGGAGTATAGCCAATTAACAATGTTGTGACAGTTTCAGGTGAGAACACCAAAAGTACTCAGTCATACATATACATGAATCCATTCTCCCTCAAACTCCCCTCCCATCCAGGCTGCCACATAACATTGAGCAGAATCCCCTGTGCTATATGATAGATCCTTGTTGGTTATCTATTTTAAATATAGCAGTGTGTACATGTCCATCCCCAACTCCCTAACTATCCCTTCCCTTCATCCTTCCCTCCAGTAACCATAAGAAAAAGAACTTCTTGAATGAAGCAGGTGGTCATTCCAAACTCTAGTAGCTCAGAGTCAGATTTTTCTCCTGCTTGTTCATGTCTTTTCAATATCACGCAGGGGGAAAGCTGACGTTGGTTTATAACATGCCCTGTGAAATGTCTATTTTTTTTCTTTAAAAATCTAAACACTCGCAGAGAATGTAAATACGCCTCCTCTCCCGCACCACGGCCCCTCTCCTCCAGCGAGCATGTGTGAAATCTCACACGTACTCTTGCGCACCCAGGCCGACTGTCTGATTCAAGACGACAAGGCTGTTCTCCATGTGTCTGTCAGAGGCGCCAAACCCCAAAAGCCCAAGGAGACCAGATGGGAAACCACAAGACCGGCCCCCTGCCCTCCGCAGTGTGTTGCCACCTCATTTGGGTGTGCATCAAGTGAGAAGGCCGAGGGGGTCAGCCTCATTTGTGAGCCAAGCCTAGCCAAGTAGACGGCTTTCCACACCCCGCTTGTCCTGCCGGCCTCACACTCCCCTTCGTCTGACCACCTGAACGCCACTGGCTCTCTCCCTCCTCCACGGCTCACCGCTTCAACTTTTTTGAAACAGAACAGACTCTGGAAGAGAGTTCAGGGGCATGGTGCGGGGCAGGCAGGACAGGCTGGTGGCAATGGTTCATCTTGCGCTCATGAGCTGCCGTCCTGGTTGCAGTTGAGGGAGGCCAGTAGAGACCGTGGAGTCTTCATTCTTGGGCTGTTTCGACATCTGGATGGATGCCTTGTCCCCATGGAGACAGGGGTGTCGTCCTAGCAACACGCTGAACGTCTTCAGGGCTTTCAAGCTCTTTCCCATCTGTGACCTCTGCTACCCTCTCAACCATGGTAGGGAGAGCAAGGCAGAGACCGTCCCAAACTCCCAGAGGAAGATGTCGGGATCAGAAAGGTTTAGGGGTTTGTCCATGTAGTGATGGGGCGAGCCTGCTGCTTCTGCTCCCTCCCGAAAGCATGTCTTGAGAGTTCCCCAAAATGTGCCGTTCTGAGAGCAGAAGATGAACTTGGGAGGATGACCTGAGACCCCTGGGCTCCCTGCCTCCTTCACGGCCCCGTCCTCTTGTGGCCCCCGGATCAGTCTGCTCCCGGAATCTGTGCGGGATGCTGTACCAGTGCCTAGGTTGGCCGCGTGGCCTTCTCCTCTCCACGCGACAGTCTGTCACCATCTAAGCAGGAAGCTGACAGTAACTGGCGGCTGACGTGTCTCTTTGTGGAGCAGTCGGCCTGGCATTCTTTTACTGGCTGTCCCAAGTGATATTTTTCAAACTTGTTTTTGAAAACCCAAAAAATCAGATCTGGTTAGCGTCTGGCTGTTCCAGAAGGGGTGGCTGTAGGTAGCATCAGACGAGGTGATCCTGAATTGCCCCAGGGTAGAAACTATTGCTGAGACAGAAACATGGTTTTTTGACCTGCAGGAATTTGAAGAAGTGACACGCAAGGGTGGTGTTGGCCCTTGGTGCCAGCACTCGGGGCTGATCAAAGACCTCGATGTTTGCGGTGACCCTGGCCACTCATTTCCACTTGAATTTGTTAGTGGACTACAGTCAAGTGCTTAAATCTTGCTATGAAGGCCAGCCACTTGGTTATGATTTGCATGAAATGCTACCAACCTGTATCTGCCTTATTTAAACAGTCTTCTGTTTCTGGAAGAATCTCATTCTCTTTTTCCACAGCAGGCTTTTTTCCAGCCACTTCCGGTCATCACTGTCTGCATCTATCAGAGGCGGCAGGATGAGGGCCAGAAGGTTGTTGGACTAGGGGGTGAGAATAAGTTTGTTTGCTTGTTGACTGAATTTGAAAATATATACATATTCCTTTCATGTGAGTAACAATAATGACCCAAACATTATGCTAAAAACTTTAAAACATGATCTCATTTAATACTAAGACTAATTAATTAGGTGGAGATGTACAACTATCCTCAACCTATAGGTGATACAACAGAAACTCAAGAAAGTTCATTAACTTGTCTAGAATTGTACGGTAGCCAGGAGACCTGAGATTTACACCCAGAACTATCACACTCTAGAATCTTGTACTCCAAGCCACTGCCCGACTTAAGCTGTGTGTGTGATTGTCGCTCAGTCATGTCTGACTCTTTGCAACCCTGTGGTCTGTAGCCCACCAGGCTCCTCTGTCCATGGGATTTTCCAGGCAAGAATACTGGAGTGGGTTGCCATTTCCTTCCCCAGAGGATCTTCCTGACCCAGGGATCAAACCATCTGTTGCATCTTCTGCATTAGCAGGAGGATTCTTTACCACCGAGCCATCTGAGAAAGCTGCCCAATACAGGCTAGTGATTCTCAGATTCTAGATGCAGGCTGGCAGTGGTATTTATATTTTGGCCTCCTTTATGCATTTGCAAATGAAATGTTACTAACAAGCCCCCATCAGTGACAGAGCCTGGGAAGCAAGGCTTTTCTCCCAGTTAATTCTGGATTAGTTTTGCAGTCAGTGACTCAGCTACATTGGGGGTTCAGCCAGGACTATATGATGGCTTCATGCTAGCCCAACAGGAAATTAAAGCCTTCGAGTACAGAAATCCTATTTCCTGAAACAAGGGTTGTCAGATAAAACACAGGTTCCCAGTTACCTTTGCATTTCAGATAAGCAGTGAATACATGTTTAGGGTAAGTATGTCTCAGGATATATTTGGGATATACTCACCCTTTAAAAATGACTCACTGTGTATCTGAGATACAAATTGAGTTGGGCAGCCTGTATTTTTATTTGTTAAATCTGACAATTCTCCAAGAATTTGAACCAAATACATCCGAACCAGCCAAAAGATATATGAGTCTGGTGTCCATGTACATCTCAGAGACATAGCTAATATGGTTAAAACAATAATAATATTAGCTAAGGACTGGAACATCAAAATTTCTGAGAAGCTTCCATGGTTTACATGGGATCAACTTGACAGATATTTGAATTCAAAAATCTGGGGAAAATGCTTGCTGTGTGTATAGGAGGTGACTTTTGATCAGTGATTTTCAGTTCTAGTTATACATTGGAATCATTTAGTAAGATTTTTTTTAAAAAGTACTCATGTCTGGGCCCCACCCTAGACTCTGGGGCACATAGTCAGGGGTATGGCCTAGGAATGGAGATGGCATGCTGAGGATAAAAGATCCCTAACATCCCCTGGCTTCATAAATGGTGTGGATAAACTGTGGTGCAGATGTTCAGAAGGGGAATAGTCTATGATCGGAAGGGACCCAGCAGCTTCCTGGAGGAGCAGGAAACACAACCAGATGAAGGATAGGGAAGTTTTGGATAAGCAGAGAAGAGCAAGCAGAGTATGCCAGGGAAGGGAATGATTTGTAACAGAAAGTTCACCAAAAAAAAAAAAAAGTTCAAGCCAGGTACAGAGAACAGACCAGTCAGATAAAAATGGTATGTATGACTAGGAGTGAATGTTTTTAGTTGAATAGTTTTTGTTTTTGTGTATAAAACTTATACATGAAGTTGGAGGAATTTTAGAAGATACAGTAAAGCAAGAGGAATAAAAGCCATTGCCTATCTATCATTAACAGGAAATCACTTTTAAACTGTGGTTACTTTTCTGTGCGTTTTGGATGTTAATGAGAACATACATATGATAATCTTATATCCTACATCTTTGATTTAGCATTATATCACAAGCATTTCCTCATGGTATTAGAAATTGTTCATGAATATATACTGGCTGCAATCATTGCCATGAGACTGATGCAGAATAAGCTTCTTAACCTTTCTTCTGATGCTGGACATTCAGTTAGTGTCCAAGTGTTTCCACATTTCGAGGGTTGGTTTTAGACTTGTAAGACGTAAATGGGAGAGCCTGAATATAGGGCTCTTCGTAGTAGTTCATGGACTGGAAGAATTTGCAGGACTCTTCTTCACCCTGTGCTCTCATAAACCCTAGAGAAGAGCTTTGAAGTCTTCAACACCCAAACCAGATGTCAAGTTCATCTTCAAAGTTAAGATGGCGCCCACCTTGGGGCATGCTAAGCAATGTGCCCCAAATCACAACTCCTAGCAAAGAGAGATGCTGCTTCTTCCCATTACAGACTGCCGTCTGGCCGAGGAACTACTGTTGGGAACCTAAGAGTTTTTTAACACCCAATTAAATTGGTGTAATTGGATAGAGTTGTAACTTCTTTGCCTCCAGCTGTGCACCATAATCTGTTCCACACCTGGGTGTTGTTTTGCTTGATTCTTGTATTTTTCCTACAGTTCTGGAGATGGGGTGGGAGAGAGCCTTTTCCCACTTTCTGATGTAGAGAGGATTTTTCCTTCCTTTTGAAGGAGACACTGACAGTTGGCTATCACTGTTAACCTCCCTTGGGCTAAGACTTTACTTTGACCCCGAGGTTTTAGAATCCCACTTTCTCTGGGGTCTGCTATTTAAAATTTCTCAGCAATGCAGAAATAGTCCAACCAAGAAAGAACATTTGGTCAAGTTCAAGACTCAGCGCATGTACCAGCTATGAACAAAATTTGTTCATGACTCTTTTGACCCAATACCCAAGGCTATGGGAATGACAAGTAGATCATGCTACAATTCTGATAGGTTTTAAGAATGTGAACCAGATACATATTGTGCAGGTCAGAAGATGAACTTCACTGAGCAAGACCAAAGAAGGCTGAAAAGCACTCTTAATATTTAATGATTTTTTTTTTCAGAGTTCCGCAGTTGAATAACAGGGTGCGAAAGGAAGAGTATCTTGGTTTCAACCCAATTCTATTACCTGGACTCCTTTCACCCCTGGGACCGTCCCCACCCGCCAGCCCGTCTCTCATGCAGAACTTGTGCTCATTCCTGACCTCAGCTGATAATCATCAATTTTATAGATGACTTGGATGTTGGATCAAAGGTGCTCACCACAATCTGAGTACGCACCAGAATCATCTGAAGAGTGGGAATTGGGCCAGATGAGGCTTAGAAAAATTCCATTAAATTCCGTGGTTAACTTCAGATTGCTGGAACCCACTTCTGACTCTGTGGGTGTGGGTTGCGGTCCAAGAACTTGGACCTCTGACAAATTCCTAGGTGATGCTAATCCTGCTGGCTAGGAGACCAACTTCGAGAATGACTGTGTTGGACTTGGAAGATTCTTTAAGAACCATCTTGTCTTAGTATTGTAAGGATTGTAAGTATTCACAGCCATTTAACATTTCCTTTATTTCCTGGGCAGGCATCACTATTCAGTCCTTCTGCTCTTTCCTCATGGGTTCAGACTATTCTCCAAATACTTCCAACACAGCAGTTTAGAACTTTGTTCCCAAGGTATGCACCTTGGACCAGCAGCATCAGCATCACCTGGGAGTTTGAAAGAAATTTGGAATCTCAAATCCCACCCCAGGACTATTGAGCTGAAATATACATTTAATGAGATCCTTAGATGAACTGTATACACAATAAAGTTTGAGAAGCATGGATCAAAGCAATCAGAGATATTCAGTTCAGTTCAGTTCAGTTACTCAGTCATGTCCGACTTTTTGTGACCCCATGGACTGCAGCACACCAGGCTTCCCTGTCCATCGCCAACTTCTCGAGCTTAGTCAAACTCATGTCCATTGAGTTGGTGATGCCATCCAACCATCTCATCCTCTGTCATCCCCTTCTCCTCCCGCCTTCAATTTTTCCTAGCATCAGGGTCTCTTCAAATGAGTCAGTTCTTCACATCAGGTGGCCAAAGGATTGGAGTTTCAGCTTCAGCATCAGTCCTTCCAATGAATATTCAGGACTGATTTCCTTTAGGATGGACTGGGGATCTCCTTACAGTCCAAGGGACTCTCAAGAGTCTTCTCCAACACTACAGTTCAAAAGCATCAATTCTTGGGTGCTCAGTTTTCTTTATAGTCCAACTCTCACATCCATACGTGACTACTGGAAAAACCATAGATTTGACTAGATGGACCTTTGTTGGCAAAGTAGTGTCTCTGCTTTTTAATATGCTGTCTAGATTGGTCATAGCTTTTCTTCCAAGAAGCAAGTGCCTTTTAATTTCATGGCTGCAATCACTATCTGCAGTGATTTTGGAGCCCAAAATAATAAAGTCTGTCACCATTTCCATTTTATCCCCCATCTTCTTGCCATTAAGTGATGGAACCAGATGCCATGATCTTAGTTTTCTGAATGTTGAGTTTTAAGCCAACTTTTTCACTCTCCTCTTTCACTTTCATCAAGAGGCTTTTTAGTTCCTCTTCACTTTCTGCCATAAGGGTGGTGTCATCTGCTTACCTGAGGTTATTGATATTTCTCCCAGCAATCTTGATTCCAGATTGTGCTTCATCCAGTCCAGCATTTCTCATAATGTACTCTGTATATAAGTTAAATAAGCAGGGTGACGATATACAACCTTGACATACTCCTTTTCCTATTTGTAACCAGTCTGTTGCTCCATGTCCAGTTCTGACTGCTGCTTCTTGACCTGCATACAGGTTTCTCAAGAGGCAGGTCAGGTGGTCTGGTATTCCCATCTCCTTCAGAATTTTCCACAGTTTGTTGTGCTCCATAGAGTCAAAGACTTTGGCATAGTCAATAAAGCAGAAGTAGATGTTCTAGAACTCTCTTGCTTTTTCAATGACTCAACAGATTTTGGCAATTTGACCTCTGGTTCTTCTGCCTTTTCTGAATCCAGCTTGAACATCTGGAGGTTCCCGGTTCCTGCGCTGCTGAAGCCTGGCTCGGGGAATGCTGAGCATTACTTCGCTAGCGTGTGCTGCCGCTGCTAAGTCGCTTCAGTCGTGTCCGACTCTGTACGACCCCATAGACGGCAGCCCACCAGGCTCCCCCATCCCTGGGATTCTCCAGGCAAGAGCACTGGAGTGGGTTGCCATTTCCTTCTCCAATGCACGAAAGTGAGAAGTGAAAGTGAAGTCACTCAGTTGTGTCCAACTCTTAGCGACCCCATGGACTGCAGCCTACCAGGCGCCTCCGTCCATGGGATTTTCCAGGCAAGAGTACTGGAGTGGGGTGCCATTGCCTTATCCTTGCTAGCGTGTGAGATGACTGCAATTGTGCAGTAGTTTGAACATTCTTTGGCATTGCCTTTTTTGGGGATTGGAATTAAAACTGACCTTTTCCAGTCTAGTGTCCACTGCTGAATTTTCCAAAGTTGCTGGCATATTGAGTGCAACACTTTCACAGCATCATCTTTTAGGATTTGAAATAGCTCAACTGGAATTCCATCACCTCTACTAGCTTTGTTCTTAGTGATGCTTCCTAAAGCCCACTTGACTTCGCATCCTAGGATGTCTGGTTCTAGGTGAGTGATCACACTATTGTGGTTATCTGTGTCATGAAGATCTTTTTTGTACAGTGCTTCTGTGTATTCTTGCCACATCTTCTTAATATCTTCTGCTTCTGTTAGGTCCACACAGTTTCTGTCCTTTTTGTGCCCATCTTGCATGAAATATTCTCTTGGCATATCTAATTTTCTTGAAGAGATCTCTAGTCTTTCCCATTCTATCATTTTCCTCTATATCTTTGCACTGATCACTGAGGAACGCTTTCTTATCTCTCCTTGCTCTTCTTTGGAACTCTGCATTCAAACGGGTATATCTTTCATTTTCTCCTTTGCCTTTTACTTCTCTTCTTTTCACAGCTATTTGTAAGGCCCCCTCAGACAACCATTTTGCCTTTTTGCATTTCTTTTTCTTGGAGATGATCTTGATTGCTGCCTCCTGTACAATGTCACAAACCTCCGTCCATAGTTCTTCAGGCACTCTGTATATCAGGTCTAATCCCTTGAATCTATTTCTCACTTCCACTGTATAATCATAAGGGATTTGATTTAGGTCATACCTGAATGGTCTAGTGATTTTCCTTACTTTCTTCAGTGTAAGTCTGAATTTGGCAATAAGCAGTTCATGATCTGAGCCACAGTCAGGTCCTCGTCTTGTTTTTATTGACTGTATAGAGCTTCTCCATCCTTGGCTGCAAAGAAGATAATCAATCTGATTTCAGTATTGACCATCTGGTGATGTCTATGTGTAGAGTCTTCTCTTGCATTGCTGGAAGAGGGTGTTTACTATGACCAGTGCGCTCTCGTGGCAAAACTCTATTAGCATTTGCCCTGCTTTGTTCTCTACTCCAAGGCCAAATTTGCCTGTTGCTCCAGGTATTTCTTGACTTCCTACTTTTGCATTCCAGTCCCCTATAATGAAAAGGACATCTTTTTTGGGTGTTAGTTCTAGAAGGTCTTGTGGGTCTTCATAGAACGTTCAATTTCAGCTTCTTCAGCATTTCTGGTCAGGGCACAGACTTGGGTTACTGTGATATTGAGTGGTTTGCCTTGGAAATGAATAGAGATCATTCTGTCATTTTTGAGATTGCATCCAAAGACTGCCTTTCAGACTCTTTTGTTGACTATGATGGCTACTCCATTTCTTCTAAGGGATTCTTGCCCACAGTAGTAGATGTAATGGTCATCTGAGTTAAATTCACCCATTCTAGTCCATCTTAGTTTACTGATTCCTAAAATGTCAATGTTCACCCTTGCCATCTCCTGTTTGACCACTTCCAATTTGCCTTGATTCATGGACCTAATACTCCAGGTTCCTATGCAATCTTGCTGTTTACAGCATCAGACTTTACTTCCATCACGAGTCACATCCACAACTGGGTGTTGTTTTTGCTTTGGCTCCATCTTTTCATTCTTTCTGGAGTTATTTCTCCACTGATCTCCAGTCGCACACTGGGCACCTAATGACTGACCTGGGGAGTTCCTCTTTCAGTATCCTATTATTTTGCCTTCTCATACTGTTCATGGGATTCTCAAGGCAAAAATACTGAAGTGGTTTGCCATCCCCTTCTCCAGTGGACCATGTTTTGTCAGAGATATACTGGAGATGTACTGGAGTTGAAACCTCTTTGCTTAATATAGTCCAGTGATTTCATTTTAAAGATGAGAAAGTAAGAATGCACACAGGTCAAATGACTCACCTTCTTATGAGTAGCAGATTTCCCTGGACTTGCTAAAGTGACAACTTACTTACAGTGTTAACTAGTAATCTTAAAAACACAACATCAATCCCAAACCCCACTGCCTCTAGTAACACCATTGTATTTTCAAATGATCCTTGAAAATGAGTCTTGGACTTGAAGGGAATTGTGCTAATGATTGAATGACAGGCAGAAGGGTCAAGACATATACTGTCTTCACCAAATTGATGCTGTACACAGTTACTAGAAGCTTCTAATAATGAGATTAAGTACTTCCTCTCCCCATCCCCCACCCCTACCTACTTCTGGGCTACTAGGACCCAGAGTTTACTCTATTTATGGTTGCACTCCACAGAAGGAGATAATAGAACCTGGACTCACTAACCTCATAATCCTAAAGAGACACTCATGTTTCATTTCACAAAAATATTACACAAAGCCAGCAAGGCAGGCAGGTCCAGAGAGAAGAAAGTATTGCTTTAGGATGTGGCAAAAAGGTTTGTACAATGTCATACACTCTGTTAAAGATGAGAAGGGTAAGACTGAGCACAGGCGTCATTGACCATAGCGCTGGAAGTATCCATGGTGATGAGCCAATGTGCAGTCCTCTGTTCTGGCCAGCAAAGTCACTTGTTGGTTTGGAAGTATGGGGTGGAGATAGAAGGATGGTCTACTAGATTGGGGTGGGAACAAACCCTAGGCAGGGGTGTAGGCTGGAGGGGGTGTCCAGGGCTAGGAGTAGGGGGTATATGGTACAGGAAACCTTGACTGAAATGTCAAGTCAGCCTGATTTAATCTGTCTCACTACCATTGGCAAACATTAAGAAAGCAGGAGATGGTTTGGCCTTTTATTTTAATTATGGAGTCCTTAGAGAATCCTATTGAAGCTGTGGACTTTCTCCCACCCAATGTAAGTGCTCATTTGTATCATGCACCTTTTAAAAACTTTAATTGGAGGATAATTGCTTTACAATGCTGTGTTGGTTTCTGCCATTCAACAACCTGAATCAGCCATATATATATTTACATATCCATCCTCCCTTTTGAGCCTCCCTCCCACTCCCCACCCCCATCCCACCCATATAGGTCATTGCAGAGTGCCAGGCTGGGTTATATCAGCTTCCCACCAGCTAACTATTTTACCCGTGGTTGTGTACATATGCCAGTGCTTCTGTCTCAGTTCGCCCCACCCCCTTCTCCTCCACCACGTCCACAAGACTGTCCTTTACATCTGGGTCATGCACACCTACACATACAACTTCAGGCGTTTATAGCCCCTGTGGTCCACCTGTGGATCTCCAGGGGACCCAAAGACCCCAAGAAAATGACTCTTGATCAGTGGTCTAAGTAAGTGCTTGTTTAAAGTCACACGTCTGGTTAGTGGCAGAAAGGGCCCTGGGCCTCATAACTCTCTGCTTGCGACTCTTTAGAAGACCCCAAAGTCAACCATTTGGGGAAACTTAGGGTAATATCTCAGATTTAGGAGCTTAATGTAGTTGAGTTTAAAGCTCAAAATGACATCTTCCCTGTGCCTCTTTGAAAGTCAAATGAAAAGCAAAAGTCTAAGTTGATGTGGTCCATGTATAAATATGCATTAAGCACCTACTATGTAAAAGGCTGTGTTCTAAGCACGGGATAAAGCAACAAACCAGTCAGATGCCGACCCTGCCCTTGTGACATCTATGGTCCAGCCCAAAGACAGAAAAGGAACAAGAACTAATTATTACAAGTTACTGTTTAATGAGCATTATAAAGGTTATCTTGAACTCTTCTGGAGAAATGGTGCTAAATAAATGATTAACTTTAATACTATAAATAGTGTGAAACCCTCACATTTATGAATAATTAAAGGTGCTTCCACTATGGAAACCCACAGATCCAGTACCTCTGTTGAACTGTGCTTTCTAGGAGCAGTGGTCCCTGGCGGCATTGCCAGCGCCTGCCTGTCCCCGTGGGGTTTTTTCCTCCATGTATGTGCACTGGCGCCTGGCTTGCCTGTGGGAGGGTTGTGCGGTGAGCTGTTTGGAGCCAAAGCTAGACTCTCTGATCCGAGTCATCTGTAAATATTTACAGTGTTTGTGGCACTTCCTTCTCACATCAGATGCCGGGGATAATCAGAAAAACCAATGAACTCAAGCCGACCTCATGTTATGCTCTGATAAATATTTAGACAGTCAATTTGGGGAGGCTGGCTATGGAGCAGTGGGGAAGTGGCTGTGGCCACTGGCTCCTCAGGAAGAAATAATCAACTTCACTTTGTTTCTGAACATACAGAATGCATTTAGGGGAGAGTGAAGCATCCCATTTGGGGAATGATTGATCTGCCCCTTTTTTTATTTTGGCCCTAGGGAGTCTGCTCTTTGAATGAGGTGGTGGATTTGTTGCACAGTCGGTCTTTCTGGTACAGCTGTTGAGTCCTCCAGACATGGGAGAGCTGGTGGATGGAACCCTGTCCTTTAGATTCCTCAAAATATATTGCAAATGCTCTTGGCTTTTCCCGCTATGTTCCAGGTATATGTGAAGGTTGTTGGAGGAACTCACGCTCTGAATGAGTGTCCAGTCCACAGTGTAAGGTGAGAGCTTGGCAGGTTATCATGGTAGAAGTCTTAGTCTTTTCAGCCTGCTGGAACAAAATACCACAGACTGAGGGATGTGGGGACAACAAAAATGTATTTCTCTCAGGCCTGGAGGCTGGAAGCCTGAGATCAGAGCCAGCGTGGTGGATGAAGTCCTCTTTGGGTTTGCAGACTTCTTGCCATGTCCTCATGGGGCAGAAGGCGCTGAAGGATCGCTCTGGAGTCTCTCTTATAAACCACTAATCCCATTTATGAGGTTCCACCCTCCTGACTTACGCACCTCCCAAAGGTCACACATCCTCATTCCATCACCTTCTGGGGTTAAGATTCCAGCATATGACTTTTAGGGGCACTTCTCTATCCATGGGATTCTCCAGGCAAGAACACTGGAGCAGGTTGTCATTTCCTATTCCAGGGGATCTTCCCAACCCAGGGATCAAATCTACATCTCCTGTGTCTCCTGCATTGGCAGGCAAATTCTTTATCACTGTGCCACCTGGGAATCCCTTTAGGGGGACATAAACACTTAAACCATAGCTGGAAAGAAAGACCCACAACACAACCCTTGAGTTAGGAGGTATTTGCTGAGCCATGCTAAGAAAAGGATTCACAGTTTCCAGGGAATTTTCCTGCCTTTTATGAGATCCATGTGAGAAACTACGGTCTGCACGTGTCTGCCTGCCAGGCCGAACCTCAGCACCCTCTCCTTGTCCGTCTTCAGAGGTGCTGGAGCCCACCCGGCATCCTTGCATCCCCACATCCCTGCTCTCCTCTTTATTCACCACACGGTCTGCTCTGGGTGTGGCTGCCCCAGTCCTGGGCCATCCGGGAAAGCTGACTGAGGTCTCTGCGATCCCTTTTCCTACCGCCACGAGGAGAGCACTGATACCAATATGCTCTCCAGATGGGGATGGTGGTCTGTTTTCACATCTGGTATCTTATCTCAGATCTGAAAAGGAAATGTTGAAATAGCCAGGAAAGTTACATCTGAGATGGAGCAGAAATACCACCCTTTGAAACATCTCTTCTTAAGATTATTTTTTCCTAGGAAAGGTGCCCAAACTATCAGAATCCAAACTCAAAACCCAAAAATCCAGACCCAAAATTTGGGTCACTACTGGGCCCAAATCAACACAGGTGGGGCAGGTCCAGGACAACGAGAGGCACGTGCTCTGTGACTTCAAACCAGGTGGGATGTTGCTGTTGCTGTTCAGCCACTCAGTCATGTCGACACTTTCTGACCCCATGGACTGCAGCACGCCAGCTTTCCCTGTCCTTCACCATCTCCCGGAGCTTTGCTCAAACACATGTCCATTGAGTCAGTGATGCCATCCAGCCACCTCATCCTCTGTCGCCCCCTTCTCCTCCTGCCCCCAATCTTTCCCAGCATCAGGGTCTTTTCCAACCTGTCGGCTCTTTGCATTAGGTGGCCAGATATTTAAATCCCTTCTTCCACCCCAGGAACAAGTCAGTATTCTTGCCAATATTTTAAAAAATTCAATTACATCTTCATTCTGATCCATTCTGATCTGCACGTGTGGATACCGATGTGTATATAAGTATACCTGACAAGCTTGGTTCTTTACTCACGCAGGTCATTAAGACAATAGAAAGGTTGTTGTTTTTAATAAAATGTTGAAAAAAAAAATTTTGACTCTTGGGGAAGTGAACCAATCCACAAAATCAGTCAAAAGAATTGAACCAGTTTAGAGAAAGAATCACCCTTTCTCACCAAGCTCCATACATGGAGAGATGGCCTATGTTGACACACGCCCATCCACAGTTTGGGATGAAGACATCACCACTTGGCAGAGAGGCCTGTTTTTGTATCGTTTCCCTCACTCTATCCATCTCCCCAAGGTGTGTCTTTGCCATCTGGGAAAATCCATTTCCTGCCAATGTCTTGGAGACTTTAAGCCAATGGTCTGTTTCATAGTGTGCATTTAGGGTTTACTCCAATCTTTTTCCTGGATGGCTGTGGAAGTTGCTCATGTACGAAAGGACTGTGCTCGGCCAAGTAAAAGGAAGCCAAGATTGTCTCATGGAAGTGAGAAAAGGAGTCATCGCTTTGAGGCACACACGCGAGTAGATTTTCAGGCTTGGGCAATGACCTAGGCTGGACATTTCTAGCAGCAGAAGCCAAATGCCCTGGGCGACATGGTGTCTGCCTTCTCCTAGCACAAAACTTACCCATTCGTTGGCCTCATCTGGGAGGAGGGAGCAAGAGAACCATTCTTTGGTTTCTTCATCTGCAAAGTGGAGATGACTTTGCTCGTCTCTTGGAGCAGCTGGCGGCAGACAGGAAGGCAACACGTGTGACCACGTAGAGGAGCGTCCCTCAGGTGCAGACGAGGCTCACAGGGATTCCAGCATCTTTCCTCTGTGGGAGGACAGGACACCACGCACAAATTACGGGGTGGAGGGCGCTGGAGGAAGGAGGAGGGACCCCGGACTCTGCTGCCGTCACCTGGGAGGAAAGACCTAGGGCAATGCTTCTTAACCCTTTTTTTTTTTTAAATAGCCTATTTGAAAATCAAATGAAAGCCACCATTCCTCTCCGTAGTAAATCAATAAATAAATTGGGAGAAAGGATGGCAACCTTTACTAAATACCTACTGTGTGCCAGGCACTGTGCTGATAGCTTCCATCTCTGAACAACCCTTGAAGGCAGACACTATTGATACTTACTATCACCAAATGCAAATATTGAGACACAGAAAGTTTAATTAACTTGGCCACTGCTCTATTTAGTGTATGAGTTTCCTAGGGCTTCTGTAACAAAATACAACCAAGTGACTTAAAACAACAGGAAGTTATTCTCTTCCAGTCCTGGAGGCTAGAAGTCCATGATCAAAATGTTGGTGGCAGGGCCAGGTTCTCACAAAAGCTTCAAGAAAGAATCTGTCTCGTGCTTTTCTGTCAACTACCAGTGTTGCTGACAATTTTTGGCATTTCTTGGTTTGCAACTGAGCAACTTCCCCTTCTGCCTATTTTGTCACTTGGTGTTCTTCTCCATGTGCATCTCTCTGTGTCATTTTCCTCTTTGGATGTCAGGCAATATTGGGCTAGGGACTGCCTTAACGGCATCTTAACTAAATACATCCAAAGGTTTGTTTCCAAATAAGATCACCTTCTAAAGTCCTGGACATTAGGACTTCAGCTTATCTTATTAGAGAACACAAACAACACTTCAAAAGCTAGTAGTAAAGTCAGGATTTGCACCCAGGTAGTGTAGCTTCCTTTTCATAAAGACATGACTTAGTGACTGAACAACAACATCGAGTCTAGCTTCCAGAACCTGACCCCTTAATCTCAATACTGAACTTCTTCTTTAACAATGCTAAAACACTAGACACTAAAACATTGCGTACCATGTCGAGGGCTCCAGACCCCTCACAACAAACCCCACCACGGCCCATCAGGTGGTAGAGTGGCCTTCTCTTTCCAGTTAGGAGATGTTGGCTCAGAAAGCCCGGGCTGCAGAGAGTGCATCTTTAAGGCTGCGAGACAAAGGCGAGGATAGGTGAGGGAGGGCGGTGGGAAGCACCCTGACCACCACGGGCTCTGGTGGCAGAGTTCCGGGGCCCTCAGCCTGGGGGATGGTGCTGAGCGTGGCCCACACACCTGGACGCTGACCGCAAAGGACCAAGCAGACCCCAGGAGGGACAGGTCTTCACCGCCATTACCTTTTAAATACCTTCTGCATGCCCAGCATAGTGTTGGGGAGCAGAGATCCTAAGCTAGGTTGAAAAGCCATCTTGGCCCCTCAAAGTTTAGGACCCAGTAGCATATAAGCCAAGAGATGCCATGAGTCAGAATCCTGTTGAGTCAACAGTCAAGCAGACACACCCATCCAAATCTCCGGAAGAGTCAGCTGCCTGTCAGAACTAGAGATGGCTGGGAATCAAAGAAGGGGATTAGGAACAAGGGAGGTGAGAATTTAGGACAGCCCTTGGGCGGTGGGCTCTGACTGCACCCACAGGCCAGGCGATGCCTGAGCGCCAGGCTGCTCTTCTCACTGTTTTCAGACCTGCCCCGTCCTCTCCTGCCTCGGTACCACCGTACATGCCACGCCTTCAGCGTGAAATGCTCTTCCCTGCGCCTCCCTCCATGTCCGGCAAACTCCTTGTCATCCTTCACATCTCCTGGAGTTCCGGCTTCAGTGCCACACCCTCGGGGGGCTACTCCCCTTTCTGTCCCACCACCCTTTGTTCTGCTCTCATCTGGGGCCATCGTTTGCCTATTTCTGGCTTCCCTCACCCCGCAGACAATGGGGTCTTTGAAAGCAGAACATCTTTGTCTTCTTCCCCGGGTCCCCAGAGCACAGGACGCTGCCTGCCTCCTACTTAGATAGTCTGTGGGTGGGGATGTTTGCCGACTGGATCCCTGAAGGTTCCCTAAGAGGCTAGAGCTCCTGGGTAAGAACAGAGAACTGGCCGTATCTGATTGAAAAACTTGACTGGTGAGAGACAGGAAAATAGGTGGCTATGCTTGCATCTGAGTTCTAAGGATCTATGAGATCTTTTCATCAGTAGCTTCATGGTGAAGGGAACAGCTCAAAGGCACATGTCCCAGGTTCAAAACCTGGCTCCTAAAGTCTTGTGTGTTCTCAGGCAAGTGACTTGACCTCTCAGATCCTCAATTTTCTCATTTGTGAAGTGGTCATATTCATGATACTACCTTCCTATTTGGCATCAGGGAATGTGTGGAGGGTGCATGTGAAAGATGAAATCATGTAACATACTTAATACAATACCTGACATGTATATCAGTGTTCAGTAAATACAGTTGTGAAAAATATCATTGTCATTATGATAATAATGATTATTATTCAATTATGATTCTAATTGAAGGCACCTGAGCAGACCAGGGGGCTTCCCAGGTGGCACAGGGGTAAAGAATCTGCCTGCCAATGCAGAAGACGCAGGAGACATAGGTCCAATCCCTGAGTTAGGAAGATCTCCTGGAGAAAGAAATGACACCCCACTCCAGTATTCTTGCCTGCAAAATCCCATGGACAGAGGAGCCTGGAGAGGTCCAGTCCATGGTGTCACAAAAGAGTCAGACACGAGTGAGTGGCTAAACAACAAAGCAGTCCGGGACAAGACCGTCAGGTTAGCTTAAAAAGGAGCATCGAACCCAACCCCCTTCCTCCGGCACAGCTCTCGACCACAGCCACCAAGATCCTGTCAGGATTGACGAGAAGGTTCTTTCAAACGATGTGGCCTCTTGACACTAGGAATATTTTCAAAACACAAACATTTCTTGAAAAATTACCTTTTCCGGGGTATATTACCCTTTTGGCAAGAGTTCACAAATCCTGGAAGTGATGTGTTTGATCCTTTCTCCTCAGAAGGACCGAGCTGAGGAAACGATGTTCATTGTCAGCACGGGCTGTGACATCAGCCAAGAGCAGGAGGAAGACGGAGCTTTCCTAGGGGGCGTGCCCCCTGACTCAGGTTGAAAAAGAAGCCTGGAAAACATGGGTCACCCAAACTTCTCACCAAGAGAGCCCTGGAAATTTCTTTCTGTATGTTTTAAAGATCTCTTTCTCTTCTGAATCCAGGTCTCTGTTTCTGAGCTGTAAGGGTTCAGAGGCCATTTTGGCATGACTCAGCTCAAGGATGTAGGTGGGAGCTCTGGTCCTTGTCTATGTGTCCCTGGGCAAGTTACTCAACCTCTCTGAGCCCGATTTCTTCATCTGCAAACAGAGAATAGGACTCACTCATGAAGATACTTCCCAGTTCCCGTCTTTGTTGATGTTTAGGTCAGGGAGGTAGCTTTCCTCCCAACCAGCTTTGTGTCCATCTGACGATCAAAACTCCCATTCATGTTCAGAAGTTTGGCCAGAGCTGAGTTCAAATGTCAACACAACCGTTTAGTCAACTAAGAGACTTGGGGCACGTCTCCTATTATCGTCAAACTTCAGCTTCCTCTTCTGCAAAATGGGAGAAACCTTACCTGCTCTGCTGGGTCAGGGGAGGACCTAATGAACAGCATCTAAGCTTCTAGATCAGCACCCAACACCAGTCACGCTTTGTTTCTCATTTCCGTCTAACCCACGTCATCTCCAACTCCCTTTCCGGGTCTGGATGCTCTGTCGTATTCTCCCCATTTCTGCAAAGCAAGAACTAGGAAGGCAAAAGTCACGGGAAGCCGTCCTTCACCCACGAATCCTTGGGCCAACCATGTTTTCCATCCCCCCCCCCCAAATTACAGCTAAGTGCCGTTCCCAGGTTCACAGATATTTACTCCCCTTTATAAAGCATGCATGTGTGCTAAGTTGCTTCAGTTGTATCTGACTCTGTGTGATCCTGTGGATTATAGCCCACCAGGCTCCTCTGTCCATGGACTTCTCCAGGCAAGAATACTGGAGAGGGTTGCCAGGACCTCCTCCAGGGGATGAGCCCGATCCAGGGATCGAGCCCAAGTCTCTTCTGTCTCTTGCATTGGCAGGTGGGTTCTTTATCACTAGCACCACCTGGGAAGCCCCTCCCCTCATAATGAGGACAATGCAAATTATATCCATTCCTGCAATGGGCTTTGTGTGCTTCAGGGACACTCTGCATTCTTTTGCATCTCACAATGAGGATGACATTATACCCATTTAACAGATGAGGAAACTGATGTTTGAGGAAGGCTTCATAACTTGTCCCATCAGCAGGAAAAGAGTCAACAAGTTGGGCAGGAGTCCAGACTCTCGATGGAAGGTGCACTTCCCTGCTGCTCTGGTCACAGACTTCCTGCCTGGTGAGACCCTGAGGATGCAGAGAGGTTAAGCCAAGCCTTTTCAGCCAGGCAGGAAGAAGAGGATGTGTGAGCCTGGTGGGACGAAGGAGGGTGGGCAGCCAGAAGCGGTGGTGTCTCTGGGTGGGCTGGGGTGAGGGTGGGGAAACAGTGTCCTGCCAGCCCCCTCCCCGCAGAGCCCAGCTCTATAGCTGCCCACACAGAGAAGGGTGACCGCTCAGTGGCATTGATGGTGTACAGCCCTGATTGGCACTCGAGCTGTTAGCTCCAGCAGTGCCGATGGTGGTGCATGGAGCTAGCAGCTGGGGTAGGGAGGCCCAGGCTCCAGGGGACCTGGCCACCAGTGGTGACCCCGGTGGCCCAGCTTACACCCCTGCATGGCTCTGCCTGGGGACCAGGAGAACCCAGGCCTCCAGGACGGGAGCTCTCACTCTCCTTCGTGTGTGTGTATGCGTGTGCGTGTGTGTGTGTGCGCTTTATTTTTGTTGTTGCTGCTGTTGTTGTCTGCCAGGTGCTCCTGAGGCTGCTATTGAGGAGGGTCTGGAAATGACTATGGTTCCTCCCTGGCTGCCAAGAGTGAAAGAGAGGAAGCAGGGGCCTGTGAACCCAGAGGTTGGAGAACAGCACCAGCTGGGGTTGAGCTGAGCTCACCAGGCCTGGGCAGGGGCCTTTCCTCCTTCATGTGTGTGTGTCCTGCCACGGATCCCATGTGATCAGCTCATTTCCTGAGGCCAAGGGCAGAATCGTTCCACTCCAGACCCAGATTTTCTCCAAGAGACGGTCCTGGGGTGGGGTTCTCACAGCAGTAGAACTTAGGAGTTCAGGGTCAGTTTTACCAGGGTTTGAAGCCTGGGGCCACAGGGGCTCTGTGTAACCTGCACAAGTTACTGAAGTGCTCTGGGCCTCAGTCTCCTCATCTGTCAAATGGGGACATAAACAGGACCTACGTTTTTAGGTTCATTGTGTACGAAGATGAGGAATGTAAAGTGCTTGGTCTCAGCCATGGCACACAATAGGGGATCATTAGATGTCACTAAGTATTCTTATTCTTATTGGTAGCGGATCCTGCCCAATCTCTTAGATGTGTCGTCGGGTCATAACATTAATCCGACTTTGAAACTTTGCAGAAATCTACTAACCCACAGCCCCAGACCCAACAGTGCACCCTCCCTGACCAGCAGAGACAAATAGAACCTTCTGCCCAGCCTGGGGTTTGGCATCTCCATGCTGCCCCACACCAGGTAATGTGTATGTCTGCTAATGACAACCATTAAACTTTATCTAACCCTTATTGAGTTCCAGGCAAAACAACAAGAGCATTTATTGTTTATGAACTCATTTGATCCTCATTATAACCCTATGAGGCAAGTGCTATGTTATCTTCATCCTTCCTCAGTTTATGGGATGAAGTAATGTGCTTAAGGTTACACAGCTAGAGTGAGGCAAAGTCTGAAAAAACATGGTCCAAAAGGATACATGCACCTCAATGTTCACAGCTGCACTATTTACAATAGCCCAGACATGGAAGCAACCTAAATATCCATCAACAGGAATGGATAAAGAAGGTGCAGTGTATATATATATCTGCCAAGACCCCATTTCCAAATAAGGTTACAGTCAGAGTTAACAACAGTATGTTTAGGAACATATCAGTGGCTCTAATGGTGAAGAATCCCCCTGCAAAGTCCATTTTATATATATAATGGACTATTAGCCACTAAAAATAATGACATAATGCCACTTGTACTAACACAGATGGACCTACAGATTGTCAAATTGAGTGAAGTCGGAGGAGAGCTACCGTGTGACCTCCCTTACATGCAGAATCTCAAAAGAAAAGGTACAAATGAATTTATCTACAAAACAAACAGACTCACAGACTTAGAGAATGAACTTATGGTTGCCAGGGAGGGAGAGTCGGGGGAAGGGACAGTTAGGGAATTAGAGATTGACATGCACACACTGCTGTATTCAAAATGGATCACCAACAAGGGCCTCCTGTAGAGCACGGGGAACTCTGCTCAGTGCTATGTGGAAGTCTGGACGCGAGGGGAGTTTGGGGAGAGTGGATCCATATATACGCATGGCTGAGTTCTTTGCTGTCCACCTGAAACCATCACAGTGTTTTTAATTGGTTATACTCCATATACAATAAAAAGTAAAAAAAAAAAAAAAAAGAAAAGAAAAACAGGACTGGTGACAGAGTGCCCTGGGCCACTAGATGATTCTCTCCCCAAGTTGTAACTATGCAAACTCAAGTCATCTAGTAGAGCAGATTCTAGAAAGTCTGAAGAAGATTCTTGAAAAAAAGGTAGGGGCATTTTGTAAAAGTTACTCTCCATTTGGGGCACAAAAGTCTGAATCTCTGTAGATGTGACTTAACTTCTCTCCTTGGCCTACATGACAAAGCACATCTGCTTAACATTACTTGTGGTCCCCTGAAAGCCATCACAAATGCCAGTTTCTCTTCAAAATCCACAGATCAGTGCAATGGAAGGGAAATGTACAGCATCTATGCTGAGTTTAATGAAAGTGTGTTAGTCACTCAGTCACGTCTGACTATTTGTGACCTCATGGACTGTAGCTCGCTAGGCTCCTCTGTCCATGGGATTCTCCAGGCAAGAATACTGGAGTGGGTGGCCATGCCTTCCTCCAGGGGATCTTCCCGACCTGGGGATTGAACCACGGTCTCCTGCTTTGCAGGGGGATTCTTTACCATTAGAGCCACTGATATGTTCCTAAACATACTGTTGTTAACTCTGACTGTAACCTTATTTGGAAATGGGGTCTTTGCAGATATCATCAAGTTATGATGAGGTCGTATTGGAATTGGGGATCCTAACCCAATGATCGGTGTCCTTGTAAAAAGAGAAAGTCTGGACAGAGACATTAACACAAAGAGAGGAAGAAGATGTGAGAAGAGAGGAGGCATCTAGAGCGATGCAACTGCAGGCCAAGGAATGCCAAGGACTCCTGCAACCACCACCAGCCGTTCCCCAGTGCCAGCAAGGGGAGAATCTCCCCTAGCGCCTTCAGAGGGAGCATGGCCAGGCTGACCCCTTGATTTTGGACTTCTGGCTTCCAGAAAGCATTTCTGTTGTTTCCAGTCACCCAGACTGTGTTTGTTTGTTACAGCAGCCCTAGGGAATCAATATGGTCAACCAGAAGGGAAATGCATGCCGGGGTTGCCTTGGAAACCATTTCACCTAAACACGCCTGACAGGCAGGGAAACTGAGGCCCAGACTTGCGCATAGGGCTGTGGGCTCAGGACAGAGCAGCAGTCATACCGTGGAGGACCCCGTCAGGGTCAGGACAGGTGGCAGTTGGGTGTCCTCAAGTTCTCAGCGGACTCAGCTTGTGCTCAATGTCACCAAACAGAATGAACCTTCTGCCCAGCATGGGGCTCCAGGTCTTCACGACACCACACACCCAGCAGGGGTGCTGCAGGGCCTCTGCGAGGGGGCCTCCTCCTTGGGGAGACACCACTGCCACCCTCTCAGCACAGCACTCCCTCCCCAGGCAGACCGAGGTCCAAGTAGACCAAGTTTCAAATGTCAAGCAGGCTTCACAGGCTCCATTTTTTCATGCTGTGGGGAGTGCCCTGGCTGAGATGAGCATATTTCATGCAGCTATGCATTGGAAAGGCTTCCACGTGAAAAGATGCCAGGCATGGAATTGGCTCTTCTTGCTCTCGTAAGTTGAAAATATTGAATGCACCTGAAGACTCAGCTCATGATCTTTGGATAGGAGACATCAGAAATCTTGAAGAGATCCCCCAGTGCGCTGAAGGCAGGCATGTCAATAACCTCCCGAGCTACCTCTCCCCCACTCCCACCCTGCCAACAGACTGCGGGGGAGGGGTCCCGGCCCATTGTTCCACCAGGTGGGGGCAACTGGGGGTCAGGCAGCTGCTGGCAGGTTACCATCCCACAAAAACCAGACCCTCAGGAAGAGAGATGCAGCTGGAGAGAACAAACACGTGAACAGGGGGAGGGGGCGGGGAGGATGGGACAAACCGGGAGTTTCCGATTGACATGTTTGCACTATCACGTGTAAAACAGGTAGCTAGTGGGAACCTGCTATATAGCATGGGGACCTCAGCTCAATGCTCTGTGGTGACATAGAGGGGTGGGAGGGAGGGTCAAGAGGGACGGGACATACGTACACATATAGCTGATTCCCTTGTACAGCAGAAGCTAATGCAACATTGCAAAGCAATTACACGCCAATCAAAAGAAAGGGAACCAAGCCCTCTGCCCTGTTTAGGGCAATTCACTTTGTAGTTCCAATTATCTGAATATTGGGGGGAATGGGATTTCGCCACACAGAGAGTTGTCTCATTTGTTCAATTTTGTAGGAGTCCATACAACCCCACCCCATGCCATCACAGCGTCCACCTTCTTTGGGATATGGAAAATTCACCTACTTTGCCTCTCATTTGCTTACTTATGATTATTCACCTGTGAGTTGTTACATTTTTATTTTTCATGCAAATGTATGAGCCGTTCATTTGGAAAATTCACTGTGAGTAGTTGAAGTTTTCCCTTTTTATTAGATTTTGCCATCTTCTCAACCCATTATGAGTCATATTTTCTTCTTCAAAAATCTCTATTGAAATGTGAAATTACTACTAATTTTCCTCTTAATAAAGATTACAGTCAATTCAATGATTGACCTTAAGATCAGAAACTCTTATTTTAGGTTCAGATCACTGCATGAGACCTGTAATCAGAGAATTAACTGTGATGAGCATGCAGAGGGCTGGAGCAGTTCCAGGAGTTTCTCTCCTGGACTAGGGAGAGTCTGAGAAGCAGAGGTGGGCAGACTCTGACAGCTTCTACCACCCTCTTTTCTAAGTTGTAGTGTAGTCTTAAAAAAAAAGTAGCTGCCTTTGCTTTCAATGTGTCTGCTGTGCTTCCCCTGCAGACAATGGCTGGGGGAAGCTTCCAGAAACACAGATATCACATAGGGTGTTGCTTTCCTTAGCCCTTTAGGGAAGGTGCATCAATCATCTTGACTGCATTGATTAGATTATTAGAAAAACAAGTATTTTGACTCAGTCTGGGTATTCCCCATTAACTGACTGGCTATTTGCCTGAATTGCTTTTTCCAGCTACGCACAGGTGGGATAGCCTCTGCCTTCCCAGGAGGATAGTACATCCAGAAATACCATGGATTTCTCCAGATACCTCTCTCTTCCTCTCTCTTGTCTTCCCTGCTGCCCTCACCAAGAGGTGACAATCTGGCAAGAACAACCTCATCGAGCCCCAAACCCATCCAGGGCCATGGAGAAGATGCTTCAGGGAGAAACTGACTCCTGGTGATCCTGGTGAACTCTAGGCTATATCCAGCCTATCTACATTTACCCTAATATATGCCCTGGATAAAAACAATGCCCCTGCCTCAAACATGTCCAACCAGCCCTAAGTTCCAAGCCGCTGAAATCTGGCGTTGCCTTGGAGTTCATGCTGTATCCTCGTGTCAGTTCAGTTCAGTTCATTTGTTCAGTCATCTCCAACTCTTTGCAACCCCATGAACCGCAGCACGCCAGGCCTCCCTGTCCATCACCAACTCCCGGAGTTTACCCAAACTCATGTCCATCAAGTCAGTGATGCCATCCAGCCATCTCATCCTCTGTCGTCCCCTTCTCCTCCTGCTCCCAATTCTTCCCAGCATCAGGGTCTTTTCCAATGAGTCAGCTCTTTGCATGAGGTGGTCAAAGTATTGGAGTGTCAGTTTCAACATCAGTCCTTTCAATGAATAACCAGGACTGATCTCCTTTAGGATGGACTGGTTGGATCTCCTTGCAGTTCAAGGAACTCTCAAGAGTCTTCTCCAACACCATAGTTCAAAAGCATCAATTCTTCAGTGCTCAACTTTCTTTATAGTCCAACTCTCACATTCATAAACAACTACTGAAACAACCATAGCCTTGACCAGATGGATCTTTGTTGGCAAAGTAATGTCTCTGCTTTTTAATATGCTGTCTAGGTTGGTCATAACGTTCCTTCCAAGGAGCAAGCGTCTTTTAATTTCATGGCTGCAATTACCATCTGCAGTGATTTTGGAGCCCCCAAAAATAAAGTCTGACACTATTTCCACTGTTTCCCCATCTATTATCCTTATGTCAGGACCTGATAAATCATTTTCTAAGGCAGGTAGGAAGCCCTGGGGGGCATTTAGGTCCCAGAGCAAAAGAGAAGCAGCATCCCTGCTCCCTGCACCCACTAAGCGCACCCACAGGTCCTCTGGACGGCTGGCCACACAGCCTTCCCCAGCTCGGCTTCCTGTTCCATGGGGACCTCGGAGCCCAAGGGCTCTGCTCTCTGCACGCCACCCACGTTTCTGAGAACCAGGCATAGCTCCGGGGCTCTGACATCAAGTCCAGCCCAGACTTGCCTCTTTGTAGCCGAGAGCCTGAGACACAACCTGCCTCCTGCCTGTGCATGCGTGCTAAGTCCCTTCAGTCGTGTCCAACTCTTTGTGACTCCATGCTGTAGCCCCCCAGGCTCCTCTGTTCATGGGATTCTCCAGGCAATAACTCTGGAGTGGGTTGCCATGCCCTTTTCCAGGGGATCTTCTCAACCCAGGGATTGAACCCGCATCTCTTACATCTCCTGCCCTGACAGGAGGGTCCTTTACCACTGGTGCCAGCTAGGAAGCCTCTCAATCCCGTCAGAGGCATCTCTTTCAGGAGATCCCAAGGCGAGGGTCATCTCTCAATTGCTGGAGAATACATTAAAATTTTTTGATAGCGAGGCTTTATTCTTAAATACAAAACCAGCCCCTTTCAAAGGCTCCCTGACGGGCCAAGAACATGCCCTGACTATAGACAGGGAAACATTTTAACCCAGTGATTTTTAAGCAGAGAAAAACACCCAATTGATTGGGCTGCCGGAGTGTGAAATCATTTACATGGCACCTGGCGGGGGCAGTTGGGGGTATCCCCAGGCCGAACTTGGGCCCAGCCGGCTCTTCAGCATCCTTGCCTCCGCACTCTCAGAACTTAGTTCATTAGTGAGCTCAGCACTGGGAGGGGAGGGCACGGAACCACCTTGTGCCTGCAAATTAATCGCATGCCCGAAGCTCTGCAGAAACATCCACTTTGGCTCTGGAATCTTCGTTCTGACACCTATGGAGATACAGGCTTGGCTTCTGATATGTTCAGACTAAAAACAGGACAAAATTGGGGTGAGGGAGTTAGGAAGTTGGGGCAGAACTGGGCTTGAACCACCCATGAGCTAGCTGTGTGTCTTGGGGCAAGTTACTTCACCTCTCTGAGCATTATTTCCCTGTCTGTAAATTGGGAATAATACTAGTGCCTATCTTCCAGGGTTGTGAAGATTAAATGACACAAGACGGATCCGGTGTTTAACATAGTGCATGTACATGGTATGTGCTAAATGTTATATATGTTTGTATTCTTCAGTACCTTCCAAATGTAGTTTTAAGGCTCTCAAGATGTAAAAAACTGGAAGTCAACACAACGACCCTCCCTGAATTCTGTTCAATGCAGTGAGTGTTGGCTCAGGTAAATTACCACATAAGTCTTTTGAGAAACATCTAACCAGTGTTTTTTCATGGAGATTCAAAACAACTTTGTGGAAAATGGGCTCCCATGGCCAACAAGACTAATGTCACCTGAGTTGTTCTAGCAGAGGCTGGGGACACTAATTTATAACCTTGCAGAGGGAGTTTAAACAGGGCAAGAGGCATGGGCCACCTCCTTCCACACTCTGATCTGTGCAGCTAGGGGAAGAGTGTAGTTGTTATTCAATCTCTCAGTCATGTCAGACTCTTTGTCAGACTCAGACCCCAGGACTACAGCACGTCAGGCTTCCCTGTCCTTCACTGTCTCCCAGAGTTTGCTCAAATTCATATCTATTGAATCGGTGATGCTATCCAACCATCTCATCCTCTGCCATCTTCTTCTCCTTTGGCCTTCAGCCTTTTCCAGCATCAGGGTCTTTTCCAATGAGCTGGCTCTTTGCATCAGGTGGGAGCCAGAATACTGGGGCTTCAGCTTCAGCATCAGTCCTTCCAATGAATATTGAGGGTTGATTTCAAAAGAGTAGCTTTGAATACTGTATCAGTCCATTAACTCAGGGCTATTGGTCTGTTGTCAACTTACTCATTTTATCATTTTTTTTTAATTGAGAGCCTACTTGTGTTATACTTGATACCAGGGAACTTGCCATACAAAGAGAAATTATTCAAAACTTCAATTGTGAACGAAAAGATGGCCTAAAGGAATGAAGCATGAAGAAACCAGGCAGTTAAGGAAGATCTCTCCCAGGAGGTGACACTGGGCCTGAGACGATGCAAAAAGGCCACCCATGCAAAGAGCAGAGAGAACAAGATCTCAGGCAGAGGGAACAACAAACACCAACCCCGAGAGGCAGAAATAGTTCCTTAGGGTCCAAGAACAGTCGTAAGGACTGTGGGCTGAATCTCTGAGCCAAGGAGAGCAGGCAACAAGATGAAGATGGACCTGCAGGTAGGGCCCAAGCCCTGCAGGACCTTGTGGATGGTGACAGGACCTGGGATTTTTTTCTAAAGCAACAGGAGAATTTTAAGTTCCTTGGAGACTGCAAGACTGAGAGTCCCTTGGACTGCAAGGAGATCCAACCAGTCTATCCTAAAGAAGATCAGTCCTGGGTGTTCACTGGAAGGACTGATGTTGAAGCTGAAACTCCAATACTTTGGCCACCTGATGCAAAGAGCTGACTCATTTGAAAAGACCCTGATGCTGGGAAAGATTGAAGGCGGGAGGAGAAGGGGATGACAGAGGATGGTTTGAACGGCATCACTGACTCAATGGACACGAGTTAGTGTAAACTCCAGGAGTTGGTGGTGGATAGGGAGGCCTGGCGTGCTGCAGTTCATGGGGTCACAGAGTTGGACATGACTGAGCAACTGAACTGAACTGACATTAGATTGACCTAGGGTAAACACTTTTCAATCCAGGACCAACCTTTGTCATTCTCTTTCAAATGCTGAGAAATTTTTTTGCAGAGGGCGAGGCTCCCCAGGTGGTGCCATTGTAAAGAATCTGCCAGTCAATGCGGGAGATGCAAGAGAAACAGGGTTCGATCCCTAGGTCCAGAAGATCCCCTGAAGTAGGAAATGGCAACCCACTCCAGTATTCTTGCCTGGAAAACTCCATGGACAGAGGATCCTGACGGGCTATAGTCCATGGGGTTGCAAAGAATCAGACACAGCTGAGCACAGTCCTTTATATTTATAGACAAAAAACTCTGCTAATGAGTCCAGGGAAGGAAATGGAGAGACCAGAATCTTGTTTCACAATATAATGTGCTTTTGAAATGCTGGGCAAATATTCCCAAGCGATTCCTGAGTCTTTGGGACTGCTTTCAGCTCACTTGAGCTGTAATGAAGGTGGCCCTTATCAGTCTGAGCTTGAGCTGCCTTAATTAGACCCAGATTCTCTATCTTTAAATTGGTCTTACATCAAAGCTAGAGTTATAATTGCAGGTAATGCATTTGCGAGCTGCATTGTTATGTAGAATACGGCTGCCAGCAGGTTGTGTTGGGATTATTGAAAAGCAATTTGCAGGGGAGGTCTACAAGGGAAAGATAGTTCACCTCACTAAGCCTAAAAAAAAGAGCAATAGATAGCTGGAGGTCTTGGAAAAAACATGCTTAACAAGAGGTATTAAAAAAAAAAAAACTCTAAGCATTTGCTAGCTCTATTTTGCATGCACATATGGCTTAAGCCACTCTTGACACATGGCTGTTACGGTCTGAGTTGTTACCGGTCATTGCTGGTCTGCATTCAATATGGCTGTGGGATTGGCTTATGGGGTCAAAGCAGGTTATCAGGAAAGCTCAGGCAGCTAGAGGCAATTTCCCACTCTAAATTTTGGAACTGGGAGATTTTAGGTTTACAAAGTGCTCATAGGAAACGCTTGTCTTGATTTCTTTGCTTTGAAGGGAAGCTGTTTTTTGTGACCAGATGTAAAGCCTCATGGGAAAATCTTTTCTTGGCAGTGAAGTAAGATTGCCAGTCAAGCCCTGACATGTTTCTAGGTTTAGAGGGAGTGGGGTGACAAGGCGGGTGGGGTGCTGGGATTGTGACTGGCTAGATTTCAGGAGAGGAGAGTGTCTTAGAATTTAGAAGAGCCCACTCAAGTTAAAGGGTCACTCAACTTTCAAACATAGTTTCTAAAATGTCTGGGTTGTTGTTATTCAGTCACTAAGTTGTGTCTGAGTCTCTGTGATCCCATGGACTGCAGCACGCCAGACTTTCCTGTCCTTCACTATCTCCCAGAGTTCGCATAAACTCATGTCCAACACCAACTGAGTTGGTGATGCCGTCCAACCATCTCATCTTCTGTCACCCTCTTCTCTTCTTGTCCTCAACCTTTCCCAGCATCAGGGTCTTTTCCAATGAGCCAGCTCTTCCCATCAAGTGGCCATAGTATTGGAACTTCAGCTTCAGCATCGGTCCTTCCAATGATTATTCAGTGTTGATTTCTTTAGGATTGACTGGTGTGATCTCTTTGCTGTCTAAGGAACTCTCAAAAGTCTTCTCCAGCACTGCAGTTTGAAAGTATCAGTTCTTCAGTGCTCAGCTTTCTTTATAGTCCAACTCTCACATTCATACATGACTAATGGAAAAACCATAGCTTTGACTATATGGACCTTTGTCGGCAAAGTGATCAGCAAAATTTCTGGGTGTACACACCATTAGAGGAGAGCCATGTTCCATCACTAACTGCTGGTAAGTATTTCTTTGCATGTTAGCTGAGGATGACCAAGAAGAGAAGATGGGACCTAAGATGGGTTGTGAGAAGTTTGCTTAACTCCTTGATTTGCTGTGAAGTGGGACTTAGCAAACTAATTGCTCCCACCTTTGTTGTTGTTGTTGTTCAGCTGCTGAGTCCTGTCAGACTCTACGATTTGACACAGTTGCTGTTGAATTAAGAGCCATGCGTCTGATTGCCCAGAAAATGCTCAGAAAGGCATCCCAAGAAACCCTTTGCATACTCCCTCCCTTCTTCTCCTGTATCATCCTTTCTGGAGCTACTTTGTAATCATGAAAAAATTTTCATAACAAACTCTGATCCATGGGGTCATTGATGAAATTGTGTCATCTACAGTGGTATAGTTACAGCCTACCCAAACAACTGGTCAAGTCTATGGGGTGAGGGTGAGAGTGGGGGGAATGGGGAGGGGCAACTGCGGGCCAAAGGTTTGGAAACATCCTGTTGGCTTGTGTGGCTGAATGTTTGACTTTTCAACTGACTGCTCTGCGGGTGAATGGTCTTGGCCTCTGGGGAAGTAGGTGACCTCTTGCCTCTTAAATGGGATCACATCTCTGGGCAAATAGGCAGTTTTATCTCTAAGGACTTTAGGCCCATGGAAGATGAGGTCAAGTTGGTCACCAAGGGCAGGCAATCCGGGCCTTCCCTCTAAACCACATTCGCTTTTCTAATCAAACTGACTCATATGATTCCAATTATTTCTCTATCCTTTCCAAGGGCAGTGGGCTATGGGGTAGGCTGATGACCTGTGAAATTTCAGTTTTAAAGAATGGAACTGGCTTTGATTTATTCAAAAGTCAGCCCATTCCTTTGGTTCTGTGTTGAAGCAGAGAGGGCAGGAAGAGCTACCAAAAGGCAGGTTGCATCTGAGGACTTGGCAGCCCCTCAGGCTAACTTTCTTCGCTCAGGACGCATGACAGACTCCTCTATGGCTCATAGAGAGGAGGGTGTCAGCCATAGAGCCACACATACACTCCTAACAAGGCCAACATTGCCAGCTGGGAAGGTTTGCTTGAGGCTGGGCACCACAGACATTCTAGAAGATGCGGGTCTATCGAAGTGACTAGGTCAGGGTCCAATGTGCTTGATCTCTACTCCCTGTTTCTTTACTTTCTCCACTCCTCATTGGCGTCACTGAATGCGCTGTCTGTGGGCGTCCATTCTGACTTCTAGTCAGGGAGATAGCCCAGAGCTATTTCACTTGGTGCAACTTTCCACTATATCTTCTCAGACTCCTACATGGACTCATTGATGAAACAACCCACATGCCCTTTGTCTTATTTGCCTTCACCCTTCCCTTGGAAAACTACCAGACTGTTCAAATAAGTGGACTCAGCATAGGTGTACATTCACCAACATGGTTGAACCTTAAAAACCTGATCCTAAGTTTTAAAAAAAAGAGAAATAGAATGAGATAGATAAGACACTATGATTGACCTAAATCAAAAGTCGATGCTCATAAAGTAGCAATACATGTAAAATAAAAAGATCACATTAAGCACGTTAGAAGTGCTTATGGGAGAGAGGAATAGAAATGGAAAATGAGGATAAAAAGAAAGAAATAAAGTAAATGAATGAATGAGTCAACCTATCAATGATGATAACAGACCATGAGCTGAAGAGTATGATTAACTCAGCACCCTGTTCTTAAAAAAATCATGAAAAGCAATGTAATTTGGGTGATGCTAGACCTTAGACAAAGGACCCAAGAGACACGATGACACCAAGATGTCCTGCTCAGCCCGAATCCTGCCAGGCTCATAGGCGTCAGATCCAGATGCTAAGGACCTACCAGGAGAAGACAGAAGACACTCTCCAAGAGAAAGAGCCTTCTAGAGGAGGATGACAGCGTCAGAGGAGGCTGCCTTCTTCTTTCCTGACCACGGTCCCTTCTCCCCGACCTGGAGATGTGTGTTGTTATGGGACCAGGAGCAGGCTGAGCTTCAGATTTCTCGTCTGTAAAATGGGGTAATACCAGTACCTCTCTCATCAGGCTGTTGTGAGGAATGGATGTGTAAGTGTCTGCTCTGCTCTCAGCATAGTGCTGGGTTCATAGAGTTGCTGTCATGATCAGAATCATAGTCATAAGTATAATAATAACCATAACAGTAATAGTGATAAAAGTAATGAATCATGTCATTTGTTTTTATTCAGTTGCTAAGTTTTGTCTGACTCTTGATCCCCTGGACTGCAGCATGCCAGACTTCCCTGTCCTTCACTATCTCTTCACTTTGCTCAAACTCATGTCCATTGAGTTGGTGATGCCATCCAGCCACCTCATCCTCTGTTGCCCCCGTCTCCTGTCCTCAATCTTTCCCGACATCAGGCTCTTTTCCGATGAGTTAGCTCTTCGCATCAAGAGGCCAAAGTATTGGAGCTTCAGCTTCAGTATCAGTCCTTCCAGCAGAAAATCATGTCACAGAGAGCATTTTTTTGCCTTCTTGTGCAAGTCTTGTTCAGAAGATCCAGTTTTGGAATTATTTTAAACAGCTTGTTTTCCAGCCAGACAGTATGAAATAAATGAAGTTAAGGAAGTCTTCTGAGATTCTGGAAGATAGAATGCTCTTCATCATCTCTTAAATCTCCTGAGGATCCTAAAAGTTTGGGGCCACAGCAGAGGAAATCCTGGACATTACATCAGACACTTCTGTGTAAGCAATCTGAGTCCAGAATATCAGCAAGAAGGAAGAGTTAGGACAGAGGCAAGTCCCCTGTGATGCTGTAGATGAGTATAGCCAAGTTAGGGACCCAAAATGCATGTGGTGGTTGCCTGCTTCTTCCTGATGGTGCCTTACAACTCAGAGGTGTTTATTGTCCAAAGTACTTTAATACTTATCTCATTTAAGCCTTACGACACTTTCCTAAGGAAGTATAGAACTCCTATTATACAAATGGCAAAACTGAGGTCCACAGTATTCCAAGACCAGATGAACATTAATTGCAGTCCTGGGCCTAAAACTCAGGCTTACCGACTCCCAGTCCAGTGCATTCTAGAGTAATAATGGTGATAACGATAAAGACAATTGCTACTCATAAGCAGCTGTATGAGCCAGGTACTTTTTAAGGGGTTTTACATTCATCCAGCCCTTACAATAGGCCTATAATGTGAGTATTCTCCTCATTTCACAGACGAAACGGCTAAGGCACAGAGAGACTAACCTGCCTAAGGCTGCCCAGCCCACAAGTGGTAGAGGCGGGATGTTATCACTCTTCTTGTCTTCGGTTGCCATGCTTGCCTTGAGGACCAGTTTCTGCCACTCTGGGTCCTCTCAAGACAAGGAGCTCCTGCAGACCCAAGGGTGGTTAGTGCCCACATCTTAATCCTAAGACTAAGGAGCAAAATCTTGTTCCTTGGGAGAAGGAGTCATGGAAGAAGAGGGGGCTATGATGTCTGCCAGAAAAGACTCACATTGCAGCTGGATTCTTTACCAGCTGAGTCACAAGGGAAGCCCTTTGAACTTGGAGGCCTGACCAACCACAGATCTCTCTGCTGTACTCAGGAATCATTTCAAGTTTGGCTGGGAGTCTAGGGAATTTTTAGGGGAGCTGGTTAACTTACTTAATGCCCAGTGTCCCTTTTATGGACTCTTTGATGTTCACTGGAGTTCAGCCTGCCACCAAAGCCTGCCTGCCCTTTGGCCCAGGCTTTATAAGGCACATACTTCAGACTGTGGATTTATCACAGGAGCTGGTATGAATGGCAGGAGCAGAGGTAAAAACAAATCCCTATCAAGAGAACTTATGCTTGTGTCAACTGTGTCTTATTCCTTTGCTTGATACTCATCCCTTGCTTTTTCTCTTTCTTATTATCCTGTTACCTTCAGTCTGGAAATGCATGGAGATAACCAGGCAGCAGGAGCCCTGTTGAAAGAAAGTGAAAGTTCAATGTCCATATCTGAGAACACAGTCTGTCCAAGAGGGTCTGGGACACGGTAGGCGATGACCACAGAGGATTACCTCCCTCTGTATCCCTCCTACCCCAGGATAATTTTATTATGCATCTGCTCTTTGTTGGAAAGTCTTTGTGGAAGAAAGGAGGGATGGTGGCTAGTGCTAACCATGGATGTGACTTAGATCACCAGGAGGACAGGGAAGAGTCTAAAGGGAGAGAGTAACATCATGTGCATGGAAGCAAGAAGCAGGAAAGGGCAAGGTGTGATGGGGTTAGCCTGGGCACCATGTTTGACTGAAAATGGGAAGGAGGGCCAGAAGGTAGGCCTTGAGTGACAACAAGTACTTTAGACTTTGACTTTGTTTGCTTCTCCCAAAGTACGTGTGGTGGAACTGAAGTTAACTGGCATGTAAGAGACATTCCAGGGAACAGAGAAGTCTGCTCAAATAACTTTTGGAAACACTAGGTTAACTTAACTTAAATGCTATGTTAGCTTAAATTATTGCAGGATTTGTCAGAGCCTTTCTCATAAAAATATGCACTGTGAATCTTCATTGGAGAAGATTTATCTATCCTCTATCTAGCATTTCCCAAATTTATTCTGCCAATGAGCCCAGTTTTTCAAGGTGAAATTTGTGAGCACTCTAGAAAATGCTTTCCCATATGAATGGGCTATGGGGTGATGGGGCAGGGAACCACTGAAAAACCAATTCCATTCTTGGTTCACTGTGAAACCCACATAAGCACCTTCTCTCCTCAAACTCAATTAGCATAGCTTTTCTTTACCTTTGCTGATCGAGGGCTGAGTTCTATGCTTAGTTCTCTGCCCTGTGAACTGCAGTAGTACCCCAAGCCTTGACATGGGGGTCCTTGCAGGCCACTGACTGTCATTGCAGTTTTGAAATTGTTATATCATTCAATGGTTCTAAAACGTTTTGAGGCCAGCAATCCATTTGGAAATGTGCTGGAAGCTAAGAAATCTGTTCCTAGGCAAATGGGTTGGTGTGGGGGAGCTCACAGATTCAAAGTCCTCTTACAATAGGAAGGATTTTCCAAACTCTTGAGATCCATCTATGGAATATTCGCTTATATACACTTTGGCGCATTGGCTCCTTTGTCCAGTCTTCACCATCTTCCTTTGTGCTGATTTCACTTGGTTGCTTAAATGGACGGCCCAGTTGGCCTGCTCACAAAATTGGCTCTGTGGCCCGTATGTGACCTTTTTGCCTGGAAAATTATCCAGTTGGCCAGCTGGAAGCCATTTTCCTGGGGTGGTACTGAGAAGAAGCATGAGGACACTTCTGAACTTGTTTTTAATTTAACATCATCACCTTTGTTTGGAAACAGAAAAGAGACTGGTGGACTAGCCCATCCAAGAGACTTCTGTGCATCTCTCAGCTTCTAAAATGGGAAGAATTGGGGCACGAATGGAGAAGCTTTAACATGGAATCTACCCTGGAGATCCCAGTGAGACATGTTTTCCCTAAATGCTTTCCTTCAAAGTCATTCTGAGGATATAGCCAAACAACATTTTTCTTTTTTTTTTTTTTTAGAAATATATTGTTTCTTGGAGACTGAGGACAGATCTGGTAGCCACTCTCTCTCCATTTTCCACTCGCACCTCCCCACTGTTTGGGGAGCCTGTTTTATCACCCCTTAATTTTTATCCTTCTTGTGTCATTTTGTTTTAGATATTGTTCCTCAGTACCAGAAAGTCAGTTTGGGGTATTTTTTTTTAATCCAGTCTGAAAGTCTTTATCTTTTAATATGATAACTTTGATCCACTCATATTTATTATGATGGCTCAGCAGCTTGGATTTATTCAAACCATTTTCTTCTGTGTTTTTTCATCAACTAAATCTTTCTATCTTCCCAACCTGGTTTGTATTGAGCGTAAGGAGTGAGATAAAACATTCTGCTGCCTTTTTCACTCACACAAAGGTTACACAGGGTGCTTCCCTGACCTCTAGGAAATTCTGTCCTTTGTGACCTGAGTCTCCCAATCTATGTTTCCCTCTGCTGTGCTGTCTTCAGTCATGTCCGACTCTTTGCAGCCCCATGAAATGTAGCCTGTCAAGTTCTTCTGCCCATGGAATTTTACTGGAGTGGGGTGCCATTTTCCATTCCAGGGGATCTTCCTGACCCAGGGATAGAATCTGCATCTCTTGCATCTCCTGTTTTGGCAGGTGGAGTCTTTACCACTAGTGCCCCCTGAGAAGACCGTTTGTTTCCCTGCAGCCTGGAGACTTAGCATAGGAAGTGAAGAACTGGGTGCTGAGCCAAGAAGGGAATACGGTGTTGCTCGCTTGGTCTTACTGCTCACATAATAATAGGGGAAAAGGAGAGAAGGTGATATCAGAAAGAGCAATAAGCAGAGAAGATGGCAACAAGTAGCTTAGAGATCTACCAGGTAGAACCAGATGAAACTTCATAACCTCAGTGGTAGAACCTGATTCACTTGTTGGGAATTCTGCTTTGGTGGCAGAGGGATTCCATTCAGCCTTCTGAATCCTTGGGACCAGCAAGAAGGGAGTAGACTTTCTGTCTGCCCTTGCCCTCACTATCAACTTTTCTCTCCCATGACTGTGGAATGACCCAGCACTTTGGAACCCAATCCCATGGCATCCAGATGTCAGCAATTGCTTTTGGTTTCCAGAAGACTCAGCCAGTCCATTGCTAGCCTGTCCAATGGCTGGCCCAGTAAACCAGGGGCCACACACTTGCCCCAAATTTGGCTGGGTTCTGGGGACAAGTGGTCAGGGCTGTGTGAAGCAGATTGTGTGTATATGTGTGGCCCAGCTGAAAGCTCTTAAAGCATGCCATGTGAGACACAATCTATAATAAGGAGTTATAAATTGTTCCATTCTGGTGCCTCCAACTGGAGGTCAAAAGTTTTCACGGTGCTTTTAATGGAGGAGGAAGAGTACAGTGCCCTGGTGCTCTCTGAAAGCCTGGGGGCTCCTC
Source organism: Muntiacus reevesi (assembly GCF_963930625.1). Taxonomy (NCBI): domain Eukaryota; kingdom Metazoa; phylum Chordata; class Mammalia; order Artiodactyla; family Cervidae; genus Muntiacus; species Muntiacus reevesi. The sequence goes on from NC_089250.1 coordinate 155,658,989, forward strand.
CCTGGCCTGGAAGAGCTATGTTTATAAAGACAAATACTTTAATGGACAGCATGAGGCAGAGAAACAACAGAGCCACAGGATCAGCGTCCTCGAGCTTGCATGTGTTGAAGAGAACCGAGCCAAGTCAGTCAGCCTGGGGACCCGTGGCTGACCTCATCTCTAGTCAGATGGACACTGGGCTCCATGCTCGAGTGACTGTCTGAAGCAGTGGCCTGCTTTAAGCTGGCTTGGGCAAGACATAGAATACACACAGGCTGGGCCAGGGGTGCCCCGGCGACCTCCACACGTGGGCTGCAGTGGGGCCATCCAGAGGTCCTGGATGCAGTTCAAGTCAAATGACATCTGCTCAAGACAGGGATCTCTGCTGAGTGCAGGGGGCCCTGCAGTATAAAAACTCAACCCTTCCAGCCTTCAGAGCATTACATGGCATGGAGGAGGTGAGACGGATACACGGACATTCGTAGACGAGAGGGGAGCACAGGCCAAGAGAGCACCCCTAGGGAGAGAGTCCTGTGGACTTCAGAAGCCTGGAAGGACAGCCAGAGAGTGCTTAGGGTGTCAGACTTCGGTGCCCCTGGGGGCTTGAATCTCTCTTCTGTGTCTATTTACAGATTAATCACCATTGGTAAGACATTTTATTCACCTATACACTCACCTTATAAAATTTTGTAAACATTCAATGAGGTAATACCTGTGAAGCACTTAGCACTGGGCAGGACATAGAGTCAGTGCTCAATAAACGAATTGAGCTATTATTACTCCTAGAGGAAGGGGTCATTTCCAGGCAACTGAGGCCTTTAAAGGAGTCGAGAGAAGGAGACAGAACATTTAGAGCAAGAGGAACAGAGTCTGAGCACAAGTTAATAAAAAGGACTTGGAGAGGGGAAGATGCATGCATTCAATAAACATCGATTTTTACTATTGGCCAGGCAGTATGGATACAATGATGAATGAGGCAGAAGTAATCCCTGTTCCCACTGGTCATTGCGGAGGAATCCCTGTTCCCAGCGCCCGCGGAAGGGCGCTGAAATATTCTGTCTAATCACAGACAACATTTAGGTCCAAGCTGAGGGCTTATGTGTAGAGAGGACACACAGCAGACCTGGTGCTCACCAGGATATATCTTTAAAAATCTCACCTTCAGAACTCTGTTCCTAGAAGTCCCATCATGCAGAGTTCTATGAAATTAAATGACCTCATAGAATTTTCTGGAACTCTTGGAAACTCATGCAACCTTGAACATGAATTACCATCTAATGTGGGAGCACCTAAATTGCAGAATGGTGAACAATGAGACTGACTCCCCAGTGTCTGTCTGCTCCTGTCCTAATTAAGCAATGGCAGTGCTGTTTGTGATTTGACCACAGTTCTGGGGCTAATTCTATCCTTCTAGACAGTGACTTTGAGCATGCAACAATTGAAGACAATATAATATGAGAAGAAGTGGATGGGAGGGCTTGCACATGTCTCCCTATTGTTATATCCTGATGAACATGACAGAAAAACACTTCACCTGATGTCCATCGCCAGACATATTACAATCATGAGGGAAGTCTGACTTAGGATACAACAACCTCATGGTTTCCAGATGGAAAGACAGAAAGAACAGAGGTCCTTGATGATCCAGTTGATGGACCAGAACCAACATGGAAGCCCAGCTACCTCAACTTCCTGCACTTGAAGTTAATACATGCCTTTGTGGTGTTAGTTGCTCAGTCGTGTCCAACTCTTTGCGACACCATGGACTGTAGCCCGCCAGGCTCCTCTATCCATGGGATTCTCCAGGCAAGAATACTGCAGTGAGTTGTCATTTCCTTTTCCAGGGGATCTTCCTGATCCAGGGGTTGAATGCAGGTCTCCTGCATTGTAGGCAGTTGCTTTACCATCTGAGCTACTAGGCTTGTTTGAATGGAGTTTACTATTATTTGTGGCCTAATGAGTCCTAATGGAGACACTTGCTAAAACAGAACCAGGAATTTATTTAAATGATTGTACTTCCACTTGGCTTCATCATGGCTTTGGTCTTTCTCAGGGGAAACATACTCAGCCCAATCTCTGCTCATCTGACAGCCTGTACAATTGAAGACCTGTTGGAAACACAAATTTTGGTAATGTCAACCTTCTGAATAGTCAGATTTGATAATAGCAAGAGCTTGCTATGGACCAGGGTCACTTCTCAACAGTTTACAGACTTTATTTGTGCTTCTCAAAAAACCCTTTGAATTTGGTTCTCCCATGGCATACCTTCTGTGGTTGAGGAAACTGAGGTACAGAGACATTAGGGCACTTGTCCAGAGATGCACAACTAATAAGTGGCTGAAGTTAGACTCAAATTCAAGGAGTTGTTTGGCTTCAGAGTCTGTGCCCCTGACTGAATTGTTTCTCCTTTGAGGTGGTCCTACTATCCATAGATAAAAATTATATAAAAGAAGAGGCAGAAATAATCAATTAAAATCGAGTTCACTTGAAACTATAAAATGGGAAAAACACACCTCTAGGATTTCATCAGTTTCCAGGGAAGCCATTGTAAGGTTTGGAGAACAGAGTATTAGTTTTAAGTAAACACCCATGTTTCTCAGGCTCTCTTTTCTTCATCTCATCTCACCATCATTTCTCTAGGACTCTCTCTTTTTTCATCTCTTCATCTGTGTTAAAAACCAGTGAAACAGCCACCTACCATATTGGATGAATTCTGCAACCTCTAAGCACAGTAACTTTGATAAGAATTCTGTATTTTAACCTACCACACAGGCAAAAAGAAAGTTCTGAATGTGAAAAGAAGCCCCATGTGAGCTTTCCATGTTCTCTGCCAAATGGCTTGAGCTCACCCCACCTTTTTAATTTTGCAAAACATTTGTGTTGTGTTTCCAGTTTCCCATGGTGCACCAGCGGGCCGGGTGATGGGAGGAGGGCTGCAGGGATGAGGTGCCTGGTGGGGCCCTGTGCTGGGTTGCAGGTGCTTGACAAGACTGGCCAGTGGGAGCGACTTCTTGGAACCAGCCTGACAAGTTCCTGCTGGCCCAAGCCTGGGGCCTCATCTCCCTCCAGCTTGGCCCCAGGTCACCAAAAGGAAATGTATTTAATTTTCAAATCCCTCCTGGAGCCGAAGAGAATTCCAACAAAACAGCCATAAACATTGAAAGAGTCTTGTCTGATTTGGGAAAACATTCCATTGGATTTAAAATGAAATATCCTGTGACTAATCTCATGTAAGACTGGGAACGGGTCTAATTGTTCAATTTGGTGGTCAACAAGGGGACTCCGGAGAGAGACCTGGTCCCTCCCCCCTACCACTTTGGGATCGGCGGCAATAAATCAGCCAGGACTGAGTTTTCAAACAAGGATTGTGAAGGGTTTGCTGTTTGATCCTCAAGCCCCCTTCTTCTCAATTTGTCATTGATTTCCCATCAAGAAAGTTTGTGCAACCGAATCCCCCATGCAATTCTGGCACTTTATAAGCTAGTAAATAAAACCCAAATGTTAATTCTTATGAACACAGCATTCCCTGCCAAGAAATGAATAATGCACTGTGAAAAGCGACGGCATTGTGCATCCTTGGATGAGGGAACAAGAAACAGTGGGGTAGGGCTGGGAAGCCAGGAGTCATGAAGGCGGTAAAACCAGGAAGAGAGATGCAAAAGGAAGAGGAAGAAGAAACAAAACTATCTTGGAAGATCTTTGTCATCTCCTCAACTTGAATGTAAGCTACTATGGCCAGCGCCAGGCAATGACATTAACGGAAGATTATTTGGCTCCTTGTGCCTGTTCTGTGAGCTTCCCAGCGGCTCAGTAGATAAAGAATCTGCCTGCAATGCAGGAGATGCAGGCAGACGTGGGTTCGATCCCTGGGTTGGGAAGATCCCCTGGAGGAGGGCATGGCAACCCACTCCAGTATTCTTGCCTGCAGAATCCCGCGGACAGAGGAGCCTGGAGCTGCAGTCCATAGGGTCACAAAAAATCAGACTTGACTGAGTGACTGAGCATGTACACATGCCTGTTCTGTATGGAGAACCTTCCAGACCTGTTTTCTCCTCACAATGATCTGTGAGGCAAGTTTGCTGTTCTCCCCATGTACAGATGGAGAAACTAAGGCCTCAGAGAAGTAAACACGTTGCCCATCTGAGAGAGAAGAGATGAGTCACTCATTGAGTACTAGAGCTGACTCAGCCCCACTGTGCTGTCTGCCCCAGAGGAGAAAAGTGTGGATAGACTAACCGACTATTCCAGGGTGCCCAGGATTGCAGGACTTACGGTGCTAAAACCAGGAAAGTCTCAGACAAACTGGGACAAGTTGTTCACCTTAGGTACAGAAGTTAGACTCCAACTCTGAGTAGCCTTCTTGGGTGTTAAAGGCAAGAGTCGGTGGTTTTTTTGTTTTATTGTTTTTTTTCTAGAAAAGCAGGCACTGGTGTCTTTAGCTCTGTCTCTGTAAGGTCTAGTGAAGGCAATCCTATTTCTTGCCTGCACCTCCTCAAAATAGCATCCTGATATGTGACAATGAAGAAGGAAAGAGTAATAATGACGCATGCTACTGTTGTTTAACAAGACAGCAATATCCCCCTGGAAGGATCTAGGCAAAGACAGGAGGAAATCATCTTAAATTCCAGTTCCAGAAAGTCTGTAAGTAAATTATGATTTTTGTTTATTATTTATTAGCCATCAGGTCACTTTCAAGGTCCAGAGGAAATCCTTCTGCTTACCATTGAATCTGTGTGAGACAGAAAATAGAATTTCTAAGCAGGGGCCTCATTCCCATTTCTGGGACCTATTTTATAAGCGGAGACCTTTTGCTTGTGAATTATGTTACATTCAGTCTTCTGACTCCTGGAGGAGTAAAGTCAATCTAGGATTCCATCCAATAATAATACTGCCTACAACAAACAAAGTTGTGCATTAATAAACAGAGTTTTCACTTGTGTTACTTGACTTGAGGTCCTAGCAACCCCGTGAAACAAGGGAGATAAGATAAATTTCATGCTCCATGGTTCAAGATAGGGGGCAGGTGGTATGTGGAAGATCCTACAGTTTAAAGATGGAAGAAACTGAGGCACCTTGCTAGTATGGTATCAGAAAGTATAATTATTTTAATACAAAATAAGTCAAGGGATATATAAAAAGTAAATATATCTATTTCCCAAACTGATCTCAGTATTTGGCACGCAGTAGGTAATCAATTACGCTCCCTGAGACAGAGGCGGCAAGGGAAAGGTTTGGTTCCAGCGTTAACCAGACTGAAGTTTGCATCTTAGCTCATTTGCCTACCTGTGAAATTCCAGGTAAGTCACTTAATCTCTCTGAGCCAACAGGAGCCTTCCAGGCAGAACAGCAGGTAAAAATACCCTCACAGCTGTTGTGAGAACCTGTGATTATAGCTGAGGAGGGCTTGGCACACAGTAAGTGCTCCATAAGAGACAATTTTAGTTGTTTTCAGTCCCCAGGATTCTGGACCCTTCTTTATGCCCAGGCTGGTGATGGAAATGGACGACCCAGGGCACAAGGCTCTAATATCTGGAGGCAGGCACTGGACCAGATGCTTCCTGACCCCCTGTCATGTTTAACTCAACTTTCCTACCAAAATGAGAGGCAACGCTCTCAACTCATGCAACACAATTTCAGTGCCGTGGGTGACCCCTTCCGTACATGCCTGGGGCCAAGCTACAGGTGATAATTAGCTCTCAGAAAGCGGAAGGACATTAACTCCAGTAACTTGACTCTGTTCCAATTGCGATAATTAAATAAAGTGCCCACAGGTGGATCCCGTTAATGAGGCATCCGCTGGGTTGCCGCGGAGCCATCCAGGCAGCAGGTGTGGAGCTGGGGCGTGGGCTTAGCATAGCTGACTGAGCCGTGGGCATTCACAGAAGCATGAAGCGTCTCCGCTTCTCCCTTCTCCATTGGTTCCTACCCTCCCTCCCCCAGGCCATTTGAGTGTCTTTAGGAGTGCTCTTCTGGGGGTCAGGGACTTGTGCTTTGGGCTCTTCCATGAGCTTAATCTTAACCTTGAACAAGTATCTTCGGTCTCCCTAGTTCAGTTTCCTGAATTTTAGGAATTATAAGGAATTATAAAGAAGGCAACAGCTCAAAAAATGGAAAGAGAAGCTTGGGGACAAGTGAGTTCAGTCTCACCATCACACTCCCCTCCATCACTACTAGTTTCTGCTACCCTCTGCGTGGCCTTCTTCTCTTCTTCATTAGGTTGTTACCTCTTTCTTCTTCAGACTTCAGCAACCCGGGATTCACAGCCTGTCCCTGAAGAGATAGGACATAGAGGAGGTTGTTTCCAATTTCTTTTTCTTTTTTTTTTTTTTTAATCCTAGGGAAGGACCTGATTGGTCCAGTTTAAGTTACAAATTCACCCTGTGGACCAATCACTGTGGACCAAGCCCTTCGGTTAGTCCAGAGGCAGATTACTGATCTATTACCAGAAGCCACTCTTATTTGAATCTTTCACAGGAACAAAAGTGTCACACATGTCGACTCTTCTCTCCACTAAGAAGCAGCAGATTGTGTTCCCGAGGAGAGAGAGTGTGTGTGTTGGTCCTTTGGAGTGGGAATACAGCTGACCCTTGAACAACACAGGTTTGAACTGTGTGGGTTCACTTATATGTGGATTTTTTTCAATTAACGTATTGGAAAAAGTTTTGGAGACTTGTGACAATTTGAAAAAATTCACAGATAAACCATGTAGCCTAGGACTATTGAAAAAAAATTAAGAGAAAGCTAGATATTTCAGGAATACATAAAATCTATGTAGATATACAAAATATGTGTGAATTGACTGTTTATATTGTTGGAAGTCTTCAGGTCAACAATAGGCTATTAGTAATTAAGTTTGGGGACAGTCAAAGTTATGTATGGATTTTCAATAGCATGGGGAGTGGGGGAAGGTCAGGGTCCCTAACCCTTGCATCATTTAAGGGTCAACTGTGTATTTCTTCATAGAATGTTGTGAACGGCAATTGTTCTTCCGTATCAGTTTAAGAGGTTAACTGGATGACTAGGCAAGTTGCTTACTCCCTCTGAGTTTCCTCATCTGGAAAAATGAGGAATAATGATAGTACTAGCTCCAGGAGTTGGTGATGGACAGGGAGGTCTAGCATGCTGTAGTCCATAGGGCTGCAAAGAGTTGGACACGACTGAGCGACTGAACTGAACTGAACTGAGCTCAGGGTTTGTTGAAGTAACTGAATAATTCAGGCAGACTCAGTCCTTAGCACACTATCTGGGCATCAGTAAGAGTTCAAGTGAGCAGCAACCATTGCTATTATAAAGTGAAACACTATATACTTGTTTTTTTTAAACAATGATTTGTAAAAAAAAGTAAATAACCTGTTTATTTATTCATTTGTTTTGGGGGTTTTTCGGCTGTTCCATGTGGCTTGTGGGATTTTAGTTCCCCAGCCAGGGAATGAACCTGTACCCCTCTGCAGTGGGAGCGCAGAGTCTTACCCATTGGACATCCAGGGAAGTTCCTACATGCATGTGTTTTTAAAAAAAAAAAAAATAGTGGAGAACCTCACTTCTAACAAAAGGGCCAAACAACACTCATATGAACATATGTTTCCTCCATCTCAAGCATTGGTGGGTGCGGAAAGGCAGGCTTAATGAAAGAATGGTGAGCAGCATCTGAAATGAGTATTGGACACTTTCAAGGACCTCACACCATGAATGTGCTCTCTTGGCTGATTCTGCTGGTCACTTTCTTTTTCCTTTTCTGTCACTGATAAGACTCATTTGCTATTTGGTGGTGTTTGATAGCTCTACAGGGAAAGAGAGGGCTCAAACTTGGGACCGAGAGAGAAGAGGCAAGGAGAAAGAAATAGAAGTAAAAGTTCTCTTTATGTTCCTGGGAAAGAGTGACACAAGACAGAGATGAAGAATAGAATAGAATAGAATAATTAGGGACTTCCCTGGAAGTCCAGAGGCTAAGACTCTGAGCTCCCATTGCAGGGGACCTGGGTTCAAATCCCTGGTCAGGGAACTAGATCCCACACACCACAGTGAAAAATCCCGCATGCAGCAAGGAAGAACAAAGATCCTGTGTGCCGCACCTAAGACCCGGGGCAGCCAAATAAACAAACAAATCAATCAATAAATATTTTTAAAAAAGAGAATAGAATAACTATTAGAATAGCTACCTAGTAGCAACTATTAGAATAGTTGCTTCTTGGTCCGGTACACTAGACAAGGAACTGGCTGAGATGCAGTCAAGAGAGGTCCATGCAGGGGAAAAGAGCAGAGCGGGGGCATCATTAGCTTCGAGAAGAGGCGTGGAAGGACACATGTGGGGTTTCTGGTGCTGACTCCCAAATGATGTGAGTGGAAGGGCAGTTTCATTGGCTTTGAAGATATCAATGGGAAGCAGTGGCCATGTGTAACTGAGTCTGTGTGCTGTGTGCTAGAGTTCCCTTCTTTGATCTGATGGATGCCCTGTCCTGTAATCTACTCTGTTGCCTTCTTGTCCACCACAGTGCTTGGTACCATGCTGAGCCCAGTAGGAAGTCTATGGACATCATAGAGGCAATGGGTATTTGCAAATCAAAGTTGTTCCTAACACTTCTCTCTGTGGATAAATCAAGGTGCACCTAGTACTGACGCTTCAGAACATCCTAGAGGAGACAGTAGAAGGGAAAGGGAATTCCCTCTGAGTGTTTTCATTCATTCACTCACTCATTCATTCAACAAATATTTTCTGAGGGCCTGCAGTCCATAACACTGTGGTGACTGCAGGGGACACATCCATGAACAAGACAAGCAAAACCCCTCCTCCTAGAGTCTACATTCTGCTGAAGAAGAGAGAGAAGGGACCACCAACTACATGTAATGTGTGGTAAGTGGTACCAATGGAAATACAGGAGCATAGGTGAGAGGGTCTGAGAGTGCCTGATGTAACAAGAGGATGTTAATATCTCAGTCCTTGTTTCAAAATTAAGACCCACATTCTTTTCAGAACTTCAATTATTTTTACAAACATAGAGGAATTACAAAAAAAACCTGGAAAATGTAAAAAAGCGTAAAGATACAAAAATCTCCTATAAACCCCTGTCAAAACCACACTTATTTTATGCCTCCTTGGGATCAGATTGCATATCGTTTTGGAACCTGCCTTTTCACTTCAAATTACATGTTGAATTTCTCCTTCAGTTGTAAAAATTTAATTTAAAACATCATTTTAAATAACTGCATCATATGCCACTTATATAGATGTGCCATAAATTATTTAATCATTCCCTATTGTTGAACATTTGGTTTGTTTTCACTCTTACAAATAGGTTTCAATGACTCTCCTTGTTCTTAAATCTTTAAGAGTCTGTTGGTTTCTTAGAATAGTTTCCTAGCCAGTCAGTCTACAAATTTCATGGAGTGATTATTATGTGCCAAGTAGATTTCCTCTTGCTTTCCTAGCGTGGTCCTTTGGGTGCTGTTAGGAGTTCTTGACTATGCTACCCTTTATTTTGTTCACCTGACAAGGTGGGCCTATTTACCACCATCTTGTGTTGATCTCAACTGTACCTCTGGGTCCAGGACATGAGGGAGTCCCTGTATTAATTACTATTTGGTCTCCTCTCAGTATCAAGTCTGTTTTTCCCTTTGATTTTTCTTCTCCTGTTCCCCAAACTTTCTGAGACTATGTGATGTGCTTTCATACCTTAACTTTATGTGTCTTCCCCATCCTTATAGTAGTTGGGGGCTGTGGCAGGAAGTGGCCCCAGAAACTGGACCAGGGTCTGTCTCTGAGTGTGTATGTGAATGGGGGGTGGGAGACAGCTGGCCGTCCCAAAGTGCTATTGTAGGAGGATAGAAGATGGAAGTCCAGGTATAGACAGCAGAAACTGGCCTGACTGCCTTCTGACCATGTCTTTGGATAGACTGAAATAGGACTTGCGTTTTCAGGGCATGTCATTAACCTGTTTCACTAACTCTTTCTAATCTGTGTACTTGAAAACCTCTGATAAATGTCACAGATACTGTAGTAGAATGACTGCATGACATCCCTTTGACTTGTAACTTTGTAGTCCCTTCCTGCTCACATTCTAGCTTTGCTGTGACACTGGCTTGTCCAGTGGGAAGCCAGTGGGATGCAAGTGGAAGTTCAAAAGTGCAGGCTTATTTCTGCCAACTCTCTTGTCATAACTCCGACACCGGCAGAGGAATGTAGCTAGGCAAGGCTGCTGGAGGACTGTAAGAGCTATGAGGACCTAAGGCGATCCAAGACCAGCTGCTCCTCTGCCCCGCTATCCACTGATCACAGACACATGAGCAAGTCCAGCCAAGATAACTGATTGAGGCCTGAGTCGCCTCAGATCAACCAAATTGACACAGAGACTTGTGAGAAAAACAAACAAATAAATAAAGCCTATATTAGGTTTTGGGGGTTGTTTGTTACTCAGCAATAACTAAGTGACAAAGACATTAATATTGAAGAGTAAAGAAGAGGCGGGCAATGGAGTTGAAGAAGATAGGAAGAAGGTAGAGTAACAGACCAAAGCACTCAGAAAATCTGCAGCTCTGGATTCATAGTCAGCACGGCTATATTCCACAGCAGGAATTCCACCCTGTGTTTGCCCTTTGACCTCCAGTGCTAAGCTTGGCTACCCCTTCACTGTATGCATACTCCCTCCCAGGTCTCCTGTTTAGCAGTCCTAGGAACCAGAGTTGAGAACTCTTGGGAAGCAGGTATCTCTGGAGACCAGCTTGCGCTAATTCTGAGGAAGGTTCTGGAATTGCACAAGCATCCGGAGAGAGCTCTGCAGTCCCCATCTGGGAACACAGGGGGGCCTGCCCCGCAAGCAGCCTGGCTTCCTTTTTCCCTCGTCTACACTTCTGTCTTCCTCCTGCCCACGTGGCTGACCTCCCGAACTCAGGCTCCCCTGGTCATCTCTCGCCTGAAGCAGCCTGCAAGACTGTGTCCCAGTGTGATCCCAATACAGCCCCCAAAGCCAGCAGCACCAGGTTGGGGGGAGGGCAGGGGTCATCGAGCTGGACCAATCCTCCGCTAGCACAAACCACCCCCATTCCTACCCTATTTGCCTCTCATTTCACGGGTGTGCACAGGGTTGCAAGAGGCACTCCTTGCAGAATTTGTAACACAGAGATACAGCTCATTCGGTGCAAATAAATGGCCATCTTCTCTTCTTTCCTTTTCTTTCAAACTAGAGAAATGCAAGTCGCCCTCCACTCTTCCCTCGATATTACATGGTGGTTTCAATCTCATTATTATTGCATTATATGTAGCACATCTGTTACTGGTCAGGAGCCAACTATTTAATTCTATTAGATACATCTATACGGCGAAGTGATAATCTACACCAGGTTTGTGGAACAAGCACTTAATACTTGGCAGCAAGCAGCCAGAGGCTTGATGCGCAAGTAAGAGAGTGTAGGAGGCCCATTGTAGCCGAGGGTAGCAGGCGGCCAGAAAGCGCTGCGGCATCGTTCCCCAGGCCAGCATTCCATGTGGGAAAGCAGTCCGTCAGCGGCTTGTTCCAACATCTGCAAGATATTGATGGAGAACGAGGGAGGTGAGGAGGGGAGGGAGAGGGGAAACGTTTACCTAACCAAATGCTAACTCTTCCAAGGGGATTCATGTCAGCGCAGACTAAATGATGTGAGGGTTTCAGCCACATGTGGTTGTATTTACCCCCCAAGAAATGGACACAGATTCGTGTCTTGTTCAGTAACTGCAGCGCCTTAGACGTGCCTTCTGCAGTTGCCCCTGAGTTCCTACTCGGGTTTCCTGGCCTCTGCACGTCAGAGAATGGGCTTGCTCTCAGCACTGGGGCTCACAAACGGGTGCTCTATGTGGGAATCTGGCTGGGGCTCTGACCTCCTGGAAATGCTGGCTGGATTGCACCCCTCTCTCCCAAATACCCCATCTTGCTCAGGAGCAGTCCACAGACATGTGTGCTGCCTTGCTCCCGGACTGGCCACCTTTTGTCAGCAACGTCTCCTGCGTTTTCACCTAGAGGGCTGGAGGAAAGAAGAAAGAACGATGATAGGATCTATGTCTGATTTCCTCTCCATCCAGGGGGAAGGATCACTTTTAAATCTCAAAATTGATGAAGGGAAGTGGGGAGGGGTGGATCGAGAAGAAATCAGGTCTCTTATTACATTGATTCTAAGTAAGATGTCATCAATTTTAAGAAGCTCCGTGATTTTACATACCTCTAAGAAAAATACTGATTCCTCAGCTATGATACACAATCAATTAAAGACACATCCAAATTTCAGAGATATTAAATTGTGGGGAGAAAAATGTGTAACTGTGGATGCTCAACCCCAGGGCTCCCCCAATACTGGTCACTGTGGGACAGTGGGCAAATTATTTAGCCTCTCAGTACCTCAATTTCCTCACCTGTGATATGGGTGTAGTTATAGCTCCTGCCTCATACAGTTGTTGCAAGGATTAAATATTACTGTATGCACGTGCTTAAAGGAGACACTGTGTGTTTACTTATTGTGTGACCTTGAATGTCTTGCTTGTTTCCTTAGCTACAAAATGCAGGTAGCAACCCAATTGCATTTTGCTTTCCCAGCAGCACAGCCGTAATCTGCCTGCAACGCGGGAGACCTGGATTCGATCCCAAAGATCCCCTGGAACAGGGCATGGTAGCCCACTGCAGTATTCTTGCCTGGAGAATCCCATGGACAGAGAAGCCTAGCGAGCTACAGTCCATAGGGTTGCAAAGAGGTGGACATGACTGAAGCAACTTAGCATGCACGCATCCTATTGCATTTACATCTCTTTAATGTGGCTCAGTGTTTGGACCTTCTCTAACCAGGTAACCAGGAAGGCAGGTGGATAAGAGAGTTGTTTAAAGGAAAAAGTTCATTACGGTGAGTAGACTAATATGCCAGCAAGATGGCCTCTCCCTCCCTAGTCCTCCCAACTTTCTAGGCTGCATCTATGGGCACTGCCTTACTGAACCCACTCACCCACCAGGCTGCCTTCCTTTCCAACAGCTCAGAGGAAAGACATGATTTGTCACTGGCCACCAGTCTTTGCTGTTAACATAAACTGCAATGTACATCCCAACTATGGTAAATGTATGCCCTTTGTCCCTGGGGTGCTTTAAGAATCATTCATCAAGCAATTTCATATTTAATCACATGGTTAATTTTCTCCACGACCCTGTAATGAAGAGAGGGTAAGTGTTACGATCCCCATTTACTCAATGAAAAGGCTGAGGGCTAGAGAAATAAAATGACCACCCAACGTCACATAAAGCTGGTTCTCTCAGAAATATGTTATGAAGCTTATGCTCCCATGGTGGGTTGAACTCATATTCAGTGCCCCTTCGTGCTGTGGCCCCTCCCTGCAGGAGGATTACACATTCCTGCCTCAACTTCACACTGGGCCAGGTGACTTCCCTGGGCCAGTGAAATGTGAGCTTTGTCCGAGAAGAAGCCCCAAGAGCTCCGGGTGACCTGCCATATGTCTCTTCCTTCTGCCTTAAAGTTGGTCAAGTTCCAGCTAGAGACTGCTTCATCACCCGCCTGGGTCCCCTTGGAGCATTAAGCATGGAGCAGAGTGGCAGGGAGCTCAGAGTGGACATATAGCCTGAGCAAGAAGCAAACCTTCATGGCTACAAGCCATAGCAATCATGGGGTTGTATGTTCCCCCAAATCTAGCCTCTTTGAACTGATGAAGTGTATTTTATATATTTTAAAAATTTGTATTGGAGTGTAATTGATTTACAATATTGTGCTAATTTCTTTACTTTTTAAAAATTTTATAATTGGAATATAGTTGATTTACAATGTTGTGCTAGTGTCTGCTACACAGCCAAGTGAATCAGTTATGCATATACATGCATAACTTTTTTCTTGTATAGGTCATTGCAGAGAATTAAGTAGAGTTCCCTGTGCTGTATGGTAGCTCCTTATTATCCACTTTATATATAGTAGTGCATATATGTCAATCCCAATCTCCCAATTTGTCCCTTCTCCCTTTCCCCCCATGACCATAAGGTTGGTTGTTTTCTTCATCTGTGATTCTATTTGTTTTGTAAATAAGCTCATTTGTGTCATTTTTTTTACATTCCACATATAATCAATGTCATCTGATATTTGACTTTCTCCATCTGACTTCTTTCATTCAGTACAACAATCTCTAGCCCCATCCAGTTGCCACAAGGGGCATTATTTCATTCTTTTCATGGCTGAGTAATGTGACTTCCATTGCATACATGTACCCTCTGTGCACAAGACCTATACCTCCTGCCCTCCATGAAACATTTGCTTTCTTAGAAGATAGTTGAAGTGGCCTGCTTCCTATTTTTGCACAGCTCTCTTTTCCATATTAGCCCTGATTAGCCCTCTCTGAGTAAAAAATCAAATAATTCTGATCATGGACTAAAGCAGTATTCCACCAATTAAAAAATAAAAATTAAAAAAAAAAAAAAAACTGTTTTAGTTTTCCAAGGAAGAATTTTCTGGAAGATTTTGGGTTTGTCAATGGTCAACATGTAGTCAGGAATAAGTCCTAGTTGAGCAAAGGAAATCAGAAGTCAAGACATTTAGTAATAAAGTAATGAATGATTTTCTAGAGTGATTGACTTTCCTGAAGTAAATAGAGCTCCTTCTGGCTACACAGTTGAGCATATTGCTTCCTGGGGACGCCACTTTGTTGGTTAAACTTCTGATTCATCTCACCACTTGGCAGTGACACTTCAGTGAGCACCCCGGGAGGTGGCACTTGGGATCTTGGCTGGTCTGGAGGCACCTTACTGGATTCATTTCTCTAGATACCAACACCAGTCCTGTTCGTGAGTCAGTCCACCGAAGTCAGGCAGCATATTCAGTCTTAACTAGGCAGAAGGTGTGGTCTTCTGTGGAACTGTGCTACGCTAGACCTGCAGTGGGGGAGCCCAGCCTTAAACCAATCTTGCCACGTCTGGCCCTGGCCATGCCTATGGAACACACTTCTGTCTGCCTTCCTGGTTTTCTGTTCCAGTTTTCCCACCACTCTGAATTTGCTGCTCTGATTATCAGCCTTGTGTCTTGGGCTCTGATGACCCTCCACTCCAAGATTCTGGCTGAGGTCCTCCTTCAGATGGTATGGACTTTGTGCCTTGGGAACATGTTTCACTCCCCAGATGCTGTGCCATGACACCAACTCCATCGAGTCTGGGTTCACTTGGCCACTTTGTATAATACAGAATGGGACCCTGGGTTGCCCTTCTGAAACTTCCCAGTCAGGTCAGTTTCCAGACAGCCTGGACCTGTCCTATCTGGACAGCCGAGGACCCCGAAGACCTCACCTACAGCTCTGTCCCCCATGATTCAGCCATGATCTCTCATCTCCTTGCAGAACAGGGCATGCAGACTTCTTCCTGAAGCTCAAATGCATATGGCGGGCTGAGTGCCTAGTTTTGAAATGCCTGGGGACCTGCAGATAAATGATGGCACTCGGAAGCTGGGGCTCATGTTACTGCTGAGCTGCCCACAACTGGCTTTCTTCGCTCTGAGCGTCTTGGCAGCAGTATCTTTTCCAGCTGTATGCCTCTTGCTTAGTGGGGAGCTGGTCCAGAGCTCTGGAGTGAAGGCCATGAGATCCAAATCCCATTCCAAGCAAGTGAGTGACAAGCAGCTAATTTCCAAAGCTGCGCAGCGGATATTTTTTCTTCCTTCAACCCTCTGGGAGAGAAAATGATGCAAATGAAATACCCCAAGGGGAAGTAGCTTGTTGTAACTTTTGATTAATCTTGAAAAACCACATGAGTTAAGCATTCCAGTCCTGGAGCTAACCTAAAACCAGGAACATGATCCTTCTTACTCACATGCGCTCACCCTCCCTCCCCTTTCCCTCTGTAGCTCCCAGAAATCTTAGGTGCTTTTGCACAATGCAGATCCCCTGCCACAAGAGCCAGCAGAGGATATCTTTGCTGGGACCAGCTAAGAAAAAGGCAGCCTTGGAATCTGTTTTATGGGAAACCCCTCTCATCAGAACAATAGCCTAGGACATCTTTACAGCATTTGATGGCATTGTTCTTCATGACAGCCCAATATTGGGGCTATCTTAACTTATCTTTTCTTAAATCCAATACAATGCTTCTGGAAGCATGTTGGGTTGTGACTGGCCCATGATAATGGTGAATGGTGTCTGGGGGCAAAACCATGGCCCCCACACACTGCTCTACAAAAGCAAGGCATCTAGGTGCACTCAAAACGATGCTCTGCTAGGTGTCTGCCTCTCACTGTGAAAAGTCATTTTTACCCCTTAGGCTGCTGTCCTTCATCTCAGAAGCGGGGCTAACATTATTTCCCTTCCAAAATTGCTTGGGGAAATAAAGTCATTGTGGCGATAACATCATCTCTTTATACTTCAGCTTCCTCTCTTAGGCTTGTCATGAAAATTAAACAAACTAATGTAGGTAAAGTGCTTAAGATAGTACCCGCACACAGTAAGTGCTGAATAAATATTAGCTGTTATCTTTATTGGTTTTGAATGAAGCCTCACTAAGGATGATGAAAAGCAGAAAGTGTGGCATCAGAAAACATGAATCACTTCCCTGTTATTAACAGCTCTTAAGGTGTTTCTCCTGAGCAACTGGCAAGAGATTCTTTATCCCAAGACAACCAGCACCTGCCCTCACACACTTAGGTTGCCCAAGAGTGAGGTGGCACTGTGGACAGAGCTGTTCTGAGACGGGACATTTCAATGTGACCTTTTTGCTATTGATCCATCATAATGCAGGAAACATCCTTTTTCCCTTAATATATATATTTTATTGAGGTATAATTGACTTACAACATTTCAGGTACACAGCGAGGTGATTCAGTTATACATATACACTTATATTATCTTTCAGATTATTTTCCATTATAGGTTTTTATAAGATATTTACTATAGTTCCTTGTGCTGTACAGTAAATCTTCATTGCTCGTTGTATATCTATTTTTTAAAATTAGAAGTCTAGCATTATATTTAAACTAGGTCAAACAAATGAAATCAAAATTCATAATTTTTTTAGCTAAGCGAAAATTCACAAGTTTTCTAAAATATATATATTATACATATCATATATGTATATATGTGTATACAATGGCTTTTCTACTATGCTTGATAAAGGCTTAAGAAAGAACATCAAAAAAAAAGAAGAGAGGTAGAAATTGGAAAACATAAACTAAGTGAAATGGGAGCACTGCATATGAAATAGAAAAAGTGAACCAAATTAGATAAAAGTAAAAGATCATCATATAGCCCAGTTGTTTTTAAACATGACTGCTCATTAGACACATATCTAGAGCTTTGGAGAAAAAAAAGCAATACCTGGTCATCTGTACTTTTCAAAAAATTCCAAGATAATTCTGATATGTATCTGGATTTTAAAAAGTGAGTACACCTTTTTCTATTAAATGGTAGTATTGATGATATAGAACTCAATTATTTTCTGTTGACCAATCATGATATAATGGTATTAAGTAATAGTTACATAATCATAACAGTAAGAGATGTTTATCAGTTTTCACAATCAATAGCCGTACAAAATATAAAGGATGATTACAATTGCAAGCCATAAAGAAAACATGATTAACCTAACTATATAAAATAATTATGTACAGTCTGAGGGATTAAGTAGAGTAATGTGGTAAGTGGAAGTGCATACATGCACATGTTTTCATCTGCCCACCCTATGTCTTTTGGTTGGTGCCTTTAATCCATTTACATTTAAGGCAATTATTGATATGTATGATCCTATTACCATTTTCTTAATTGTTTTGGGAGAAAATGGATTTTAAAAAAATTTAAAGCAATGAGGACAACTGACCTTGAGCCTTCCTCTCTCCCTGAACCCAATCTTGTTCTCAAAACTGACCTCTTGGAGTCAAAGAGGAAGTGTTGCTGTGTACACGTTTCTTGTTAACTACATCTTTTATTTATTTATTTTTTTAATTGAAAGTTTAAGCCTTTGTTTTCTAGGCTTCATCAGAATATCCTGGGTCAAAATGGTGACGTCAGATATCTGTGCTCTCCCGCAGACCACCTAGTTTTCTCAGACAGGTGGCTATTACAGCAGGGTCACTGGCCCAACAGGCTCTGTTGGGGGAAAACCAAGGGCGGCGAGCCTTGGACCAGTTTCATCCTGAGGAGAAGCAGGCAGCATCATTGGACACCAGATTGGGAGAGGCTGAGTTGGGGTACTGGAGTGTCCAGGATCGGAGGCATTGACATTACCTGGCACTCTTTCTGGCTTCCTTCCCAGCTCTGGTTTTAATTAGCTGCTTCCGGATTTAATCTCCCAAATGTTCTGCCTCCATCCTGTCTAATCCTGCAGTCTGATGGGTCCTTATTTATGCACATCAATACTGTTTACAAACATGAAAGCCGCCCAGCAGTGTTTGAACTTTAGGCACTGCCATTGGTTATCAATAAGGAAAGGCAACCCTGCAGGGGGTGCATCAATATCACCAGGTCAATATTCCACGTGCAGGCGAGGTCCAGGCCTTGCTGCACTGTCTGGGGGAGGAGGCTTGGGATGGCAGAGGCTCTTCCAGTTTTGCTCTCTTAGTATGACCATCTCCTTTCCCTTTCTGAGTCGCCCAGTGATCTCCTACAGGGTAGACCTGTTTACCTAAGAAGCTTCCTGTTGCAGCAGAGAGAAGAAAGCTAGCATCTTGGAAGAATATTCTTTTCCCAGTAGACACATTGGCCCACTATTCTCTTGGGGTACTGCGACCAGGGGTCAGTTTTCTGGCAGACTCTCCCACACTTAAAAGCTCTATGAGTTGGGACAAATCAGAACCTCTCTTGGCCTCACTTTTTAAATCTAGAAAATATTAGTCTCAATAGTCAAATGTGATAACCTGCACAGAAGTGTTTTTGTAAACTAAGAAGGGTCATATGTCTTATACCCTGGTTTACAGAGCCAGACAGACGTGGGTTCAAACTCCAGTGCTGCGACTTACTGGCTGGATGTCCCCCAGTAGTTCATAGAAACTCTCTAATCCTCAATTTACTCACGATAAATGGGCTTAATAGTGGTACTGACCTGGAAGGCTGTTTCAGGACTAAATGGGATTAAATATTAAAGAGCGTGTATGGTCTGGTACCTGGACCATACTTAACTTATGGTCTTAACTGTTGCTCCATTATGTTGGTTATTTTTACTAAATAATAATTATCAATTTAATTAAAATAATTATTATCATTATTATGATTTCCAGGTCTGCCACTTCTTGGCTGACTGAGCTTATAACACTTACATTCTTTCTTGAGTCCTGGTTTTCTCAGTTATTAAATCTGAATCACAAAACTAATCTCTTTTAAGATTCTCTGAAAATATTCTGTGACTCTTGGACCAGTATATTTTAGGTGCTCAATGCCGATTAGTTCTCCTCCCCGATGTTTATTTCCTCTTTCTTTCTGTGGAGAGGTATAACCCTCATTCCTTTTTGCATCATCCTTTGCAAATCTGGGAGAGGCATCCTTGGCTGTCTAATTTCAAAGCAATCACCCCAGTTGAGAAAGGCAACTTTCCAGGAGCTGGCATCACAATGTGAGAACATCGTTGAAATCTCTCAGGTCGTGCCTCTGGTGAGCAGTGTCCTCGAGGGCCCTGTGGGTTTTTTGTTTTATTGGCACCTAAACATCTCCTCAATAAACAACAAAGACTTACTGTATAGCATAAGGAGCTAGATTCAATATCTTGTAATAACCTACAATGGAAAATAAACTGAAAAAGAATGTATATACATATATATGTGTTACTAAATCACTTTGCTGTATACCTGAAACATTATAAATCAACTATACTTCAATCTTAAAAATTAATTAAAAACATCATTGTTCCATCATGTCTGACTCTTTGTGACCCCATGGACTGCAGCACCCAGGCTTCCCTGTCCTTCACCATCTCCTGGAGCTTGCTCAGACTCATGTCCACTGAGTCGGTGATGCCATTGAATCATCTTGTCCTCTGTCATCCCCTTCTCCTCCTACCTTCTATCTTTCCCAGCATCAGGGTCTTTTCTAATGAATCAGCTTTTCACATCATGTGGTCAAAGTATTGGAGTTTCAGCTTCAGCATCAGTCCTTCCAATGAAGGATCAGAGTTGATTTCCTTTAGGGTTGACTGGTTTGATTTCCTTGCAGTCCGAGGGACTCTCAAGAGTCTTCTCCAGCACCACAATTTGAAAGCATTCATTCTTTGGCATTCAGCCTTCTTTCTGGCCCAAATCTCACATCCATACATGACTATTGGAAAAACCATAGCTTTGACTATACACCTTTGTTAGCAGAGTAATGTCTCTACTTTTTAATATGCTGTCTAGGTTTGTCATAACTTTTCTTCCAAGGAGCAAGCATCTTTTAATTTATTTAAAAATAAGTAAATAAAATACTTTTTAAAACTTCAAGTATCAAAATAAAGGGGGAAAAAATCTCCTCTCTCTCTCTCTACATACATACATACACACATACACACACACACACACACGTGTATATATATTATGTGTTTGACTCTTTGGGACCCCATGGACTACACAGTCTATGGAATTCTCCAGGCCAGAATAATGGAGTAGGTAGCCTTTCCCTTCTCCAGGGGATCTTCCTAACCCAGGGATTGAACCCAGGTCTCCCAAATTGCAGGCAGATTCTTTACCAGCTGAGTCAGGAGGGAAGCTCAAGAATAATGGAGTGGGTAGCCTACCCTTTTTCCAGAGGATCTTCCTGACCCAGGAATCGAACTGGGATGTGCAGCATTGTAGGCAGATTCTTAACCAGCTGAGCTAACAGGGAAGCCAATATATTATGGAACATATATATTAATATGTACATTATAGAGCATGAATATATATGCATATATATATGTATGTATGTTCCGTAATGTAACCCGTGGAGAGCAGCTTGGTTAACTCACGACTTCCTTTCTAACAAGTTCCCACGTGGGACTTCAATTTCCAAGGGCACGAGTTCTACAGCCTTGGTCCTGTGTGATGAACAATGCTGTGTTTCTGTGACCTCTGCCGTCAGCACCCGGCCAAGCCACGTGTACACGCTTAACATTTGTTGATGCACTGAGCAGCCCCAGGTTTTTACTGAGTTTGTTCACTTGCTGGCTGGTTTGGCATCATCACCTCCCCCAACCACAGTGATTCTCCAAAACAAACAATTAAAATTCTCCCTTCTAGGGGGTGACCGACTCATCCTGGTTTGCCTGGGCTGTTCCTCTTCTGAGTCCTGAAAGACCCATGTCCCAGAACCTCCTCTGTCCTGGGCACTCCCGGGCCACATTTAATTACCCTATGTTTTAGGGTAGTCAAATGATCTACCCTTTCATCTGATAATAAGACAGAAGAAGAAAGTGAAGTGGAAGTGTTAGATGCTCAGTCATGTCTGATTCTTTGCAATCCTCTGGACTGTAGCCCACAAGGCTGCTCTGTCCTTGGAATTCTCCTGGCAAGAATTCTGGAATGGGTAGCCATGCCCTTCTCCAGGGGATCTTCCCAACCTAGGGATAAAACTTGGACCTCCTGCATTGCAGGCATATTCTTTGCAGAAACTCATGTGTAAAACATGCAGCTTTTTTCCAAATGTTGAACTTTTCATGCACATGTCTCAGTGACTGTCCACCTGAAGTGAGTGAGGCAGTCTACAATCCAATGACCTTAGAAGAGGGTCAGAGAGGAGTTTAAAAAGGTGCTGGGGCTTTGGAGGGAGAGCCTTGCAGAAGGCAGAGGCTCTCTGTCGGGTGTGGCTCCTCCCTCTCAAATCTTCAGGGAAGCTAGAGCCTTTCTGATTGGAGGACTTGGGAACATCAAGGGACCAAAAACTGACTTGGAGCCATCCTGAGGCATCATCCCCTTCGAGCAGATGCACAGGGCGAATGCTAGGAGTTGGAAGAAACTGGGAGGAGTGCTCTGAATTTAGAGTCAGACGTGGCTGGGCTACTGAACACACATACATGCTCTGAACTTGGTGGCTGAGCCTGGAGGGCAGACTATGGAATGGGGCAAGTGTTAAGGAGCTTCCATGGTGACTCAGACAGTGAAGAATCGGTTGCAATATAGGAGACCCAGGTTCGATCCCTGGTTCGGGAAGATCCCCTAGAGAAGGGAATGACTACTAACTCCAGTATTCCTGCCTAGATAATTCCATGAACAGAGGAGCCTGGAAACTGGCTTGATGCCATCCTGAGGGATCACCCCCAGGAGCAGATACACAGGATGTAACAGGGCGAAGGCTGGGAATTGGAAGAAACTGGGAGGAGTGTGCTGGACTTGGCAGCTGAAATTGGAGGGCAGACTGTGGGATGGGAAGTGTGAGTCAAA
The DNA here is from genome assembly GCF_963930625.1 of Muntiacus reevesi. NCBI lineage: Eukaryota > Metazoa > Chordata > Mammalia > Artiodactyla > Cervidae > Muntiacus > Muntiacus reevesi. Next base: position 155,681,264 of record NC_089250.1, read on the forward strand.
CGCACCTGAATCTGCCAGGGGACGATGCTCCAGGCAGTGTCTGGGTCACCCACATTTTTCAGGTCCTCAAGTTCCTGGCCACATGCTTTCCCAGGCTCTGCCAATCCAAGATTGAGGCTGAGAGTGCAGTCCTGGGCAGCTTCTCCCCATCCAGATATCTTCGCTAAAACCTCAGGGGCTGGAAGACTCTGATTCTGTCACAAAGGTTCTTTGAGTTCCTCCCCTTTCCCTCCCCAGCCCTCCCCAGCTCAGGGCCTCTGACCCTGTTTTTCCTCCTCCCCCCACTAGCCAAAGGATGCTGGACTAGCTTATCAGATATTTGGCGTCTGCCAGCTCCCAGGAGTAGTGTGAACTGGAGTCAGGAAGCCGGAACTTTCAACTTCCTTTAATGTTCTCCCCTCATTGGACGCAAAAACCAAAAACAATGCCAGGAGTTTGTGGGCGAGAGTAGAGAGCTGCTTCTTTCACCTTCAGCGCAAAATTTCTCAAGTCCTCCACAAGTTACAAGGCACTTTATTTACCTTTAAAGATGTTCCTCAACGGGACAGTATAGATAGCTCTGCATCTGGGGCCTATTCTAGAAAATTCTGGGAAAGTTTTCTTAAACATCGACAAGTCTGCTGGGTCTGGTAGACATTTGCAGTTTCTTTCCCCAAACAGGAGGCAACATGTCCCTTCTGCAGACACCATCTTCACAAGGTAATGCATTAGGCTGGAAATCTGGACTCTTTCTCCCCTTTGCCTGTCTTTTTTTTTTTTCTTGCTAATTGGCAGAAAATTAATGAACGAAATACCGATTGAGCAGATGCTCCTCATTGAAAGAGGCAGAATTAGAGTTTTCCTTGCTCTCTTTTAAAAATTTCTTGAGCACATCAAGAAAGTAGTAACATGTGGCAGGTCAAAAATTAAGGGAAGGTAATAGTACAGATTGTAAAGAATACAAAGGAATCGTGTGTGTGTGTGTGTGTGTGTGTGTGTGTTTTCTCTTTTGTTTTAACTTCCTTGCATCTTTTTTTTCTTAAGTTCATATTCGGCTGTAGCTCATAATTAGCAGCTAGGCCTCTGGGACCTAATTAACCAATTCAATTAACAAAAAAAGCACACAAGTCACCCTGACATTTGTCAGCCATTAGGAGGGATGTCAGACTGGCAGTTTCAGCTGGAACATTAATGGTGATTAGCTCATTTGCGACTCATTTTACTCCACTCTTTTCCTAGAGAAGTAGCCTCTAAACTACACTGCCCAGAGCGGTAGGCCAGTGGCTTGACCTTCAAAGGTCACTAGAAGGCTCCTTCTTAGCTCTCCCTCTGAGTCAAGGGGCCCCATCCCAATCTGACTAAGACATGTCTACACTGCCCCCAACTTTTTGTTAAGTCTCTTTGGACGAGCCCGGTATTCTTAGCTCTTTGTTCAGATTGGGATTTTCCCAGAAGCCTTGATTTAACAGTAAGCAAGGAAGCTTACGGCTTTCCCTGGTGGTTCAGCGATAAAGAATCTGCCTGTAATGCAGGAGCCTCAGGAGATGTGGGTTCGATCCCTGGGTGGGGAAGATCCCCTGGAGGAGGGCACAGCAACCCACTCTGATATTCTTGCCTGGAAAATTCCACGGACGGAGGAGCCTGGTGGACTACAGTCCATATTGCCGCAAAGAGTCAGACACGACTGAAGCAACTTAGCACTCAGCACGCAAGGAAACTTATGTAAATACAAAGCTCGAGTACATGGATGGCAGATACAGGAAAAGGTAGTGAGGTCATGATATAACAGAGACTGGATGGTTTGTCTGCCAGTTTATTTCTTCTCCTTCCTTTAGTCAATCTCCTAGGAAGTTTCCAAGGGCTTGTTTTGCCTGCCTAAAGAAATAACAATCACCAGGTATTAGTTAGCGGTTGTTCTTGGCTGCATGCAAGAGAAATTTCAAGAAATGGGGCTTATATGTACAAGGATTTATTGTTCCCACTGGACCAGAAGTCCTGAGCAAGACACAATACAGTTACTTCACTACCTCCTCAATCCTTTCCCTCACCTTTTTCTTCTGTGCCATTCCCAACTTGTCCTCATGTTTACAAGATGGCTCCCACACTTCCAGGCATTGTGACTGCTTTCCAGAAAGGAAGGAAAGGATAGGAGAAAAGGGAAAAACTTTGTGAAGTCTGTCTGCTTTTTAATCAAGAAAAAAAATTAGCTTTCCAGGAAGCCCAATCCAACAGACATCCACTTTTGATTGACCAAAACAATGTCCAATGGCCATTCCAACCTCAAGGAACACTGAGAAATTGAGATTTTCTCAGCTGAATACACTGCTGCCCCAAAGAAAATTGAGATTCTATTTATATGGAAGAAAGAGAGGATATAGAGAAACCAACAATATTTGTCTCACCCATTTATTGAATGCCCACTGAAGTGAAGTGAAAGTTGCTCAGTCACGTCCAAATCTTGGACTCCATGGACTGTAGCCCATCAGGCTCCTCTGTCCATGGAATTCTCCAATCAAGAATACTGGAGTGGGTAGCCTTTCACTTCCCTAGGGGATCTTCCCAACCCAGGGATTGAACCTAGGTCTCCTGCAATGCAGGCCGATTCTCTACCATCTGAGCCACCAGGCAAGCCCAAAGGCCCACTAGGGGAATGTATTTTTTTAATGGGAGCCCCCCAGGAAGGTGATGATGTACCCCTGTTTGACAGAGAAGACAGAGGATGCTCAGAGAGGTTAAGCAGTTTGCCTGAGGTCACACAGCTGGTAAGCAACAGTGCAATGATTGAGTTTCAGGTGTGCTGGATCCAAAGTCTCTGAGGGTTTTTTTTCCCACCAGCATCACCATGCACTAGCCATGGGTTCTCAAAGACTCAATCTGCAGCCGCATAGCAGGAATCCCTAATGATTCAGATTTTGCCCAGCTGAAAAATTGGGGCTGGGAAACTCAGAAGATGATCTTGCCCTTCCAGCCCGCCTCTGTTGTTCATCTGGTTCCAAGTCACATGCTAATAACCACACATATGGGTTTCATTTCTCCCAGAGCTTGCCCAAGTAAGCCCCCACAGCCACCTTGCTTTTCACCCTCTGCCCTTTCCTGCCAGCCCCCCTAACCCTGGCTCACACACAACGTTGACCCATTCAAACTGGAGATACCCTAGGCTGTGCAATTAAACTGGAAGAAAAAACAGACCCTATTTCACAATGTGACTCCCTACCATTTTGCAATGAGACTTCGTTAATTGCAGGCCCCTATTGATTCATTACCATGGAGAAGCCTGGACTGCTCAACACTAGCATAACCTTTCTCAGCCGGGGGAGCCGGACATTCTTTGCAGGTAATCTACAGGGCCCAACAACAAATATCTAGAATCGGGACTATTCAGGCATGAACAATATAGCAGCTCCTCATTGTCACATCCATTGTTCCCACACAAAGAGCAGCGGGCAGGTTCAATCTATTTTAGCTGAGGAGGCTACACAGAAATTCTTGCTACCGAGCATTTGATACTGATCACAGTCACATCAGGGAACAGCAGCTGAAAGGAGAAAGTCATTTTTATTGCTGAACTTGGGAGGTGACAATCTCTCCTCTGCTCTGGCTCCCCAGGACTGAGGCCTCTGAGTGGGAGTGAGGATTTTGTTTTGTTTTGTTTTTAAGCCACTCAATGAGAGTGAGTTTCTAAAGGAGGGGCGATGCTACCAAGAGCAAAAAAAAAAAAAAAAAAAAAAAAAAGTCTTACACCATGTCGTGTTCAGGCAACAGATGTGAACTCTGGATTCATTCAACATTTAAAAACCTGTTCCCCGGGGAATCAAGTCTGTGGGCGTGAACTATAACCAAGGGTGCGGGAGCTCAAAAGTTGGTGGGGCTTAAATGGAACAGCAAGTCGAGTGTAGGAAAACAGGGGCTTGATTCCATCCTGGATTTGCCTCTCTCTGGCCAAGCAGTAGAAATGCCACTAGCTTGGTTCACCCTCCTTCTGCAAGGGTAAGCCCACTGGTGGTCCTTTTGAGATTTCTATAATGTCCAACCTGTGAGGGCTGGGTGGCAGTGGAGAGGAGGTTCAGCTGGATTAGATTCAGCAGGGATCGAAGACATTAATGAGCCCAGTCCTCGTATTCCAGCGGCAGAGGCAGGATCACGGAGGGCTGTGGCTTGCCCTGCTGGCCATTGCTGGGATTAGAAACCAGCCCACTGCAGCTTTGAGTAAGAAACACAGTGCTGTTTTGAGTCAGGGGCCTCAAGCCATCATAATGGACGCCAGCCATCAAAAAACACTCAGGCCCAACCAGTGCATCTTTGAGTCACCCATCAGGCCTGCTCAAGACCTCGGGAACCCATCATGGCACACCCAGGATGGAGCCTGCAAAGGGACCTCTGGCTGTAAAGCAAAAAGGTGGGAGCCCTTGAGAGTTACCTGTTTACCAGCTGGTGCCGCTGGAAACAGAAGTGGGGAGAGTAGGTGATACCATTGGTTGCTTGGAATTGTTTATTCCACAAATATCTAGAAAGGTGTGTGAAAATAAGCAAAGACTAACCAAATGAGTAAAGCAAAGACTATTCAGAGCGAGGGTGTCAGCCACCATCACTTGTGTTTTGACAGAGGCTCCAAAGCTGGCAGAGGGGTGGATGAGCTTTAAAATGGAAAAATAAGGAAGCTTCACATGTGCCCTGGTTTGGAGGCTGTTAGCCTGAGGGTGCTGAAGGCAGATAAATAGAAGGTGGGGCATCCTATCCTATGTGATGAGTGAAGCATGCATATTTGGCTTTCTCTGGTTGGTCCTGAGTTGAAAGCAGAGTCAAAAATGAGGGAAGCCATCAGTTACTAATCAAACCCTGATTATCTAAGGCCAACTGTGACAGAAGTTATTGTTTAGCTTCCTGGATTATCACTAGAGATAGCGATCTGGCTTCCCGCAAGTCTGATTCATTGCAGGCTGGCTTCCTGGGCCGTTTATCCTAGATGAACGGGTGCTGCGGGTTGCAGGTCAAAGCTCCATTTCCATGTCTGGTCCGGCCATTGTCTGCCTGTATGTTCAGTCTCCCAGGAGTATAATGCCCTAACTTGGGGACAGACTTCCTACACTCTCAGGTTGCCTCTGGCTTGACTCGATCCTTTCTCCCCCACTTTTCTTTCCTTGGGAAAATAACAGTAACTACCAATTCACTTTGGTGTGCCTTCTTTCTAACTGCAAAACACTCCTCGTGGATTTCAGTTTGAGTGCCTCTGAAATTTCAAGTTGGAACTGGCTGCTTCCTGTAAGGAATGCCAAGTTGATTCCTCAGTCATCTTACATGACAAGATCACTCCGGGATTCTACATTGCCTCCTTCTCCCCAACCCTCACCTCCCTGCTTCCCACCCCATCAAGCAGAATCACAGTCAAGTTCAAGGAATATGCTATTTTGTTTTTCACTTTGTGCTTCCTTTCTCACGGTCTATGTGCTAATATTGCCCACTGTGTGGTAATGCATGTGTATGTGTGTATTTTTAAAAAATCATTGTGAATTCATGTAACATATATTACCTTGTATGAAATGTACCCTATGGACTCCAAGAGTAAGGACAAACAATATGTGATTTAAAAAACTGCACCAGAGAAGGGTGTGGAGAAAAGGAAACCCTCCTACACTGTTGATGGGAATGTAAGGTGGTACAGCCACTGTGGAGAACAGTATGGAGGTTCCTTTAAAAATTAAACATAGACTTACCATGTGATCCAGACAGCCCACTCCTGAAAATGTATCTGGAGAAAACTCTAATTCAGAAAGATACATGTACCCCAGCATGGCAGCACTATTTGCAACAGTCAAGGCACGGAAGCAACCTAAATGATGGCCATCGACAGATGAGTGGATAATATATATATACACACACACAATGGAGTATTAACCAGCCATAAAAAAGAATGAATAATGCCATTTGCAGTAACAGGGATGGATCTAGAGATTATCATACTAAATGAAGTAAGTCAGATAGGGAAAGACAAATACCTTATGGCATCTCTTCTATGTGGAATCTAAAAAAATGATACAAATGAACTTATTTACAAAACAGATTCACAGACTTTAAAAACAAATGTATGGTTACCAAAGGGGAAAGGTGGGAGCGGAGGGATAAATTAGGAGCTTCGGGTTAACACACACTGTTATATATAAAATAGATAAATAACAAGGTCCTACTGGGAACTATATTCAATATCTTGTAATAACCTATAATGGAAAAGAATCTGAAAAATTATATATATATATATATATATATATATATATATATATATATATCTGAATCACTTTGCTGCACACCAAAAACTAATACAACATTGTAAATCAACTACCCTTCAATAAAAAAAATTAATTTATTTAAAAAAGTGCACCAGACACTTACACAAGAGCAAAAATAACAATGTCCTTAGAAGATGATATAAAGGTTGGTAGAGGTTGTTTAGTTTGAGACAGCAGATTTTTAAAATAAACTTTTTATTTTAATATAACTGTAGACCTACATGCAGTTGTAAAAAAAAGTATTAACACAGAGAAATTTCTTGTACTCTTTACCTGGTTTCCTCCCATGGTAACATCTCACAAAATTATAGTACAAACTCACATCTAAGATACTGAGATGGATGCATTTACAGATCTTATTCAAATTTCTCCAGTTTCACTTATGCTCTAGTATGTGTGTGTATTTAGTTCCATGCATTTTTAAATTAATTTTTTCATTTAGTAAAATACACATATAAAATTTACCAACTTAACCATTTTTAAGTGCACATCTAAGTGTAAAATGTGTTGACGTTGTCATGCAATCCTTCTCCAGAACTCTTCATCTTGCAAAACAGAAACTCTGCACAAGGTTCTATTCAATTTTATCACGTGTGTTCCCATAACCACAACCACAGTCAAGATACATAACATTTCCACCACCACAAGGATCTCTCTTCTTGCCCTTTTATAACCACATCCATTCACCTCCCACTTGCCCTCTACCCCTCATGCAAATCCCTAGCAACCACTAATGTATTCTCTATTTATATAATTTTGTCACTTCAAAAATGTTATATAAATGGAGCCATATAGTATATGATCTTTTGGGATTGACTTTCTTAACTCTGCAATCCAAGCTGTTGTGTGTATTAATAGTCCCTTTTTCTTGCTGAGTATTACTCCATGATATGAATGTACCACAGTTTAAACAAACCGTTCACTCATTCAAAGGCATCTGGGCTGTTTCCAGGTTTGGGGTTTAATAAATAA